>NC_083344.1:57202703-57525343 GCF_019175385.1 Lycium barbarum | reverse complement strand
GCACTTTGATTATGTATCATTCAGACTTTCAGTATATCAGCATGTGTTAGTAATTTTCTGCATTTAGTATGTTATGATACCACATGTTGATTCAGTTAGCCAGTTGGTTCGCTCGATCACATGTAGTCAGGCACCGGCTGCCGTGGTACGTCTAGGCCTAGGTTCAGGGCGTGACAAAGCTTGGTATCAGAGCACTAGGTTTAAGTGTCCTAAGTAGTCTATGAAGCCGTGTCTAATAGATTCCTACTGATGGGTGTGAAGCACGCCACACTTATAATTGAGAGGCTACATGAAATTTAGAAAATGTTACCATTATTTCTACTCTAGATCGTGTCATGATGCTTAGAGCAATAAGTAATCTTCTATTCTTATCAAATTCCGAATGTATCGAATGCGCAAGAGATAAGTAGGAAAATCAAGGTCCAAGTGAGGATAATTATTGTTACACCTCGGAAATTTTTCGTTAATGCACAGTGAATAGACTAACGAAGGGCATGAAGTATACGATGTTTCGATAAGTAAGGAATAGCCTTTGGTGACCCTAATTGAGATTTCAAAGACATTCGAGGTAAAAGAGGAAAGTTTGCCAAGAGAGGCAAGGTATACGTTATGTATCGGAAGAGATTTACGAGTACAAAATTAATGATAACTTAATGATGTTTTGGAGAAGAGTTATAACGTCCCTTAGATTTTTAATGAGGTGCTAAACAAGTGCTAAGAAGGTTCCATAAGGATTGGAGATCAAACGAGTCGACGAGAACGAGTTCGAAAAGGCTGGGCATTATACGGCCCAACATACTGGCCGTATAAAATATACTGGCCGTATGTTAAGCCGTATATTCTGCCCAGAAGGGCAGTCTCACTGGACCAAATATACGGCCAGACATACGGTCCATATAAATTATACGGACCGTATGTTGGTCCGTAGAACCGAGACGGGACAGATTGGGAGTTATTAATAAGGTGACCAAGTTCATTTCATTTCATTTCATCTTCACTCCCCTTCTCTCAAGAACTCTCTAGAATATTTCTCCACACCTCTCCCACATGAATTCAAGAGATACTAATGATCAACTTCATCAAACCAAGAGAATCAAGTGTAAGAAACTCATTAAAGCTCATCTAAGACAAGAAATCCAAGTGGAAGTGGAACTAGGGTTTTACTCAAGTGAAGTGTTTCCACCCAAAGTCCTACACCATCTAAGGTAAGTTTTATGGTCTTTCCTTGTTTAAGGTATTGAGAGGTTGAAAGACTTGGATTGTAGAAGGAGATATAAAATAGGTCATTAATGTGAGAATGGTGGTATTTTTGAGTAGTAGTTTGGAACGAGTCATGATTCTTGATAGGTTGTGATTATAATTATGCTATAATTGACATTAAGAACATGGGATAGACATTGTATATGAATGAATGTAATAGTGTGCTATGACCATGGATATGGATGATTTGAAGTGAATTGGGAAATATGGATAATGTAGGTGAATAGAGACTATTGCTTATGATGTTGTGAATATTATTATAGATGTTTAGGAGTTGATATATGATATGGAGGAAGTTGTATATATAAAGGAGATGCTGCCCAATTTTCTCTAGCCTTAGTCAAGTATGCTAAGCTATCGATTTTCTAATGTTAGTATAAACTCTAATGAAGGTAGAAACGTGAGCATTGAAGGAGAACGTTCAAGCGATAGAATAGCTAAACGAAAAGGTATGTAAGGCTAACCCTTCTTTCAATAAGGCATGGTTCTTTGGCTATATACCTATCCTTTCATGAGTTTATAATGTCTTTCAAATGATTTTATCTTTAAAAGCTACTGAGCTCATGATTCTCGTTATGAGTCGATTCTACTAAAATTCCTTATATGATGAGTGATCCTCTAAGGATAGATGCAATGAAACGATGATAGTAATGATGCCAAAGACGCTTATGAGCTCGTATGTATATGCGTTTATGTATAACTATTATGTAACACCGAGCTCATATAGTTAGGTATGATATGTATTGCGCGCACACCACTGCAGTTGTGTACGGATAACCCTGAGTCTTGGTAGGGCCAGGTATGTATAATCACCGATGTTTTATCCCGTATTTTTGCACGTTGGATTATTCGTAAGCTAATCGACATAAGTTCAAGGACAAGGTTATTTTGAGACAAGGACTTTTCAATCCCGATTTTAATAGTGCATGGTTTGCACATTAATTACAATTAGTATAGAAACATTAGTGAAGATTAGGGATTAATTAACCATGATTAGATTATTAACTGGGAATTAATGATTAATTAAGTTAATTAGACAATTAAGTGGGCCCTACCAGACTTAATAATTAAAAAAACATGGATGATGCATGCTAGTGGGGCACGTGTCCTATGGATGGGCTGCCTATATATTACATGTGATGACTAATGAATATACATTCATCTTCACAAAAAAATCCATTTGAAGCAAAGAACATGAACAGCCATGGCTGCCAAGCTCACGGCTAGCTTTAACATGGTGAAAGAAGGGAAATTTTAATTCCGTAAAAGTGTTCTAAACATTCAGGGGAGGCAGCAACATTAGGATTTAAATTGAGGAAGAAGAAGTGGTGCAATTGGTGCAAGTGATTGTAGGATCTGTCCTAATTAAATTAAGGTAAGATTTCCTCTTCTTATGGTGTAATTGGAGTAGATGATATTGTAATTGAGAGATTAAATCTTATTAAGTGGAATTGGATGCAAGGAAATGTATATGTTAATGTTAAGGTTCTGTTTGGCCGTGTTGGGGTTGTTCTAATTTAATAATGGTGGATTAAGTTTCATTAGTGTTGTCGTTATTGTTGTATTGTATTTGAGGGTAATTTGTTTATGTTGAAGGGCTGGAAATATAGTTATAGATATGTATAGGTGTTGTTGTTCATGGTGATATTATACTCTTTTCCATGTATTTGTGATCTTGCGAAGTAAAGGTCGAAAATTGTATTTTCAATGTTGTAGTTTCGGTGGACTGTTTTGAGCTTGTTATTAAAATGATATTGAAATTGTTTTCTTGTACATGGATGGTAGTTGATGTTGTTGTCGTGTTGTGGTTGATATGGCTCATAAATTTGGAAGAAAAAAAGTGTACAAGGTATCGTATACGAAGCGTATGATAGTTTGTTTGGTGTATAATCTTTGACGCTGATGATTTGAGTTGAAGAAGGATTAAGAGAGGTTGTTGGGTTGTTGTCATTGTTGTTTGATTTGTTGATTAGGTGGTGGCTGTTGAATATTAGGGGAAATGCCGCCCAATTTTCTAGAAATGAGCTACTAGCTTGAAAATACGTTTTAAGCCTTTCTGTAGCTTAACCATAGTTCTTAACGTCTTAATATAGGTTGAGGTACTTGGGGCAGCATATATGTATCGATTCACGGATAAAGCGTCAAAGGTATGTAAAGCTAACCCTTCTTTCGTTTGGCATGATCTATGTGAGACAAACAGACGACGAATGTATAAACTCCAAAGAAACTCCTATTCTTAGAGACACTAGGATGGCTAATGTTCTTGATTTCCAGAACCTATTTCATTATGTCTTGATATGTGTCTATGATTCTTGAAGTTCTATTTGATATAATCCATAGTGACATTCGAGGGGTACTTCACATGACTGTTGTCTTTGATACTTAAGTGTTAGTTCATTCTACTTATTCTATTGAGTCTCAGATGATGATTTAGTTTGCATATGGTCGCTCACTACTCTGCTCGTGCATGCCGTTAATATATCTTTCACCGAGTCTCGGGCCGGGTATGTTTTCGTGCACAGTTTCACTGCATTGTTCACCGAGCCCCTTACTAGAGGGCCAGGTACGTATGTATATATATGATGATATGATTATGGCACTGAGTCCCATGATGGGCCGGGTATGGTATATGATGACTTTATTTACCGAGGCCCATGATGGGCCGGGTATGGTATATGATATAGACATGTTATACCCCGCATTTTCAGAGTCTGAGCGTGACACGTGCTCCCTCAAACATTGACAATCACGTTGATAGTATTATATTTCGTATTCTTGCACGTCGGATTATTCAGAAGCGGAGGTGGGTCCACACATCGAGATTTTTAGGAACACGTGACAAGTTATATGAATCACATATGTGAAGTTAAACACAACTCAAGAAGGACCCTTGAGCCAAATCAAAGTGGAAGCCCTCCAAACAAATATTTTTGAGTTACGTTTTTGGGTGATCTGACTTCGGGAGGTCATAACCCCATCCGTGTTTGGGAATTTGGGAAAACTCCCAGACTGAAAGTTGTAGATAATTTAATTAGCTTTCCAACCATAGGTCGTGGGTCCATGGGTGACGTCGTGATAAGGAGATACGGACGTTTGAAACGTTCGTAGAGGGTTTTGTAGTAAATGATGTCCATAACTTTCTCATGCAAACTCGGATTGACCCGAAACGTGTTTACGATCCTTCAAGTGTCGTTCTGTGTACTTATCTATCGAGTCTTAAAAATTGATTTATATGCATATAGTTTCTCACTACTCTGCTCGTGCATGCCTCAATATGTCCTTCACTGAGTCCCGGGCCAGGATATGTTATCGTGTGCACTCCACTGCATTGTTCACCGAGTCCCTCATTAGAGGGCCGGGTACGGTATGTATATATATTCTGGAGTATGATGTGTTCTGGAGTATGATGTGTTACGGAGCTATTCCCTATTCTGGAGTATGATGTGTTATGGCGCCAGTGACGGGGTGGCGACCATGTTGTGTCCACCGAGTCCCATAATGGGCCGGGTGTGACATATCCCTTCGACATGCATGATTTTTGTTTTAAAAGTAAGTATTTTGATATTTTGGATAATGTACTTACTTTCTGTACTTCTTGTTCCGATTATGGTTCTGTTTGCTGTACCCCATGCTTTATATACTCAGTACATATTTCGTACTGACCCCCTTTCTTCGGGGGCTGTGTTTCATGCCATGCAGGTACACACATACGAGTAGAAGACATTGTTAGAAGATGTTCCAGCGGGATTGACGAGCTCCATTTCCTTCCGGAGTGTTGCCGAGTCAGAGTACACATGTTATGATTCCTGATTGATGTTAGAGACTTTGCAGACAGAGTCACGTATGTGTGTCGTCAGTCTTGTAAGCGGCTCTGCAAGGCGATGTACCATTTTGCGTTATGTTACAAATTCCATATGATTACAGATTTTACATGATTTGAGAACGACAGAAAGAACGTTTCTGAAAGCCTTTACTATGTATTTCATTTTTATTTGATTTAAGAGTCCAAAGAGATTATGTGTGTAATAAGAGTCAGCAGGTTTGCTCGGCCCTAAATAAGGGTCGGGTGCCCATCATGCCCTATCAAGATTAGGGTGTGACAAATTGGTATCAGAGCAGTTCGTCCTAGGGGTTGTCTGCAAAGTCGTGTCCAGTAGAGTCCTGCTTATGGGTGTGAAGCCGGCCACACTTATAAACAGGAGGCTGCAGGGCATTTAGGGACCGTTGACCTTCTTTCTGTCTTAGATCGTGCTATAGAGCCAAGTCATAGGATTTGAGATTCCTTGCACTAACCTTTGATCTCAGCAGAAGCACAGTATCGACGGAAGAAGGTGAGTGATGATATGGAAAGTCACAGGGGTAAGTTCTGATATTCCCATTCTTTTACCTGAAATTGGGAGCCCTGGGTGGCTGGAATATGTCATATGTATGTATGCCCTGTGAGGCATTGTTGGTATTTGCTGCGTGCAGATTTTGAATAGTAAGAATTGTAAAGGAGACTCTGTGAGAATGTTTTTCAAAATCGGGTCATTTAATAGTTATACCTAACAGGAAGAAGCGTGGAAAGGAAATATCGTAAATAGAAAATAAATGGGATGCGTTGTTTTAGAGGGGTTATGGACTTGGCATGGCATGAAGAATAATTGCGAGAAAGACGATTAGCAGTCCGAAAGATTAAAATGGGTTACATTCGAGGCTTAATAGGAGCAAGGTCTGTTGGGGGGATTCAGGGAAAGTCGATAAATGAGTTCTATTGCAGATTATTGTATAAGAGTGGCAGGCGGAAACCCAAGCAGGCTGGTATTCGAGTATTTATAAGTAAGGGCGACGAAGGTGTGTCCCCCACCATCAGGAATCTGGAAATCCAGGATGAAAGGTAGCCGTACACACAGGTGAAAGGTGAATATTGGGGAGTAAAAAAGCTAAAATAGTAATTGTTAAAGGAGAGAGATGCGTTACGAGAATGTCTCGGAATCTGTTAAGACTTCAACTTGCTCCAGATCATGTAATGAAGGTCATGTGGGGAGGTGGATGCGATTATATCAGCATTAATGCACCGGATTTCATCGAAGTTTCAAGGTTAAGCGTGCTAGGGTGAGGGAAATATTA
Organism: Lycium barbarum; assembly: GCF_019175385.1. NCBI lineage: Eukaryota > Viridiplantae > Streptophyta > Magnoliopsida > Solanales > Solanaceae > Lycium > Lycium barbarum. The sequence continues at coordinate 57,518,974 of NC_083344.1, read as the reverse complement.
GGATGGGTGACCCCCCGGGAAGTGTAGTAAAAATCCTATAGATTGAGACATAAGAGGTAAATGAGAAGCTAGAGTAGCCTAAGGGAAATTAGAGTATACGGAATGGTGGAAACCCTAAGAGGTCGCGTAGGACGAGGCAGACTCGACCAGTGAAGAGAAAGAAAGTGCATCACAGTTCTGGAATTAAGATGAGTTTGAATAGTGCTTGGAAATATTTCATAAGCGAGATGGTAGTAATTATATATATATATATATGTGTATGCATACGATGTCCCATACATGGCTATATCAGCGGGTATGTGTATCCCGGCAACCAACCTTACAGTGTATGAAAGGCAATGATCGAACAAGATAACAGAGTTTAAGGGACAAAACAAAAGATATGGTACAAACGCTACAAGGTAAGGAGACCAAAATATCAGAAAAAGGTGAAAGGTAAGAAACATGAGTGAGTGAAGCCTGAGAGAAACTACAGGCAAAGCACGAGACTATTTGGGTAAAAATTCGAAAGTAGGCATGTGAAAGGGATAAAATGTGGTAATATGAAACAAAAGAGGAACGTGTGGAGTTCGAGAACCGATTTCAATAAGTGGGGCTAAAAGAATAGTGACCAGGACAAGGAATGTGAAGTAAGAGAAAGAATGATTAAGCCTCGCAACGATACTAAAAGAATTCCAACTCTTGAAAATATATTTTTAAAAAGGGATAAATGTGTAACCATATTGATGTGGTAGCTTCGGACATGGAGAAGCTTTCCTAAAAAGATGACTTAGAAATGAAACGGATTTGCGCGTTTAAAGTAATATTTCACGGACTTCAGAACCGATACTACAAATAACAAGAGAAGAAAGGTGCTCGAGGAGGAAGAAACCCAAGGAAGGCTAAGGATGAAAGTGGGAAAGGTGTACCGATGGGCTGATTGAAGGAAAAGGAAAGTAACTAAAAATCTCTAATCATGAGAGTAAGAAGGATACTTTAATAAGTTGGCGGCAGAAAACTAATTACTCATCAAGGAAACAACAAGGATGATGAGTCGGTACGATTGATTAGAAAATTAATGGTACGAGGCAAGAACTTCCGTAAAGACCGAGCGACTCGATTATAAAGGAAATAGAATGAAGAGTAAGGAACGTGCATGGAAGACCACTCGGCCAAAGCATCATAAAGATATATAAAGGTTCGATGAACGAAGGTAGAGAGAGTTTAAACTGTAAGAATTCCATGCTAAGATCAAAAGTAGCAGGACGCTCGAAAAACATGGATGCACAGCTGCAACACAAACGCGTAGTTAAGAAGAATTACGAGTAAGTGAGATAAATAGGTGAAAGGACTAATGGTGGATAGAAAGATATGGGAATATTGATAAGAATGACGATATAGGCGCAAATGAAAAACAAAACTTATGGTAAGAAGTTTTTGATATGTTATGCGTAGAGTCGGAAAGAAAGACGAGGAGTAAGGTATAATCGAAGACTTCATAAAAGGACATAGTGAACCTCGACGCCCCCATGAACTTGTGAGTCCAGGACACCGTTAGTCACAAAAGATAGAGGTATCGAAAGACGAGAAGGGAAGCATCGGAATTGGATACCCTTATGAGTACTCCAATTGAACACAAGAGTGTAACTAGCAAAAAGGATAAATAAAGCAGATCATACGACGATAGAACCCTAGCCCTAAAAAGATCATGAAGGACGGTAGGTAATTGCCGAAGACGATGGATACTCGAAAGCCATTGATGTATTAGGACCTTCTTAAAAGGGGGGAAAAGCGTATTGGACTTGAAAAGAATTATGAAGCTCTCAAGCTCCAGAAGGGAAATTTATTAGCTAGGGGCCAGAGTTCGAAACATATCGGCATATCAGGAAGGTATCAGCAAGAAGCAGAAACGGATGTGAATAACTAGGTAAGAAAACTTATGTGGTAAGTGTGATAGAGTCAATCAGAAAGAGTTACAGGTTAGGTATGTGTTATATCCCGCAATTTTGCATATTCGAAAAATTTGAAGTAGTGGTGACAAGCTAAAGACAAGGCCATATTTCGATTTTGTTCAATATATAAGTTGTTCATGGGAAAAATATTGATGAGGAAATATGGAAGGGGGCTAAGGGAGAAATAGGAATTTCAGAAATTAGTTCCGTGAATTACTAACATGATTCATAGCTAATTGGGCTCATTAAAATGACACAAAAATAAGCCCCAAAGTGTATAGGGGTGGCCGGCCAAGGGGACTTGGCCCAAGCCAACAAATTAATCATGTGATTAATTATATAAGGGGGATTAGTCTTCAAGAAGCTTCAAGGAAGCAAAGCAAAAAAAAAAAAAAAAAAGAAGAGGCAATCGGCCAAGAAAAGAGAAAGAAAAAAAAAGGGAGAAAAAAATCTTGGAGCCTTCAACTTTGATTCAAAAACTTGTCTCCACTTGAATTCCCATCAAGTTCAAGGCCCTCTTCAAGATGATATAATTATTTTGGCAAGAAACTACCTTTTGTGGCAAGTGGAAGAATTGGGAAAAGGTAAGAATTTTATCATTTTTATACTATGGAAAACATAGACATATGTTATAGTATGTAGAGATGAATGAAAAGTATGATAATTTTGTGTGTTGTGGATGTGTGTGTGTTGGCCGTGTGCATCAAGTTGGAGGGGGAATATGAATTAAATTATTTAGTATGTTAATTGTGTTGTTGTAGTCTTGTGATGAAAATGGAAGGTTAATGGTTCTAGTGGGCATGAGAAAATTGTTGTTAAGTTGTTGTCGGAAAGTATGTGATTTTATTATAGTTTATGTAATTATGAGAATGAAGTTGTAAGATGTAAATTGTTGTTGTTGTAAATGAAATTGGAAGATAAGAATATGTTGTGGATGTTTATGTTGAAGATTGGAAGTTTAGGTAAATTATGGTTTCGGTGAAACTATTGTATATTTTGCGGAATAATATGAAACGCTCTCAAATTGCATGTGAATGGTCTTAAATTAGTAAGTGAATATGAAAATGTTGATAATAGCTTGGAAGTATGAAGTTGGAGTAGAAGTTGTGGCATTATGAAGAAAGGAAGATTTTTTTTTTGTTAGAATGTGTTTTGTAGTAATTGTTGACGCTTTTGATATTGTTATGGGTGTTGTGTTGATATTTTGAGCCGAGTTATATTCTCGGGGCGGCGAATTTATAGGGGAAATGCTGCCCAAATCTTTGTTGACAAGTAATGAATTAAAGATTTGAATGCTAAAAGTCTTACTATTGACAATTGGTAAATATGACCATTTGTAGATTTTCGGCGAAACGGAAATTGAATTTGAGCAAGCGTAAGGCGCAACTAAGGTATGTAAGGCTTTGCTTTTCATTCTTCTGGCATGCCCTAGGTAGGTTAGGCTAAGATACGAGCTTCGGGGACGACTCTACTCCTAGAAATCCGAGCTTGAATTTGGCCCTTTTTCATTCAATAGAATTGAATTAGATACTTGATGTTTTACTGAAACAATTGTGTAGACATCTAATACATGCCCAAGCGGAATTGGATGGCCTTGAATCTTTCGTACATGACCCCATGAGGCCTAATGACCACAATTTAGGTACGCCGCCTCAACTTGACCAAGGCGGGCCCACGAATTTCGATATCTCCCTATATTGCTTTATTTGATATATTTGTGCAGTATTCAAAGAAAACTTTTGACTATTGCGTCAACTACTGTGAGATGGTCGTTTAATTATTTCATTGAGGTTATAACATATTTGACTGTTGTTCCGGTATTGAACTAACAGTTCGTTTTGATTATCCTGTTGGGTTGTGGTAAGAGATTTGTATGCGTATGGTTATTTACAATTCCGCTCGTGCATTCTGTTATTACCCCTTTCGCCAAGTCCCGGGCCGGTTATATTATTGTGCGCACTATGTGATATTGACCGCTTGACCCCTGACCGCGGTATGTGCGACATTGACCGCTTGACCCCTGACCGCGGTATGTGCGACATTGACCGCTGGACTCCTGACCGCGGTATGCCGGATGTGTGACACTTAGCGCTGGACTCCTGACCGCGGTATGTCGGGTTTGGGATGTTAACCGCTGGGTACTTGGCCGCGGTATGTGTGATAGTGACCGCTGGACTTTTGGCCGCGGTAACTGTGTGTTTGATTTTCTGTGCTTATGAGACGGAAATGTTTTTCAAAAGAAAGCAAAGCATTTTGGCATTCTGATTGCCGTATTTGTCTTCCGGAACCTCTTATGTATGATTTGTATGTCAGATGCAACACTTTGGTATTCTGGTTATTGTGTTCACCTTCTGTACATTGCACTTCGATTATGACTTCGTTTTCTGTACTTTATGCTTTGCATACTCAGTACATCTTTCGTACTGACCCCCTTTCTTCGGGGGCTGCGTTTCATGCCCGCAGGTACAGACTCACGTTTTGGGGACCCACTGGCGTAGGATTTCCATTCTGCGGTTCGGAGTGCTCCCTTTGTTCCGGAGCCGACATTTTGGGTACATACTCTTTCGATGTATATGTTTATGTTTATTCAGGGTACGGCGGGGCCCTGTCCCGCCATCTGATTCTGTTGTTCCGTATTAGAGGTCTGTAGACATAGACGTGAGTAATGTACAGTTTTGTTTGGACGCGTTGTGTGAATTGTGTTTGGGCGGCCCATCCGCCGTGGCAGCCCTATCGGCCGCGTGTATGTATGCTTTGGTACGTTATGTATAGTATGATATCCTTGCCGGCTTCTATGCAGTATATATGTTTGTAGGCACCAGTGTGGAGCCATGTCTGATATTCATTTATATACGAGTCGTCTGTATGCTGAATCTGGTAAATGAGCGCGTAGGGGTGCCCAGTTCGGGCAATAGTCACGGCCTACGGGGATGGGTCGTGACAGAAGTGGTATCAGAGCGGTTCATCCTCGGATTGTCTACAGACCGTGTCTAGTAGAGTCTTTTTTATCGGTGTGTTGTGCACCACATCTATAAAAAAGAGGCTACAGGGCATTTAGGGTGTTATCTTTCCTTCTGGTCCTAGATCGTGCGATAGAGCAGTGTTATCAGGATGGTTCTTCCCTGACGAATTGTTATATTTTCAGCGATGCCTCCGAAGAAGGCCACAGCCGCCCAGAAGGGCAAGTCTACAGCGGCAGGTGAGACCAGCCGAGCTCAGGTGACTACTAGGGCTCGTGCCCAGATTGAGCCAGATGTTGTGCCTTCGACGGCCAGTTCTGCTACACCACCAGTATCGGAGGGATTTGGAGCAGCCACAGCTGCAGCACAGGGGGCGGCTCCACCGCCAGCTCCCGCGGCACCAGTACCTGTACCTCCAGCCCCCAGCCAGGGGCGGATGATGGGACCCTGTGAGAGGTAGTCCAGCTTTTGACTTAATTGGTAGCGGGGCAGGTTTACAGACAAGGAGCAGGGGATGATCATGTAGACAGGCGCGATAGTCAGAGGGCCCGTGATTTTCTGCTTTGTCGCCCACCAGTGTTTTCCGGGTCAAAGCCCGCAGAAGACCCTCAGGAGTTCATCCGACAAATGCAGCGTACCCTGCGATTGATTAGTGCCTCCGAGACAGAGTCGGTTGAGTTGGCGTCATACCGGTTGCACGATGTAGCGGCTAATTGGTACGAGTCTTGGATGCTGTCCAGAGGCGAGAGTGCCCCTCCAGCCGTATGGGGAGAGTTTACAGAGGCCTTCCTGGCCCATTTTCTACCTCCGGAGGTGAGGCGGGCCAGAGTAGACAGATTCCTGCTATTGAGACAGAGGGGCAGGAGTGTCAGGGAGTACAGTCTGGAGTTTGATTCGCTGGCCAGATATGCGCCCGCTTATGTCGCTGATATGACTGACCGGATGCAACGGTATGTGATAGGGCTGGATGATTATTTGGTTGACAGCTGTACGGTGATGGCGGCCCAGACAGGGTTGGACATTGCCCGTTTACAGGCCCACGCCCAGAGTATGGAGGACCGACACCGAGGGCGTCAGCCTGACAGGGATTATGATAGGGGTCCGCCCAAGAGGTCCAGATCAGCGAGATATTCTGGGGAATCGCGAGGCAGGCAGCCTCAGCAGCAGCAGAGCAGATATCCTCCCCAACCGGCACCGAGCACACCCCCACAGTTCCGCGGCTGGGGACCGGATGGTGCAGAGTATTCAAGGGAAGGCCAGAGCTCTAGGGCTTCAGGCTTACAGATGGACAGAGGTTCCAGCCAGTTGAGGCCACCCCTACCCCGATGTCCTCACTGTAGGAGACACCACCAGGAGGGGGAGTGTCATCATGCCACGGGCGCTTGCTTTACCTGCGGCCAGCAGGGCCACTATATGAGAGATTGCCCACTCAGGGACAGTGCCGGGGGAGCAGCTCAGCCTATCGGGTAGTCGCCGGTTCGTCTTCCCCTTCCGTAGCTATGCGCCCGATGGGACGGGGCACACCGGCACCAGCAGGCCGTGGCAGAGGCCGTGGCGGAGCCTCCAGTTCCGGCGGTCCATCGAACCGCCTATATGCGCTGACCAGCCGGCAGGACCTAGGAGCGGCACCAAGTGCAGACCCAGGTATATTATTAATCTTTTCTTAAGAGATATGTGTATGGATAGATCTGTACTCTATCATATTACGTGATTTTCTTCTTCTGGGTGTTAGTAAAAGTAAGGTAATTCAACCCAATAGAACTATATGAGATAGCTATAAATATACAGATGGAAATGGACATTGAGGATTCAGAAGGGCGATATGATAATTGTATGGTTTAGACCGGGGTGGGACCCGCTACGAAAAATTTCCAAAAATTCACTAAGACCCCGATCTACCCTAAATTGCGTGACAAAGGTCATGTGGGGCAGTTGTCATAATTATATTAGCATTAACTCATGAAAGTTTTGAGGTTAAGCGTGCTTGGGCCAGAGTAATTTTGGGATAGGTGACCCCCTGGGAAGTACCCCGAAGCTTTCATAAATGTAGATATAAAAGGAAAATGGGAAATTTTGAGTAACCTAAAGGAAATTGGATGTACTGAACAGTTAGAAACCCTGAATAGGTCGGGTAGGCTAAGGCAGACCTAGCCGGTAAAGAAAAGAAAGCAAGTACGAAAAGGGGATAGTAATTGAAACGGTTGGAAACAACTCTGAAGGAAAGAGAGAGAGAAACCACCCCGATGTGGCACGAGACCCCCCCCCCCCCTAGGGTAAGTTGAACATTCGAGGACGAATGTTTTAAAGGGGGGGAGGATGTTATATCCCGCAATTTTGCATATTCGAAAAATTTGAAGTAGTGGTGACAAGCTAAAGACAAGGCCATATTTTGATTTTGTTCAATATATAAGCTGTTCATGGGAAAAATATTGATGAGGAAATATGGAAGGGGGCCAAGGGCGAAATTGGAATTTCAGAAATTAGTTCCGTGAATTACTAACATGATTCATAGCTAATTGGGCTCATTAAAATGACACAAAAATAAGGCCTAAAGTGTATAGGGGTGGCCGGCCAAGGGGAATTGGCCCAAGCCCACAAATTAATCATGTGATTAATTATATAAGGGGGATTAGTCTTCAAGAAGCTTCCAGAAAGCAAAGCAAAAAAAAAAAAAAAAAAAGGCACGGCCAAGAAAAGAGAAAGAAAAAAAAAGGGAGAAAAAAATCTTGGAGCCTTCAACTTTGATTCAAAAACTTGTCTCCACTTGAATTCCCATCAAGTTCAAGGCCCTCTTCAAGATCTGTCACGACCCAACTAGGGGCCGTGACGAGTACCCGATACTTGTACCGAGCACCCCCTTATCTCGCATCATATTCTTATTACTAAGTGGGCCATATGAAGTATACCATACATTTTTTTTGTTACTCGACATTAACATTAACAGCATAATCATAAACGTACGCTTTTAAACTTTACTAGCACCTTATACAGTGACGAAGGCCCTCAAAAGTACAAAACATCTAACTGTACATGTCTGTCTACGAGCCTCTAAACATAATACATAGCATCACAAAAAGGACCGGATACTGCCGAGTCCGGACATATACACAAAAGTAGTACCAATAAGCTGGAGCCCCGAAAGAACTGGAGCACTCTCAATATACCGCTGGTGGAGCTCCTAAGGATCAAGTCCGCCAACCTGCTTACCTGCGCGGCATGAAACGCAGCGTCCGCAAGAAGGGACGTCAGTACGAATGATGTACCGAGTATGTAAGGCATGAATAGTAAAATAAGATCATACAAGAAAGCATAAAACATAGCATAGAGAAGGAGGGATATAATCTGTACCTCTGTTTGCCTCTTAAGGCAGATACTTATGCAATTTAACTTTACCTCTAGAAATAACATATAGTCATCTCAAGTACACTGCCCGACCGCGTAGGTACGGTGTAATACTGCCCGAACCCATAGGTATGGTGTATATACTGCCCGTCCATGTAGGAACGGTGTGTGAGCCCGCGTCCAGGCCTCCCGCGTCCGGGGTATAAGCTGCCCACTATAGTGGTGTGTATATCTGCCCGGCCGCCCGTTGGATGGCACGGTGTCATAAAATAACTCATACAAAAGTATAAAGCATGCATGAGAGTCCAAGTGAAAACTACAACTCTATCGGAGTGACATAAGGTCGGAAACCTCCGATTGCGTTATGGAATAATCATCATGACTTTGCCTCGCCTTGAAGGGACTAATATTATAAGGCGAGACTATCAACGAAGAATAGCGTTAAGGGAAAACATAGGACAAGGTCATCAACATCATAAATCACTCACTTGAAGTCTTTAGAAACTCGGGTCATAACCAAGAAGTAGCATTAAAGATCAATAACTAGCTTGACACTTTCACCCTCGTATTGAGTCCTTAGCTCAAGACTCTTAGTCGTGGAATCACTCTTGTCAGACTCATCATAGATATACTCTCTTCCTTAACATCATCGTTATCATTATTATCATAGAAATACTATCCTTAGAATAGTTGTAACACTTATCGGGTAATAACTGAACAGTAGGGAAGAATCCGGGAATAATGGGCCCACATCTGGTCAAATGAGGCGGCGTACTAAATTTTCATATATTACATGTCATGGCGTTACTTGTGAGGGTTTTAAAGTAATCGGGTCCTCTTTATGCAAGTTCTAGAGGTTTAGGAAGGTTTTTCAACATTTTGCACAACTTCTAGTTCAATTCCATTGAATGAAAAAGGGGAAACTTTAGGTGCGGGTTCCGGTGAATAGGGTTATCCCCAAGGCTCGTATCCAACTTATTACGTCTAAGACATGCCATAGAAGGAAGGGTGAAGCCTTACATACCTCTTTCCGCCCCTTTTGCTACTCCAAATTCAAGTCGCAAATCCGCAAAAATCTACAAATTGGTCACATTTACCAAACTTTGGTTAGAGCATTTGGAATTGGAATCTTAACGTAACATTTGTCTACCGAAATTTCGGCAACACTTCCCCTGTAAATACTCCATCCCACCAAGTTCAACTTGGCCAATTTCAATCATCAACAATCCCGGGAATTCAACCCGGCCAAATTATCAATAACAAAGCCAACAACCATACTAACAATTTCGATAACCGACCCAAAGTACATTCTAACAATTCAATCAATGTACAATTCCCTTCAAGACCTTCCAACTTTAATAAAACAATAACGACCTAATAGTTCATACACCAACAACATCATACTAGTCTCATTATCTTCCATGCATTCAAGAACAATATTTTCAATTTACATAATCTCTAAAGCAAGTCTCCAACTACCATAATTTCTCTAAGATCATTAAGCTTTTCATTAGCAATCTAGAATCCACAATCAACACAATTTCACTCCTTAACCATTAAATCCTTATTTTACATCATGGAACTTACCATAACAACAATTACAATACTAAGTAAAATTAATTCACCACACCATTCCACAACCTACACCATTCGGCCAACACACCCCATATACATATTTTCATGAATCTCCATATTTTCTATACTTTATAACAATAACCAACACACAACATAACACAACACAACACACAACACATACACACTCACGGCTTGGCTATGAAAGTCACGGCCACACACACACACCTTCATAACACATACATTTCATCCATCTTTATACTCTACAACACACTTAAGCATCTATAATATATAAGAAAAAGCTCAAATCTTACCTCTTTTACTTTGAATCTTCACTTGGCTACACTTGCAAACTTGCCAAGATTTGTGTTTCCCTTGCTCCAAAGAACTCTTCACTAGTGTCACGACCCAACCCCGTAGGCCGTGACTAGTGCCCGATCTGGGCACTCAAACGTATTCCAGTATATAGCAGAAGCCGACAAGGCTTTATTTCAAATTTAGCTAATTTCCAGAAAAATTTCGGCAGAGTCTCCTTTGTTTTACGGACTATCCCAAATACCCTGCACGCAGAAAATACCAACATAGGCCACACAGGGCCAACAGAGCAACATTTAAATATATGCGGACCAGCCGCCGCGGCGAATGGGATCGCCCAAACACAACATATACACACATCTGTACAGAAAGACCCCAACCCACAAACATGTCTACAGACCTCTAAACAGACTAACAGAATCATATGGCGGGACAGGGCCCCGCCGTACCCATGAACGAGAATATACATATATAGAAGTGACAGACTGTACCAAAAGATGGCTCTGAATAAAAGAGCGCTCCAAATGGCAGAAAAGATATCCTAGACAGACGGATCGGCAAACCTGTCGTCGGTACCTGCGCGGCATGAAAACGCAGCCCCCGAGGAAAGGGGGTCAGTACGAAATATGTATTGAATATGTAAAGCCTGAATTACAGAAACAAAATCATAACTGGTACAGAACGTACAGAAAGTGAGCAGAAAATCCAAAGTATCAAATACATATTTTCAAAACATGCAGAGTGTGTACAGAAACATATGTCATATCAAATCCGGCCCCTGCCAAGGGACTCGGCAGACAGAACGTGGCCACCCTCCGGACGCTGGTGCCACAACACAGAAGAATCAGAATGGGGCATAACCCCGTCACATAATATATCATATCAGATGGCCATAGCAAATCATATCAGAACAAGCGTACATGGCACAACATACTCCACAAACCCATGTACGCGTATACCTGCCCCCTCACATCGAGGCACGGCGAACAATGCAAAGGATCACGCTTGACAACATATCCTGGCCCGGGCTCAGTGTGGGAAACATTGGGGCATCCACGAGTGGAGTAGTGAGAGACTAAATGCAATTAAAATAGTATAAATATTTTCAGAAACTCGACGAGGCATATTACTGACAAACCAATCCAATGAAATCGGATGGGATCATAATGAATTACAAAGTATAACCTTTCCGAAGTCGTTTCGAGTGTCAAAACAATTTATCAGACTTAATGGAATATTTAAAACAATGTTTGTTAGGTAATTAGAATAGTAGTCAAAACATTTCTTTCAAAAACCGCTCGAAAGCAAGACTTGAGTACAATAAGGGCAAAACCGGGAATAGTGGGCCCACCTCGGGACAAACAAGGCGGCGGGCTCAAATTATGCCCTCTAAGCTTATGGGGTCACCTAAAAAGGTTCTACGGACATTCTATAGCTTTCCAAGTAATTTAGAGCAAATTTGCATAATCTCAGGAAAAGCATACCAAGATGGCTCAATTCTACTGAAGGAAAAGATGAAATTTTCACTTGCGGATTCCGATGGCCAGAAAATCTTCCGAGGCCCGAATCCGGCCCTAACACACTTAAGGCATGCCAAGAGAAGAATCGGGGTAGCTTTACATACCTTTTGAGCTTTTTAAGTCTATCCAAGCTCACTTCCCGTTTCGTCAAAAATCTGCAAATGGTCACATTTACCAATTATGAGTTATGGATGCCATAAATTCAATTTAATGCATATTTGCCTACCGAAATTTCGGCAGCACTTCCCCTATACATATAGCACCCCCGAGAATTCAACTCGGCTAAAAACCATCAACAACAACCCAAACAACAACATCAACATCAACATCAACAACAACCATTAGAAACACGATATCCTTCAACTAGCCATCTTTTTAACAAAATGATATAACCTTCACCCCAACCTAAATCTTCAAACTAATATCGATGATTTCACATTCATTATCAATCAAGATCATCACAATATAGTTTTTGAAATATCTCATATCGTTTCCTCAAGTTATACACACGATATACATAATATACAACTTTCCGCCAAAGTCATAACTTGTTCAAAACATCAAATCTTTGGCATACATATTAATAACATGTTTCCAACTTCCAAATTCATCAATGATCAACACAACTAACAACCAAATAACTTCATTTTCCTAATGTCGGAAAATCATACTAAAACGACATAAGTTTCTACATTCCATTTCAATACAAACTCATATTATCCCATCTTCATTTACATTGAAAGCATCACAATAACACACTAAACAACTCAATTCATTTCCATTCCAAGTCCACATACCATACGGCCATATGCCCATTTTATCAACTTCAACTAAATTCATTCAACTTCCAATTCTAATATGCATTTCATCATAACCATAACTAGATTATAACATAAAGTTCACTCATACATGTATACCACACATATACTTCACGGCTACAACCCCATATTCCAAACCCACTTTGCAAACTTTCATTTTTCCATAAAATAAACAGATTTCTACATACTACAACACAAACAAGACTTAATAACACAAAGATAAGGGATAAATTATCACCTTCTCCACTAGTCTTCTTCACTTGAATGAATGATCACTTTGAAGAATCAAGACCTCCATCCTCCAAACCAACTATACCAAGTTACAAAGGGACTTTGAATTAGTGGAAGTCCAACAAGGGAAAATATTTTAGAACAAGATTTTTGATAGCTAATTTCTCTATGGCCAACCCGAGAGCTCCTCTCTTCTTGCTCTTGTTCTTGATTTCTATTCTAAGTCATCTAATGGATAAAGATGACTATATATATAATAATATCCCTTATGATAATTTAACACATGGAAATTTAATACAATTTGTGGGCTTGGGCCACACCATGGCCGGCCACACCATGCATTGGGCCTAAAATGTTCCTTCCAATTTGTTTTGTGGCCCAATGACTTGTAGTCCACGTTTTGTAATTCCCGAAACTAATTTTCAAAATTCCAAAATTCCAAAATTGCCCTTAGCCTTGTCCCACACTTCCATGACTCTATTCTTTCATGCACAACTCTTATGTTCAATAAAAATCAAATTTGACCTTATTTCTCACGAATCCAATATATTTCAAATTTTCCAATCGTGCGAAAACACGGGATATAACATCCTCCCCCCCTTTAGAACATTCGTCCTCGAATGTTAAATTAAGCTTATAGGGTCTAAAAATACTTTGGGGGAGTTTATGTTTATAGACAGTACGTATGACATACAATTGATATAGAAATGAAATTTAAGCAGGGATTCAAGATAACCTGTAGGCATAGGGAACAAATGAGGATACTTCATCTTCATTTCCTCTTCGGCCTCCCAGGTCATTTCTTCCCTATTGTTGTTCCGCCACAGCACCTTAACAGAGGCTACATCTTTGTTCCGGAGCTTCCTTACCTGGCGGTCCAAGATAGCTACGGGTTGCTCCTCATAAGATAACTGCTCCGTCACCTGAATATCATCCGCAGGGAATATTCTAGAGGAATCACCAATGCATTTGCGGAGCATAGATACATGGAATACCGGATGTACCGCTTCCAAATCTGATGGCAGATCTAACTCATAGGCGACATTTCCAATTTTTCTAATAATCTGATAAGGCCCAATATAACGCGGACTGAGCTTACCCTTCCTGCCGAACCGCATCACGCCTTTCATAGGCGATACCTTCAGGAATACCCAATCGCCTACCTGGAATTCCAACGGTCGACGCCGTTTATCGGCGTATGACTTATATCGACTTTGGGCTGCTAACAGTCGCTCTTGGATAGGTTTCACCTTATCAACGGCCTGCAGGATCATATCTGGGCCAATTAACTCTGTCTCGCCAATATCAAACCTGCCGATAGGTGACCTGCATTTCCTGCCATACAAGGCCTCGTACGGAGCCATCTGGATGCTGGAATGGTAACTGTTATTATAAGCAAATTCAATCAATGGCAAGTGATCATCCCAGCTACCTCTGAAATCAATAACACAGGCCCGCAACATATCTTCAAGCGTCTGGATGGTGCGCTCGGCCTGTCCGTCACTCTGAGGATGAAAAGTTGTACTCAGGCTCAGCTGAGTCCCTAATCCTTCCTGAAAAGATCTCCAGAAGTTCGCTGTGAACTGAGCACCTCTGTCAGTGATAATAGATATAGGAACTCCATGAAGTCGCACAATTTCTTTTATATAAAGCCCGGCTTAATCCTCAGCGGAATAAGTAGTTCTGACGGGGAGAAAATGGGCTGATTTTGTCAGCCTATCAACAATAACCCAGATGGAATCATACTTCCGTGGAGTGCGAGGCAAACCTGTATTGAAGTCCATATTAATGATCTCCCACTTCCACGTCGGAATTTCCATTTCCTGCAACAGTCCACCCGGTTTCTGATGTTCAATTTTGACCTGCTGACAATTTGGACACTGGGCGACGAACTCTGCGATATCCCGTTTCATACCATCCCACCAGTATAGGCATCTAAGATCATGGTACATCTTCGTAGACCCAGGATGAACAGAATAGCGAGCATAGTGTGCCTCGCCCATAACCTGCTGCCGTAGCCCCGCAATATCAGGTACACACAACCTGCCTCTGTATAGTAAGGTTCCGTCTGGTGTAAACTCGAACGGAGTCTTCTCCTTATCATAGGCTGTGTCTCTGTACCGAGCTAAAACAGGATCTTCATATTGATGCCGCCTGATATCTTCCTTAATAGATGATTCAGAAATCCCTCGAACAGAAATCCGTGTACCGCCAGAATCGGCCAAACGAACCCCAAGATTAGCCAACTGATGAATGTCACATACTATCTCTCTCTTGTCTGGCTGTAAATCTGCCAAGCTGCCCATAGATTTCTGGCTGAGTGCATCTGCAACAACATTAGCCTTGCCCGGATGATACAAAATATCCACATCATAGTCTTTCAGGAGCTCTAGCCACCTCCGTTGCCGCAAATTAAGCTCCTTCTGCTTAAAAATATACTGGAGACTCTTATGATCTGTATAGATATCAACATGAACGCCATATAAATAATGTCTCCATATCTTCAGGGCATGAATCACCGCTGCAAGCTCCAGATCGTGAGTAGGATAATTCTTTTCATGCTTTTTGAGCTGTCAGCAGGCATAAGCTATAACTCGGTCGTGCTGCATCAATACACAGCCTAACCCTACACCAGAAGCATCACAATAAATAACATACCGGTCTGGTCCCTCGGGAAGAGTCAGAACTGGAGCTGTAGTCAGCTTCTCTTTCAACAACTGGAAGTTTCGTTCACAAGCATCAGTCCACTGGAACTTGGCTCCCTTCTGAGTTAGCCTTGTCAAAGGCGCTGAAATCGAAGCAAACTTTTCCACAAATCTTCTGTAATGGCCTGCTAACCCCAGAAAACTACATACCTCTGTGGGCGTCGTGGGTCTGGGCCAATTCTTCATGGCCTCAATCTTCTGTGTATCCACCCGGACACCATCAGCTGCAATAATATGCCCAGGAATGCCACTGAAGCCAGCCAGAATTCACATTTAGAAAATTTTGCATATAATTTCTGATGCCGAAGTACCCCTAATACCGCTCTTAGATGATCTGCGTGCTCTGCCTCGGACCGAGAATAAACCAGAATATCATCGATAAATACAATTACGAACATATCCAAGAACGGCCTGAATACCCGATTCATTAGATCCATGAATACCGCAGGAGCATTAGTTAACCCAAATGACATAACTCTGAATTCATAATGCCCATATCTGGTCCGGAATACTGTCTTAGGAATATCGGCCTCTCGTACCCGTACCTGGTGATAGCCTGACCGAAGGTCTATATTCGAAAAATATTTGGCGCCCTGCAACTGATCAAACAAATCATCAATTCTGGGGAGGGGGTATTTATTCTTTATGGTTACCTTATTCAGCTAACGATAATCAATACACATACGCAGCGACCCATCTTTCTTATGCACAAATAATACTGGGGCTCCCCAAGGCGAAGTACTGGGTCTGATGAAGCCTTTTTCTAACAAATCCTTCAACTGCTCTTTCAGTTCTTTCAATTCTGCCGGTGCCATTTTGTACGGGGGGATAGATATAGGCTGAGTATCTGGAAGCAAATCAATAGTAAAATCTATCTCCCGCTCTGGAGGAAGGCCTGGAAGCTCATCTGGGAATACATCCGGAAATTCATTAACCACGGGAACTGACTGAAGAGTCGGTGTTTCTACTGTCAAGTCTTGTACCCGAACCAGATGATAAATATAACCCTTTCTGATCATTTTCTTCGCCTTAAGGTATGAAATAAACTTACCTTTCGGCGATGCAGTATTACCTGCCCATTCTATAACTGGCTCCCCAGGAAACTGGAAATGAACTACCTTATTTTGGCAGTAAACATTAGCATAACAGGAAGCTAGCCAGTCCATACCCATAATAACATCGAACTCGATCATATCTAACTCCACCAGATCTGCCTTAGTATCTCGGCCGCATATAATTACAGAACATTCTTTATATACCTGTTTCGCTACAATAAAGTCCCCAATCGGTGTGGCTACCTCAAATGGCTCTATAGGTTCAGACGTTATACCAATTTTACCAGCAACAAGAGGCGAAATATATGACAGGGTCGAACCTGGATCAATTAATGCATACACAGACCGTGAGAAAACCAATAATGTACCTGTAACGACATTAGGCGATGCCTCCTGATCCTGGCGGCTGGCCAAAGCGTAAATGCGGTTCGAAGGACCGCTAGTACCAGAAGCTCCACCACGACCCGCCGGTGCTGATGCACCCGACCCTGTAGGGCGCATAGCCACTGACGAAGATGATGACCCGGTGGCTGATCCGGTAGGCTGCGCTGCACCACCCGAACTACCCTTATACGGGCAATCTCTCACAGAATGGCCCTGACGGCCATAAGAAAAACATGCACCGGTGGCTCTGTAGCACTCCCAAGGATGGTATCTGTCACAATAAGAACACTGAGGCCTAGGTGGCCTCGTCTGACCAGAACCCCTATCCGTCCGCGAACCTGAAGCCTTGGAGCTCTGACCTGCTCCTGAATAACCCGGGCTATGAAATCTGCGACCTGTAGGCTGTGGAGGTGCGCTCTGTGCCGGCTGGAATGGATATCTGCTAGGCTGCTGCGGCTGCTGAGGTTGTCTGCCCCGAAACTCTCCAGAATACCCGGACGATCTGGCCCTCTTGGGCTGTCTCCGATCCTGACTCCTATCGGGCTGATGACCCCTGTGCCGGTCCTCCATGCCCTGGGCGTGCGCTTGAATACGGGCAATATCCATATCGGGCTGAGCGGCTAATACCAAACAACTGTCGACAAAATACCGGTCCAACCCCATAATATACCTGTGCATCCTGTCAGCCATAGTAGCTACCACAGCAGGTGCATATCGGGCCAATGAGTCGAACTCCATACTGTACTCTCTAACACTGCGGCCCCTCTGTCTCAGCAATAAGAATATATCAGCCTTGGCCCGCCGTAACTCCGGAGGCAGAAAATGGCTAAGAAAATCCTGAGAAAAATCATCCCAAACTGCTGGGGGAGCGTCGTCGCGTCTGGATAACTCACATGACTCGTACCAATTTGCCGCTATATCATACAACCGGTACGAAGCCAATGTGACTGACTCTGTCGCGGAAGCATTAATCAAATGTAAGGTGCGCCGCATCTTCCTGATAAACTCCTCAGGATCCTCCTCGGGCTTTGTCCCGAAGAACTCTGGAGGGCCACAAGTCAAGAACTCACGAGCTCTCGAACTGTCACGCCTATATGCTCGGTCACCTCCCAATCCGTGCCCCTGAACCTGTCCTGCCACAAGCCTGGTCAATAGCTGGACTGCCTCCCTCATAGACTGATCCTCAGTGCCTGGCCGTGGAGCTGGGGGCTCAGGTACTGGAAATGCGGGAGCTGGCGGTGGAGCCGCCCCTCGACCTGCAGCTGCTGCTGCTCCAATCTCCTCTACGTGTGGCGGTGTGGAAGAGCCCTCTGTCGGGGGCAAAATATCAGGGACAATATGGGAATGGGCCCTGGTAGTCCTCTGGGCCCGACTAGTCTCTCCCACAGCTGCTGCCTTGGCCTTTTGGGCTGCTGACGCCTTTTTTGGAGGCATAACTGCAAATGTAACGATTCGTTAGGGAGGAATCATCCTGATAACACAACTCTATCGCACGATCTAAGACAGAAAGAAGGGTAGTATCCTAAATGCCCTGTAGCCTCCTGTTTATAGGTGTGGTGCACAACACGCCGATAAACAAGACTCTACTAGACACGGTCTGTAGACATTCCGAGGACGAACCGCTCTGATACCACTTTTGTCACGACCCAACCCCGTAGGCCGTGACTAGTGCCCGATCTGGGCACTCAAACGCATTCCAGTATATAGTAGAAGCCGACAAGGCTTTATTTCAAATTTAGCTAATTTCCAGAAAAATTTCGGCAGAGTCTCCTTTGTTTTACGGACTATCCCAAATACCCTGCACGCAGAAAATACCAACAAAGGCCACACAGGGCCAACAGAGCAACATTTAAATATATGCGGACCGGCCGCCGCGGCGAATGGGATCGCCCAAACACAACATATACACACATCTGTATAGAAAGACCCCAACCCACAAACATGTCTACAGACCTCTAAACAGACCAACAGAATCTTATGGCGGGACAGGGCCCCGCCGTACCCATGAACGAGAATATACATATATATAAGTGACAGACTGTACCAAAAGATGGCTCTGAATAAAAGAGCGCTCCAAATGGCAGAAAAGATATCCTAGACAGACGGGTCGGAAAACCTGTCGTCGGTACCTGCGCGGCATGAAAACGCAGCCCCCGAGGAAAGGGGGTCAGTACGAAATATGTACTGAATATGTAAAGCCTGAATTACAGAAACAAAATCATAACTGGTACAGAACGTACAGAAAGTGAGCAGAAAATCCAAAGTATCAAATACATATTTTCAAAACATGCAGAGTGTGTACAGAAACATATGTCATATCAAATCTGGCCCCTGCCAAGGGACTCGGCAGACAGAACGTGGCCACCCTCCCGACGTTGGTGCCACAACACAGAAGAATCAGAATGGGGCATAACCCCGTCACATAATATATCATATCAGATGGCCATAACAAATCATATCAGAACAAGCGTACATGGCACAACATACTCCACAAACCCATGTACGCGTATACCTGCCCCCTCACATCGAGGCACGGCGAACAATGCAAAGGATCACGCTTGACAACATATCCTGGCCCGGGCTCAGTGTGGGAAACATTGGGGCATCCACGAGTGGAGTAGTGAGAGACTAAATGAAATTAAAATAGTATAAATATTTTCAGAAACTTGACGAGGCATATTACTGACAAACCAATCCAATGAAGTCGGATGGGATCATAATGAATTACAAAGTATAACCTTTCCGAAGTCGTTTCGAGTGTCAAAACAATTTATCAGACTTAATGGAATATTTAAAACAATGTTTGTTAGGTAATTAGAATAGTAGTCAAAACATTTCTTTCAAAAACCGCTCGAAAGCAAGACTTGAGTATAATAAGGGCAAAACCGGGAATAGTGGGCCCGCCTCGGGACAAACAAGGCGGCGGGCTCAAATTATGCCCTCTAAGCTTATGGGATCACCTAAAAAGGTTCTACGGACATTCTATATCTTTCCAAGTAATTTAGAGCAAATTTGCATAATCTCAGGAAAAGCATACCAAGATGGCTCAATTCTACTGAAGGAAAAGATGAAATTTTCACTTGCGGATTCCGATGGCCAGAAAATCTTCCGAGGCCCGAATCCGGCCCTAACACACTTAAGGCATGCTAAGAGAAGAATCGGGGTAGCTTTACATACCTTTTGAGCTTTTTAAGTCTATCCAAGCTCACTTCCCGTTTCGTCAAAAATCTGCAAATGGTCACATTTACCAATTATGAGTTATGGATGCCATAAATTCAGTTTAATGCATATTTGCCTACCGAAATTTTGGCAGCACTTCCCCTATACATATAGCACCCCCGAGAATTCAACTCGTCTAAAAACCATCAACAACAACCCAAACAACAACATCAACATCAACAACAACCATTAGAAACACGATATCCTTCAACTAGCCATCTTTTTAACAAAATGATATAACCTTCACCCCAACCTAAATCTTCAAACTAATATCGATGATTTCACATTCATTATCAATCAAGATCATCACAATATAGTTTTTGAAATATCTCATATCGTTTCCTCAAGTTATACACACGATATACATAATATACAACTTTCCGCCAAAGTCATAACTTGTTCAAAACATCAAATCTTTGGCATACATATTAATAACATGTTTCCAACTTCCAAATTCATCAATGATCAACACAACTAACAACTAACAACCAAATAACTTCATTTTCCTAATGTCGGAAAATCATACTAAAACGACATAAGTTTCTACATTCCATTTCAATACAAACTCATATTATCCCATCTTCATTTACATTGAAAGCATCACAATAACACACTAAACAACTCAATTCATTTCCATTCCAAGTCCACATACCATACGACCATATGCCCATTTTATCAACTTCAACTAAATTCATTCAACTTCCAATTCTAATATGCATTTCATCATAACCATAACTAGAATATAACATAAAGTTCACTCATACATGTATACCACACATATACCTCACGGCTACAACCCCATATTCCAAACCCACTTTGCAAACTTTCATTTTTCCATACAATCAACACATTTCTACATACTACAACACAAACAAGACTTAATAACACAAAGATAAGGGATAAATTCTCACCTTCTCCACTAGTCTTCTTCACTTGAATGAATGATCACTTTGAAGAATCAAGACCTCCTTCCTCCAAACCAACTATACCAAGTTACAAAGGGACCTTGAATTAGTGGAAGTCCAACAAGGGAAAAAATTTTAGAACAAGATTTTTGATAGCTAATTTCTCTATGGCCAACCCGAGAGCTCCTCTCTTCTTGCTCTTGTTCTTGATTTCTATTCTAAGTCATCTAATGGATAAAGATGACTATATATATAATAATATCCCGTATGATAATTTAACACATGGAAATTTAATACAATTTGTGGGCTTGGGCCACACCATGGCCGGCCACACCATGCATTGGGCCTAAAATGTTCCTTCCAATTTTTTTTGTGGCCCAATGACTTGTAGTCCACGTTTTGTAATTCCCGAAACTAATTTCCGAAATTCCAAAATTGCCCTTAGCCTTGTCCCACACTTCCATGACTCTATTCTTTCATGCACAACTCTTATGTTCAATAAAAATCAAATTTGACCTTATTTCTCACGAATCCAATATATTTCAAATTTTCCAATCGTGCGAAAACACGGGATATAACAACTAGGTTAAGAACCCTTCAAGGAATTGTTTAGCTAGGAGAGGTAAATTGTTGATGAAAAAATTCCCAAAGTTCTTATTGCTCTTGCTATGGCCGAAATGGCCTAGGAGTTTCTCTCCTCTTCCTTTTATTCTTTGCCTTCTCTTGAACTTTCTAGAGAATTAATGAAATAAGATGACTTAGTCATCTTTTAAATTGTTTCATTAAATTCATATGTGGGCTTAAGCCCACCACCATGTTGGACGGCCAAGCATGGCCCAACACCACAAGCCCACTTTTTTTTTGTTCTATTTTTGTACTTCATGAAAAATTAATTTTTTTTCCAAATTCCAAATTTTTCCTTCGTCTTCCTCCATGTTCTCCACGAATCATATTTCGAATTTCCCTTTATGCCCTTGACCTTTCTTAATATTCCCACTCCCAAATTCTTCATAGCAACTCATATGCTTAACAAAATAAAAGTAAGGCCTTGCTTGTCATCTTCCCGCAATTACCTTGAATTACCCGATTGTACAAAAATGCGGGATATAACAGATATAATTATTTTGGCAAGAAACTACCTTTTGTGGCAAGTGGATGAATTGGGAAAAGGTAAGAATTGTATCATTTTTATACTATGGAAAACATAGACATATGTTATAGTATGTAGAGATGAATGAAAAGTATGAAAATGTTGTGTGTTGTGGATGTGTGTGTGTTGGCCGTGTGCATCAAGTTGGAGGGGGAATATGAATTAAATTATTTAGTATGTTAATTGTGTTGTTGTAGTCTTGTGATGAAAATGGAAGGTTAATGGTTCTAGTGGGCATGAGAAAATTGTTGTTAAGTTGTTGTCGGAAAGTATGTGATTTTATTATAGTTTATGTAATTATGAGAATGAAGTTGTAAGATGTAAATTGTTGTTGTTGTAAATAAAATTGGAAGATAAGAATATGTTGTGGATGTTTATGTTGAAGATTGAAAGTTTAGGTAAATTATGGTTTTGGTGAAACTATTGTATATTTTGCGGAATAATATGAAACGCTCTCAAATTGCACGTGAATGGTCTTAAATTAGTAAGTGAATATGAAAATGTTGATAATAGCTTGGAAGTATGAAGTTGGAGTAGAAGTTGTGGCATTATGAAGAAAGGAAGATTTTTTTTGTTAGAATGTGTTTTGTAGTAATTGTTGACGCTTTTGATATTGTTATGGGTGTTGTGTTGATATTTTGAGCCGAGTTATATTCTTGGGGCGGCGAATTTATAGGGAAATGCTGCCCAAGTCTTTGTAGACAAGTAATGAATTAAAGATATGAATGCTAAAAGTCTTACTATTGACAATTGGTAATTATGACCATTTGTAGATTTTGGGCGAAACGGGAATTGAATTTGAGTGAGCGTAAGGCGCAACTAAGGTATGTAAGGCTTTGCTTTTCATTCTTCTGGCATGCCCTAGGTAGGTTAGGCTAAGATACGAGCTTCGGGGACGACTCTACTCCTAGAAATCCGAGCTTGAATTTGGCCTTTTTTCATTCAATAGAATTGAATTAGATACTTGATGTTTTACTGAAACAATTGTGTAGACATCTAATACCTGCCCAAACGGAATTGGATGGCCTTGAATCTTTCGTACATGACCCCATGAGGCCTAATGACCACAATTTAGGTACGCCGCCTCAACTTGACCAAGGTGGGCCCACGAATTTCGATATCTCCCTATATTGCTTTATTTGATATATTTGTGCAGTATTCAAAGACAACTTTTGACTATTGCGTCAACTACTATGAGATGGTCGTTTAATTATTTCATTGAGGTTATAACATATTTGACTGTTGTTCCGGTGTTTAACTAATAGTTCGTTTTGATTATCCTGTTGGGCTGTGGTAAGAGATTTGTATGCATATGGTTATTTACGATTCCGCTCATGCATTCTGTTATTACCCCTTTCGCCAAGTCCCGGGTCGGTTATATTATTGTGCGCACTATGTGATATTGACCGCTGGACCCCTGACCGCGGTATATGCGACATTGACCGCTGGACTCCTGACCGCGGTATGCCGGATGTGTGACACTGAGCGCTGGACTCCTGACCGCGGTATCTGCGACATTGACCGCTGGACTCCTGACCGCGGTATGTCGGGTTTGGAATGTTAACCGCTGGGTACTTGGCCGCGGTATGTGTGATAGTGACCGCTGGACTTTTGGCCGCGGTAACTGTGTGTTTTATTTTCTGTGTGTATGAGACGGAAATGTTTTTCAAAAGAAAGCAAAGCATTTTGGCATTTTGATTGCCGTATTTGTCTTCCGGAACCTCTTATGTATGATTTGTATGTCAGATGCAACACTTTGGTATTCTGGTTATTGTGCTCACCTTCTGTACATTGCACTTCGGTTATGACTTCATTTTCTGTACTTCATGCTTTGCATACTCAGTACATCATTCGTACTGACCCCCTTTCTTCGGGGACTGCGTTTCATGCCCGCAGGTACAGACTCACGTTTTGGTGACCCACTGGCGTAGGATTTCCATTCTGCGGTTCGGAGTGCTCCCTTTGTTTCGGAGCCGACATTTTGGGTACATACTCTTTCGATGTATATGTTTATGTTTATTCAGGGTACGGCGGGGCCCTGTCCCGCCATCTGATTCTGTTGTTCCGTATTAGAGGTCTGTAGACATAGACGTGGGTAATGTACAGTTTTGTTTGGACGCGTTGTGTGAATTGTGTTTGGGCGGCCCATCCGCCGTGGTAGCCCTATCGGCCGCGTGTATGTATGCTTTGGTACGTTATGTATAGTATGATAGCCTTGCCGGCTTCTATGCAGTATATATGGTTGTAGGCACCAGTGTGGAGCCATGTCTGATATTCATTTATATACGAGTCGTCTGTATGCTGAATCTGGTAAATGAGCGCGTAGGGTTGCCCAGTTCGGGCACTAGTCACGGCCTACGGGGATGGGTCGTGACAGTATGCTTACTCCATGAGGTTTATTCTATTTTATAAGCACTGTTACGAATGAAATCAAGAAGTGGTACCCTATAGAATTGATTTTGATTGGGATATAATGAGAACGTAGCAGGAACTGTAATACAAAGTAAGTAAAGTATAGCGAGGAAGCGACTAAAAAGATGACATGTTCTATGTGAATAGAGAGCAAATGCAAGCGCGAAACCAATAAGCGAGCCACGAAGCAGTGGATAAGAAAGTTTATAAGGCCTTGTTAGGAAGAGGATCAGCATAATAAGGGTGAGAAGGAATGAGTAGGATAAGTGTTGGAAGCAAAGAATGGATTCTATAGAAGTAAAACGCTTTGAAGGACAAAGCGGTACTGATTTAAGGATAAGGTTCCTTGTGCGAGGAACAAAGGATTAATTATAAAACGGAGTAAGTATGGATATAGTAAGAAAAGGAAACAGGCGAAGTACACAAGCCTAATAAGTAGTCGTATTATGAGAAAAGGAGGATACATCTCCTACAGATACCTTATACTAAGACAGAATAAGTAAAGTACCTAAAGGAACAAGCTGGAAAGAAGAATGTGGCTATGAGTTGCGAGTTCACCCCATGACGATAAAGCGATAAAGTGGGGCTATGACCAATAGAAAGTAAAGATATGATTATGAGTGTCTTTGAAGGCAATGCTGAGTACGATATAAGAACAAAAGAGTATGACGTACAAGGGGTATTAGTTGCGCATGGGACTTAGATCCCTGATGAGACAGATAACGGCTAAGGGAAATGCGTTTATGGTTACTGTGAGTTGATTACGGGGGAGAGAGGAATAACTTGAGATGGAAAAAAAAGGGAAAGATGACGCTGCCAGCGAATGCTGACTATTGAAGAATGGGATAAGTGACACTACATGGAGGGTACAGACGGTTTGACATACTAGTATTCTAAGTAGCCCCATGGAACAGAGTTGTTAAGTGGAGCAGAGGTAAACATTGACCCATAATTAACGAGTGAGCTGAGTATAATACATCCTTTGTTTGGATTGCTACATTGGTTGTACTACTGAATTACGCTACTGCAAGATGAGTATGTTAAGACTTCGCACGTGAATTACTGCTGCTACAAATTATGGGAAATAGCATGAATATGATGTGGTATGAAAAGGGAATGGAGGAAAGGGATACATGAATTCAAGATCGGAGACGAGGCAATGGATTTATGAGTGTTATAAGTAAGACCTTAAAAGGGGGGAAGCAAGTAAGGAAAGTATAAGTGTAGAGATTGGAACGACGAATCCTAAGATGTGACAATTATAGACCCTAAAACAAAAAGTGAGAGTTATACGGAAATGATATAGTTGTTATCGTTATCCATTTCAGTACGGACATTAAGAGAATCAATGAAAGAAACGTATTGGGCTTAAAATTGAGAGTAAGGATTGAAGACCGAAGTGTGGATTTGTTTTGCAGACACCGTAAGATAACACTCATAAGGAGAAAGCGAGTGAATAGAATGCGAAGATTCAAAACGCACTCAGACATGAAAAACAGATGTAGTTTGAAGTGAGAATTTTTGTAGAAGAGAATTCAATAAGATATAAGGGTCAGTCGGCAAAGGAATAGAGTGATTGCAAGGTATCTTTCGAGATTGGACTGAAAATAATTTATCAGGAAGAAAAGAAATTGAACAATGTTCCAGTGAAGGGGACAAACATTAACAAAATATTGGAATAACTACGATGCTTACTGTGGTATGATCACCCATAAAAGGGAGACTACAAAACAGCAAGAGCCGAACAACTAAATGACCAGGTTGTAGGAAAAAAAATGCAATAATGCATCAATTATGATAGTATTAAAGGAAGGATGATCCGATAATGGATGTACCCGAGAATGGGATTATGGACAGAGTACGAGATTAGTTTAAACATTCAAGGACGAATGTTCCAAAGGGGGGAAGGATGTTATACCCCGCATTTTCAGAGCCTGAGCGTGACACGTGCTCCCTCAAACATTGACAATCACGTTGATAGTATTATATTTCGTATTCTTGCACGTCAGATTATTCATCAGCAGAGGTGGGGCCCACACATCGAGATTTTTTAGGAACACGTGAAAAGTTATATGAATCACATATGTGAAGTTAAACACAAGTCAAGAAGGACCCTTGAGCCAAATCAAGTGGAAGCCCTCCAAACAAATATTTTTAAGTTACGTTTTTGGGTGATCTGACTTCGGGAGGCCATAACCCCATCCGTTTTTGGGAATTTGGGAAAACTCCCAAAATGAAAGTTGTAGATAATTTAATTATCTTTCCAACCATAGGTCGTGGGTCCATGGGTGACGTCGGGATAATGAGATATAGACGTTTTAAGGCAGAAAGGTGAGTGGGCTAGGCCCAATCCGGGCCCAACCGGGTCAGGCCCATGACCCGTGTCTATTTAAGTGAAATATCAGCCCTTTTCTCCTCAATTTTCATACCAAAACACCAGAAAATTCTGGAGAGAGAGAGAGAGAGAGAAGAGCCTTGGAGAGAAGAAAAACCAATTTTGATCAAAATCTGAGTCCCGAATCCCGAAGCCCATGAAGAGAAAATTGTTGTATGTTGCGTCGTCTTCAATTTGAGATAAAAATCAACCAAGGGAAAGAGTGATAACGTGGTGGCTGCATGCTTAAGGTTTGATTAAGGTTCCTTTTCATTGTTAACGAGTTTATTTAAAGTTTTAACGGATTAGCATGGAGAGAATAGCCCGATAAATTCATTTATTGGCATTGTGGATTATGGAACGAGATCTGAAGGGAATTTTGGATGAAAATAAATGTATTTAACTTGTAAAATGTGGAGGACGTTGTTATTGATGTTGTTAGTGATAATTCTGGCTTCTTTACGGAAATAAAATTATTAAATAGTTATATCGCAAATTTGGTGGGTTGAGAAATCTAGAAAACAGTGTGCGGGCTATTTTATGGCATACGTTGGTGTTGGAAATGGTATTACTACTATTGGCATTGTTGTTGATGTTGTTGGATATTGAATTGGAATCTCGGGCCAGACATATAAACAGGGGAAATGCTGCTCGAATTTCGGCAGAATTTAAAAGGGTTTTAATTAAAGTTTCGAGACGAACGTACGACGATGATCCTAATGATATTATGAATAATTCCATATGTAGATTACGAGGCTACGAATAATTCTTAAGCGAGTTGCGAGACGGGAAGTAAGTTGAAAGTCGGGAATCATCTTCCAGGTATGTAAGGCTTACCCTTTCTTTCTTTTGGCATATCCTAGAGCTAAGTAAGGTATGACACGCACCTTGGGGTAAATCTATTTTTTAATTCCGAGCTTGTTTACGATTTTTATTCACTTCTTGTCATAAGCATGCTTAGTATAGTCGAGTTTATTGTGTGATTAATTAACGAATAAAGCATAAAGAGTTTCTGTTCCTAAAAGAGTTCTATAAGTATTAATGTCCCTAACTTTCGTAGACGGTCTCGAATTTCTTTAAAACGTTCGTAGAGGGTTTTGTAGTAAATGATGTCCATAACTTTCTCATGCAAACTCAGATTGACCCAAAACGTGTTTACGATCCTTCAAGTGTCGTTCTGTGTACTTATCTATCGAGTCTTAAAAATTGATTTATATGCATATAGTTTCTCACTACTCTGCTCGTGCATGCCTCAATATGTCCTTCACTAAGTCCCAGGCCAGGATATGTTATCGTGAGCACTCCACTGCATTGTTCATCGAGTCCCTCATTAGAGGGCCGGGTACGGTATGTATATATATTCTGGAGTATGATGTGTTCTGGAGTATGATGTGTTACGGAGCTATTCCCTATTCTGGAGTATGATGTGTTATGGCGCCAGTGACGGGGTGGCGACCATGTTGTGTCCACCGAGTCCCATAATGGGCCGGGTGTGACATATCCCTTCGACATGCATGATTTTTGTTTTAAAAGTAAGCATTTTGATATTTTAGATAATGTACTTACTTTCTGTACTTCTTGTTCCGATTATGGTTCTGTTTGATGTACCCCATGCTTTATATACTCAGTACATATTTCGTACTGACCCCCTTTCTTCGGGGGCTGCGTTTCATGCCACGCAGGTACACACAGACGAGTAGAAGACATTGTTAGAAGATGTTCCAGCGGGATTGACGAGCTCCATTTCCTTCCGGAGTGTTGCCGAGTCAGAGTACACATGTTATGATTCCTGATTGATGTTAGAGACTTTGCAGACAGAGTCACGTATGTGTGTCGTCAGTCTTGTAAGCGGCTCTGCAAGCCGATGTACCATTTTGCGTTATGTTACAAATTCCATATGATTACAGATTTTACATGATTTGAGAACGACGGAAAGAACGTTTCTGAAAGCCTTTACTATGTATTTCATTTTTATTTGATTTAAGAGTCCAAAGAGATTACGTGTGTAATAAGGGTCAGCGGGTTCGCTCGGCCCTAAATAAGGGTCGGGTGCCCATCATGCCCTATCAAGATTAGGGTGTGACAAGACATGCATGATTCTCATCTCGTAAGGCACAGGTGCATTAGTATCTTTGATTAGCATACTTGCCTCATGTAATCTTTATTCAGTTGTGATTTTCTTTATTGTATTTCATGCTTTATTTACTCAGTACATTCCTTGTACTGACCCCCTTTCTTCGGGGGGCTGCGTTTCATGCCTGCAGGTACAGACACTCGGTTTGGTGATCCTCCAGCCTAGGACTTCTACTCAGCTGTTGGAGAGCTCCATTGTTCCGGAGCCTAGATTATTTTGTTACAGATCTTTTGATGTAGACTTATGCATATCTAGGGGTACGGCGGGGTGCTGTCCCGTCATATTTCATGTTTATACTCTTAGAGGTCTGTAGACTTATGTGGGTTGTACATAGGTTTTGGTCAGCTATGTCGATATGACTCGTTTTGGGTATCTCCGTATATTGTGGCAGCCTTGTCGGCTTGTGTATTATGTTATGTGTTGGTTAGCTGTGACTCCTCAGGAGACAGGTTTATGATAATATGTGGCGTTATGAATATTTAGTTGTCTTTACAAGTTTCCATACTATTCTTAGTTTCAGTCTGACTATATCTAACAGGTTCGTATATGAGTGTCCAGCTCGGGCACTAGTCATAGCCCATGGGGTTGGGTCGTGACAACTGAGCTTGTCATGGCCGGGAATGTGAAACACTGATCCTTCATGGTCGGGTATGCTATGAATACTAATATGAATACGATTATGAAAATGAATATGGATAAACACAGATACGAATATGGATATGGATATGGGTGTATGTACATAATCACGCATTAGAAATGGAAGGTCCCTATGAAAAGCAAGTAAGTGTTTATGACGATGGTTCTACTACCTCCCATCTTATGCTATTTCTTATGTTGTCTCTTATGCTTCTATAATGATGTTGATTATGTTTAACATACTCGGTACATTCTTCGTACTGACATCCTTTTGTTTGTGGATGCTGCGTCATGCCCGCAGGTGGCCAGGGAGACAGGCTTGATCCATAACTTTATTACTCAGGGACTACGTAGGGGAGCTCCATTTCATTCGGAGCTACAGCTTTTGGTATCTTTTGTGTACATACTTATGGGCATGGTGGGGTCCTGTCCCGCCTATATGATGTGACATACTCTTCTTAGAGGCTCGTAGACATGTGTATATGGTTAGATGTATTGAGCCTTGTCGGCTTATATTTTGTATATTATTTTGATAGCCTTGTCGGCTTATGTACATTGTTATGGGCATAGTTGTTGATGGTGATATAAATGTATTGTTGCCCAACGGGATTAGTATGAATGATGGATAGAAAGTATGATTTAGCTATGTGGCTCACCTAGATGTAAATGTACGATAAGAGGTGCCCGGGTGGGTTAGCACCGGGTGCCCGTCATGGCTCTCTGATTGGGTCGTGACAATTATCTATCAGGGTATAAGTGTGAAGCGCATGTTGTTAACAGATGAGACTTGAGATGATGTCAAAAGTGGGATACAGTGAATAATTACTACGGACTTAGGAATGACCCTTATTAGAAAGTACAAGAGCAGGTATCATGTTTTACGACTATCAGTTTACCTTAGTTACCAGTTATGCAGTCTTTCAGTTAGCAGGGCTATGATTATTCAGTACGCCGGTATTCAGTTATTTAGTTATCAGATTTCCAATTTTCAGTGTATCCAGGTTCTTGTGACTTTTGAGTATACACTATGCTTATGGGTGCAAAAGGAAGTGTAAGTAATGATGAATGTAGCAAAATCTTTGCATGTTTTAAGTCCGGATTAAGACCCTAGAATCACCAAATGGCACATGAATTAATTTATCAGGTAATAGTACCCTCTATAGGACAAGTTGTGCATGGTAGTATATGTGAATATTCTATACCTTACATAATAAGTTGATTTTGATTTTTTGGGCCATGGATCCACAAGTACGAGGATGACAGCTCAGATTTAAGACCCCACGGGATAACATGTTATGAACTTAGCTACAACGGGCATAAACTGCTCGTGATAGTTTTGAATGGAAAAGAGCCTAAGGGCAAAACACATAGGAGTCCAAAATGTTTTTACAAAAGTTATGTTTTTATACGACTCATGTACATGACTAAGAAGATATGGTGGACCGAATGAGAACCAAGAGGAGACGATATTGAATAAGTTTAATTTGTTCAAGTTTATTCAGATTAGAACTAGAAAGTACTACGTTAGTAAGTTGCTATAAGAAGCAGATATTACTATGAGATAAAAGATATGACAGTTCCTTTTTAAGTTATGTGATTAAGTGTTTACCCCGGATGTGTATAGTGTGATATGATTTTGATGTGTATAAAAGTTTGGGGTTAGTTGTTCCAATTTTTTTTTTTTGTTTAAGACAGATGAAATTTCCCTAAGTGTGATGCATGTCTATAGTTCAAAAAAGATAGTATACGACCATAGAATAGCGTCGGATGATGAGGGAGTTAGACATAACCCTATTCTTCACTTTAGTAGTCAGAGCATAATAAGGGAACATGATGCTAGAAGGTGGTTAACAAAAGAATAGTAAGTAAGTTTTTAGTAGATACAATGCATTAGCAATTTCAGCAGAGTTAGTAGACGTAAGATTTGATTTCCTTAGTTGAACACTAGCAAGTGGATGACAGATTTGTTACACCTCAAAAAATTTCATGTCGTTGTGCGGTAAATAGACTAATGCAGGGTAAGATGTATATGATGTCCCTACAAGTACGAAGGGGTACTTAATGATTCTAATTAAGATTCCAAAGACATTTGAGGCAAGAGAAGAAAGTTCGTTGAGGAAGGTGAAGTATAAGTTGTGTTTGGGAAAGATTTTGCAAACTATCGAGTTAAGGATTGATTGGTAATGCCTTGGAGAGAAGTTGTGAGGATACTTAGATTGTTAATGAAGTGTTAAACAAGTGTTAAGAAGGTTCCATAAGGATTGGAGATCAAACGAATCAATGAGAGCATTTCCGGAAAAAGGGTGAGTTGTACGACCCATTATACGGTCCGTATAATGGTCCGTATAATAGTTATAGTGAGGGGTGATCACTGGAAGCATTATACGGTCACTTGTACGGACCGTATAAGAGTCTGTATAATTCATGACGAGCAGCCTTGTGTCTTTTTAGAAATATAAGTCCCCAAGTTATTATTTTCATTTCTCATTTCCTCCACACTTCTTGAAACCTCTAGAACACTCTATACACCTTATTAACACAAATTCAAGGGAGATCAAAGATCAAACACCAAAAATTAGTGGGGTCAAGTGCAAGGATGCTAACTAGGGTTAAGGGAACCTAGAAATTCCTTTGAAATTGAAGTGGGGGGTTTTCTCCAAGTGAAGTATTTTCATCCAAAGCTCATTCCTACATCATCAAAGGTGAGTTTTATGATAATTTCATGTTATTAAGAATATTGAGTGGTTGAAAGACTTGGATTGAGGAGGAAAGTAGAATATGAAGCTCAAATGTGAAAATAATGGTATTCTTGAATAGCAACTTGACTTGAATCATAGTTCTTGACATGTTATGAGTGTAATCTTGTTATGAATGATGTTAAGAATGTTGAAGAAGCATTATATGTTAATAAATATGGCGTTGTGTTTTAATTATGGTTATGGATACTTTTGAAGGGAAATTGTGAGAATTGAATAATGCTAAACTCGAAGAGGTTTATTGATTATGATATTGTGGGTGTTGTTTATTATATGGAAGTAGTGGTAGAAACAAAGGAAATGTTGCCCAAATTTTGTTAGCTCCTATTGTGATAATGAGACCTAAATCATGTTTCTGGTTATCTAACCTTAGTAAGAATTCTCTTGAATGTAGAATCGTGAACGTTGGAGGGAAGCGTTTAGGCGATAACGTTAGAAAGGCGTAAAGGTATATAAGGCTAGCCCCCTTCTTTCAAAGGCATGACTCTTATTTTTGTGATTACTTTTTATATTCCCATGATCTTCTTACATCCTAAAAGATGAAGGTTAAAGGTTCTTAAGGACTTCTTATGAGATAGAGATGAGATATGCTCCGTGATAATGATGATGATAATGATGCTATGATGAGCCCGATATTCTCATCTTTATGATTTCATTGATGTTGCCTCTTGTTGTTAGTCTCACCTCATGTTACTAATCCCTTCAGGGTGAGACATGACGATCATGACTATTCCATAACGTAATCGGAGATCACCGACCTTACGTCACTCCGATAGAGCTGTAGTTTTCACTTGGGCTCTCATGCATGCTTATGTTATTTTTTGTGTATGATTCACACCGAGCCTACATGGCCGGGCAGACACACTACTGCAGTGGGCAGCTTATACCCCAGACGCGAGAGGCCTGGACGCAGGCTAATGATGATCACACCGTACCTATATGGTCGGGCAACTTATATATGTATGATATGATATTGTTTTTATTATAAAAGTTAGCATGCATGACTCCACCTTAAGAGGCATTCAGTTACAGGTTTGCTCCTAGATTTATGTCCCTTATGTCTTTATTATGCTGTTGTACATGCCTTACATACTCAGTACATTGTTCGTACTTGTTATAGCCCGTATTTTGTACATTCGGGTAATTCAAGATAATTTCCAGAAGTTAAAGGCAAGGCCATATTTTGATCTTGTTTAGTACACAAGTTGCTTATGAAAATTATTGATGTGGAAATATTGAGAAAGGCTAAGGGTAAAAAGAGAAATTCGCAAAGAGGTTCATGGTAATATTGAGGAAGGCTAGGGGCAAAATGGGAATTTCACAAAAAAGATCAAGAAAGTTCTTGAAAGGGGCCAAGTTGGCAGTGTGGTTCTAGTGTAGGCCCCCCATGGCCATGTGTCCATATTCTTACTTGAGGGGCTTAAATATATATATATATATATATATAGATAAATGGTGGAAAAAATAAATAAGACATATTTATCTTCATCTTTTAGGAAGATGAAAAAACTTGGAGAAGAAACATAAGGGAAGCCATTCGGCCATGGCTCCTAAAATTGAGCCATGGGAAATTGATCAAAAAACAAATTATTTCTTCTAGTATTCCAACTAATTGGAAGGTCCTCTTTAACATGGAGTAATTGTTGGAGTGAGCAAAGTATTTGTTGTGCGAGTTGTGGACTCTAGCCGAGGAAGAAGATGTGTGGAGAAAGGTATGTGTTCAATCCTCTTTTACTTGTGTTAGGAATGATTTATGCATGTTGTAGTATTGAGAAATTCATGAAATTCATGAAATAGGTATGTGTATGCTATGGCCGAATAAGAGTGATGATGGTAGGATGTGATGAATTGAATTTTATTTAGTAGTTTGATTGTTGTTGTTGTGGATTTCATGAAGAGAATGAAGGTTTGATGACTTGAAATGAATTTGTAGTTGTTATGGGATTATTGAATGAGTTAATGTGACACTAGTATGGTTTCTTACATTTGTATGAATGATATTGCTAAAGTATAGATTGTTGGTGTAGTTTATGAATTTGGAAGAAAGGAAATGTGTTGTTAGTGTTCTTGTGGAATTTGGAAGGTTTCGGGTGAAGTAGTATGTTGATTGGGTTGTTGTGAATGTTATGTGAATTATTTGAAGTATTCTTGAATTATGTTAGAATGATTTCGGATAAATACTTGAATGTGGGATCATTGGTGTTAGTTTGAATATATGTGATTGAGTTGAATAAAAACGAAATGTCGTCAAATTGAGTAGAAAGAATTGCTAGTGTTAGAAGGCATTTGAAATAATTGTTGAAGTTGGAGATATAATTGTTTGTATTGTTGTTGATAATTTGGCCGAGTTGAATTCTCGGATTGTTGTTAATAAATTGGCCGAGTTAGATTCTCGGGGATGGTGTATTTACAGGGGAAATGCTGCCGAAATTTCGGCAGATTATAAATGAATTTATTTGAAAGACTAAGGCAAGTGTATGACGACGAATCTAATGATTATGTGAATTATTTTGAATGTAGACTAGCAAGCTTGGATAAATAAGCATAGCCAATAGGATGTCAAACAAGTATGTAAGGCTTACCCTTTCTTTCTTTTGGCATGATCTTTGTGAAACGAACAAACGATATGTATATGATTCCAAAGAAACTCCTATTCTTAGAGCCACTAGGATGGCTAATATTCTTGACTTCCATAAGCTATTTCATATGGTTTTGATGCGTATCCATGATGTCCGAAGTTCTATTTGATATGTTTCCGAATGGCATTCGAAAGATCGATATGACTAAACTTTTGATTTTCAAATGCTAGCACGTTCGATTATTCCATTGAGTCTTTGATGTATTTTGATACGTACATATGGTTCCAAAGCTCTATTTGATTTGATCCATAACGATACCCGAAAGGTACTTGATATGATTGTTGCTTTGATTTTTCAAAAATGGCTTCTGAAACGTCCGTAGAAGGTTCTGTACTTCAAACGCTCATAACTTTCTTATACTAAGTCGGATTGACCCGAAACTTGTTTCTGAGCCTTTAGGTGTCGGTAAGTATAATTATCTATCAAGTCTTGATTTATATGCATATAGTTTCTCACTACTCTGCTCGTGCACGCCTCAATATGTCTTTCACCGAGTCCCGGGCCGGGTATGTTATCGTGCGCACTCCACTGCATTGTTCACCGAGTCCCTCACTAGAGGGCCGGGTACGGTATATATATATATGATGATCTGATGAGATGATGATATGTTATGGTGGCCACGGGGGCATATGATGATTTGATTCACTGAGTCCCTCACTAGAGGGCCGGGTACGGTATGTATATGATATATGATGTTCATATGCATGATTCTGTCCACCGAGTCCCTTAATGGGCCGGGTACAGCATGACTTCATTCACCGAGTCCCTCACTAGAGGGCCGGGTACGGTATATATATGTATATGTATATGCATGCATGATGATATGAAAGTATGATGACATGATTTTATCCACCGAGTCCCATAACGGGCCGGGTACGCTATGTGACAATAATATGCATGATTAATGTTTTAAAGGCAAGAGTTTTGGTATTCTGGACATTGTATATGTTTCTGCACCCCTTATGTCAGTTATGATTCTTTTACTGTGATTCTTGCCTTACATGCTCAGTACATTTTCCGTACTGACCCCCTTTTTTCGGGGGCTGCGTTTTATGCCGCGCAGGTACACCCAGATGAGTAGAAGCCAATATAGAAGGTGTTCCAGCAGCGTTGGCAATCTCCACTTGCTCCTGGAGTGCTGCCGAGTCAGAGTATATGTGCTATGATTTCTGATTAATGTTAGAGACTTTGCAGACAGCGTTGTGGGTATAGAATGTCAGTTCTGTAAGCGGCTCCATCAGCCGATGTGTCATTTTGTGTTATGTTATAAAGTCTATATGATTGCAGATTTTGTTGGATTTGAGAGCGATAGAAAGAAAGTTTCCGAAAGCCTTACTATGTATTTCATGTTTATTTGATTTAGAAGTCCAAAAAGGTTATGTATGTAATATGAGTCAGCGGGTTCGCTCGGCTCCGAATAGGGGTCGGGTGCCCACACCCTAGTAAGGTTAGGGTGTGACAGTACTGACGTCCTTCTCTTTATGGACGCTGTGTTCATGCCCACAGGTAGACAGGGAGACGGTGCAGACACCTAGGAGCTTTTTCAGTAGATTTACAGGAGCACTCCACTACTCCGGAGTCGTCATTTCTTGGTATATTCTTTTGTGTAAATATTGGGGCATAGCGGGGTCCTGTCCCGTACTTATGATTCCAGTATTCCAGTTAGAGGCTCTTAGATACCTGTATGTGGGTTATAGTTGTCATGTGACCTCTTCACTGTATTTTGCATAACATTTTTGTAGCCTTATGGGCCCATGCTTATGTATATGTTTGGGAGGTATTTGGAGATCGGTTCATGATAAGTTTGTGATAAGAATGATATATGCCCAGTTGAGTATGATAGTCAGCATGATAAGTGGTGCTCGGTAGTCAGCTTCGGGTACCTGTCATGGCCCACGAGTCGGGTCGTGACAAGTTTGAAAATATCAGAATGTGTGTTAGAACCCAAGGTCTAGGTTAAATTCAAGGTAGTGATTAGTGGAAGAAGAAATCACGTTACATCGTGGAAATTTTGCGACGTTTGCATTATAAGTAAACTAACGAAAGCCTAAAGTGTGCATGAATCCCTTTCAAGCTTAAATAGGGTTTTTAATAATTGTAAGTATGTACCTTAAGGTTTCGGAGTGAAATGAATTGGTGGAAGTAAGTTCGTTGATGGATTAGAAACTTGAGTGATGTTTTGGGGAGATTTCGTGTTATTTGAGTTATACATTGCTTAGAATTACCTTGATAGGGAGCTATAGGTCCCCTTAGATGGTTAATGAAGTTTTATACAAGTGCCAAGAAGGTTCCATAAGGATTGGAGATCAAACGAATCGAAAATAATGCATTTTCCCCAAAATTGGAGTTTGTGGACCAGTTTGCTATGCAAACTCACCAAATTGGAAGCCCTCACTGCCCAACATGCTCCCCAAGGAAAGGAAGGGAGATGCAGCCGCATCTCCACTGCAAATTGATGTCGGGTGGTGGGGGGGGGGCGAATTTAACACCTTTTTTAAGTCCCAAAACATCCCATTTTCATATCCACCTCCCACACTTATTTCCCCATATTATAAGGGGATTCTTGAGAGTTCTCGAAGGTTCCACAATATTCCAAAACTTTCCATACCATCAAGAGAGAAGATCAAACATCAAAACCTCAAGATAAATCCATGGAAGATGATTGTTCTTGTTTCTCTTCAAGGTTGTGATGAACTTGATCTTGGAAGGAGTTGAGTAAGGTGAAATTCTTCTATTATAAGGTATGCTATCTATCTTATTATTATGATTGAGTTGGTTTAAAGGTTTAGCAAAAGTCTTAGAGAGGAAAGAATCATAGAAGAGAAGTCATAAAGTGTTGAATTGAAGTTGATGGCCATGAGGTGAACTTGAAAGGGGATTTTGGATTAAATTGAATATAATTCCTTGATTATGTTAATGTTGATGTTATTATTGATGTTTGGGAGCTGTTTTGGAGTTTGGTGGAAGTTGATAAAATAGGGGAAGTGCTGCCCAAATTCCGTTAGCTCGCTAATTACTCTAGTTTGAACTTAAGAGTGCTTTCAAGACTTAACCTTAGTATGAATCCTCTTGAATGTAGATTTTCGGGCTTGGGAAGAGAACGTTAAGTAATTAAGGAGACGTAAAGGTATGTTAAGGCTAAATCCTTTCTTTCTTAAGGCATGATTCCATTGTCGCGAACCTATACATGATATTCATAAGGTCTTCCATAATGACCCTATTCCTAGAAGTGCTAAAGCTTATAGTTATTGATGCTCTCATGATCCTATTGATCTTGTTCTTCGTTGTTGGTCTCATTTTATGATAGTTGACCTTAATGAGAAGGTATAATGATAATGACGATTCCATAATGGTAATCGAAGGTTCACCAACTTTGTGTTACTCCAATGGAGTTGTAAAGTTTCCCTTGGACTCTCATTCATGATTTATGTGTATTATGTATGTATTTTCTCACACCGAGTCGCGCTATAGTCGGTTGGGTACGACACATATTGTGCACACCACTGCAGTTGGGTACGAATAACACTAAGCCTTGTTATGGCAGGGTATGGGGGAACACCGAGCCTTGTTATGGCCGGGTACGGGGCCACTGAGCCTATATGGCCGGGTACGGTATTATTATGTATGTATGTATGTCTGATAACATTGTGTTTAGAGAAAGATTAAGTATGCATGACAGCCGCCCTCTAAGGTATAATTTGAACTTTTCATATCGTGTTTTTCGCATTATTTCATTGCTGTTATTCATGCCTTACATACTCAGTACATTATTCGTATTGACGTCCTTTTTGTTTTTGGACGCTGCGTTCATGCCTGCAGGTAGATAAGGAGACGGACCAGACCCTTAGGCTGCCTCATCAGTGATTGCATAGAAGTGCTGCATTTGATCCGGAGCTGCAGTTAGTTGGTACTATTCTTTTGTGTACATACTTAGGCATGGCGGGGTCCTGTCCCATCTTTATGATGCTACGCACTCTTTGTAGAGGCTCGTAGACAGATGTATATAGTTAGATGCTCCATAACCTTACAGGTTCATATTTTTGTATATCATTTTCGGCAGCCTTATCGGCTTGTATATACGGGCATAGTTGATGATGTTTATATAGAGGTGCATATGTTCGATGGAACTTGTGTCTCTTCAGTTTGTGGTATTATGAGTTAGCCATGTTGATGTGATTCTTTGAGTTAACAAAGAACAAATCGACCAGGACCTTGTTCTTTAAGCGATTGATGGGCAGAATTCAAGAAACGGATGTAAATCGGGCTATGCTCCTCGGAATTATGTGATTTCAAGACGAGGAGAAAGATGACGATTTGAACTATAAAAATGGCTCTTGAATCGTTTAAAACAAGTAAATATTGAGGGTACAACGATAGAAAGAAAATTAGGGTTCTGGGTATGAAATAAAACGAAATTGTTTTCAAGAAACGTGTTCTTGAATGATGAAGAACCAACAAAGTTCCTAAGTCACCACTTGAAATCAACTTACGTGATAAAGAAACACAACACGCTATTGAAAACCAGATAAAGACTATCACCACCTTGCTTGGAACCAAAAATAAGGTTAAAGAACAAGAAATAGAGAAAATATCTCTATTGCAAAATTTAGGTTTACGCTAAAAACGTGAATTCTATATTTACAAGTCATGAGAACCCTTTATATAGGCCTATGGTCTCTTCTTTTATGACTACAAATTCCTATTCTACTCTAGAAAGGAAATAACTAAAAACAAGGAAAGTAAAATCCTTATTCTACAAGGAACAGAATAAAGAAAACTGAATAGGAACAGAATAAAGAAAAATGAATACTACTAGAACTAGGATAAAAGTCCTACTAATGATAAGAAATTAAATCCTACTAAAATATAAATCAAGAAACAAGAAACCTATTTAGAAAAGGATTAGAGAAACAAGAATTGGAAATAATCTTCAAACTTGAGCTTCTTGGACTTTTCTTTTTCTTGAATTTCAATCTTGTGTTTCTTGGTTTTCTTGGATTTCTTGGTATTTTTCATCTTTCATCACTCTCCCTTTGTTGAGAAAGACTCGTCCTCGAGTCTAAAGGCTCCATAAATGACGTAAGATTAGCAACAAAAAAAATTGGGTACAACCCATACTCACCAGGCTCTATGTTGCATTTTTCTAGCTTGTCATAGGGCTTCATCGTGATGTAAGAAAGCTTTGCATGTGGCCGAACTACATCCCACTTTCTCGATAGTAACTTTATACCATGATTTCTCAAACATATCATCTTCAATATTTAAGCCATGATCATAAAACTTGAACACTCCCATGTCTTTGTGGTGTTTGCATGCAACATCTGAGTTGTGCCATGAAAACCTTCAAATAAATTAAATTCATGTACCTTTGGATCAAGGTTGGAGATCAATTCATGTCTTCTTAAGAACTCCTCGATGATTTTTCTGCTCTCATATTTGACATGATTATATCCATTTACCTCAATGAAATTGAGAGATATTAAATTTACACTTTCTTGCAAAGATCAAGCTTTTGAGGAATAATTCTTGCTCGAACTAGATCGTAAATTAAACTCTCATTCATACACTTCCTTTTCAACAGCTCATTCTCTTTCGCTTCCAAATCATCATAGACTATTGGTCCTATGCAATACAATGCTTTGGTTGGAGTGGAGTAAGAAACAAAATCTGTATTCTTTTTAAAATCTCTTAATGGTGGAAACTCAATCTCACAAATGGTTGGATGCTCTAATGGATCCTCATCAAATTTTGGTGGCAAATCAAAGATTTGCTGATCTAATGCATTATCCTCCTCCTTTTGCTGTTCCATATTTATTGGACCAATGATTTGTAAATTGGTCACAAAAGAATCAACATACTTGGGAGTTTTTAGCAACATCTTCTGGATTTAAGGGAACCAACTTAATTTTTCGTCCATCCTTTGTAAAAGAATAGGTATTACGATATTCATCATAGTTAGCACACCTTTCATACACCCATGGTCTTCCAAGTAATAAGTGGCAAGCATCCATATTTGTTACATCACACCAAATAAGATCTTTATATATTTTTCCAATAGAAAAAGAAACTAGGCGTTGACGAGTTACCTCTAAGCCATCACCATTCTCAAATTTGATGCTGTAAGGATATGGATGATGTTTTGTTGACAAGCCAAGTTTAGAAATCATCTCTTCAGAAACAACATTAACATGGCTCTCATTATCAATGATGTCACGACCCGACCGGAGGGCCATGACGGGCACCCGGTGCTAACCCACCTGGGCACCTCTTATCGTACACTCACATTCACATCTAGGTGAGCCACATAGCTTGTTATATCCCGTATTTTTGAACGACGGATTATTTGTAAGTTGAGGTGGGGCCCACATGTCAAGATTTTTTTTGGAACATGTGAAAAGCTATATGAATCACATATGTAAAGTTAAACACAACTCATGAAGGACCCTTGGGCCAAATCAAAGTGGAAGCCCTCCAAACGAATATTTTTAAGAAAACTTTTCCGGGTGACCTGACTTGGAGGGGCAAAAACGGTATTATAAGTTTGGAATTTGGAAAAATACCAAGAGATAGAAGTTATAGATAATTGAATTAGCTTTCCAACCATAGGTCGTGGGTTCCTAGGTGAAGTTGGTACAAGGAGATATGAACGTTTTAAGGTCGAAAGGTCAGTGGGCTATGCCCAACTCGGGACCAACCGGTTTGGCCCAAGAAAAATGAAAAGAAAAAAAAATGAGGCCCAAGTTTAAGAGGGTGGCCGGCCAAATCCATGGCCCAAACCCACAAAAAAATTAATGAATTTTTCCATGTGTTAAAATAGATGAAAGGGACCATATATTATCACTTTATCCATTAGAATTTTCAAGAAACACAAAAGATGAAGAACAAAAAACAAAGGGCCATTTCGGCCAAGACCCATGGAAATTGAGTACCTTAAATCTTGTTCCAAAAATTGTTTTCTTGTAGTATTCCTACCAATTCAAGTACCCTCTACAATGTGGTATGATTATTTCGGAAGAGGGTTCATCCATTTCATCGTTTCCGCACTTTGGTTAAGTGAAGAAGATTGGAGAAAACGGTAAGAATTCATTCCATGTTATTATGTTATGAAGGTTTGTTTGTGTTGTAGTATGTAGAAATGAGTAGAAAGTATGGAAATATGGAAGTTTGCAAAGTGGGTATGTAAGTTGGCATGTAGCCGTGTGTGTATGTATGTTATATACGTATGGTGAGTTAAATTTATGTTGTATTCTAGTTGTGAGTATGATGGAATTCATATTGAGAATGAAAGTTGAATGAATTTGGTTGAAGTTGGAAATATAGGTATTGGCCGTGTGGTATATGGAGATTAGAATGGGAAAGAATTAATTTTGTTTAATATGTTGGTTGTGTTGTTGTGATCCTTATAATGTAAAGGAAGGTAATATGATTTAAGTTGGCATTGAAATGGAATGTAAAAGGTTATGTCATTCTAATATGATTTTATGATATTGTGGAAATGAAGTCGTAAGGTGTAAATTATGATGATTGTTGATGAAGTTGGAAGATAGAAACATGTTATGAAAATGTTTGTTAAAGATTAGAAGTTTTGGTGGAATTATGACTTTGGTGGAAAGCTTGTATATTGTGTATATCTTGTGAATATTTTGTGGAATTGATATGAAATGCTTCCAAATTATATTGTGATGATCTTGATTAATGATGAATGTGAAACCCTTGAGATTTGTTTGGAAATTTGAAGTTGAAATGGAAGTATCCCACTATGTTAGAAAGGGAACTAGTTGTGCCATATTGTGTCTTGTAGTTATTGTTGTTGTTGTTAGTGTTGTTATTGGGTTGTTGTTGATTGTTTTGGCCGAGTTGAATTCTCGGGGATGCTATATGTATAGGGGAAATGCTGCCCAAATTTCTGTAGAAAAGTGTTGATTTGATATTTAAGTCCTAAAGTCTTAGGGTTAACATTTGGTAAATGTGACCATTTGTAGATTTTGGACGAAACGGGAAGTGAACTTGGAAAGGCGTAAAAAGCATAAATGGTATGTAAAGCTATCCCAATTCTTCTTTTGGCATGTCCTAGATGTACTAGGATCGGATTCGAGCCTCGGGAAATATTCTGTCTTTCGGAATCCGCGTTTCAAATTGTCCCTTTTTCATTCACTGGAATTGAACCCTATAAGTATGCTTTGTTAAAGAATTGTGTAAACTTCCGCAAATTGTCTAGAAAGTTATGAAATGTCCCTAGGACCTCCGTAGGTGACTCCATAAGCTTAATATACATAATTTGAGCCAACCGCTTCGGTTGTCCCGAGGTGGGCCCACTATTTCCGACTTTACCCTTTTTGTGTTTATAACTTAATTTCAAGCGGTTCTGAAGGAAACACCTTAACTACTCTTTTAACTACCCATGATATTTATTCTAAATACTTTATTGAATCTCTGTAAAGGTATGATATTTAGTGTCTCATTTAGTCTCCCACTATTCCCGCTTTGCCTTTTAGTGTACTATTGCCTTATTTTCGAACAATATAAAATGAAACGTTTTAACTATCCTTTTAACTACTAAGGAAAATTGTTTTAATGATTCCCTCGAGTCTGGTAAACTATTTTGGAATATGAAAATGATCCCAAAAGGATTATTCTTCCGTAACTCATTATGACATACGACATACACTTACTATGATTCTGTCCGATTTCATTGGTTTGATTTGTCATCCGATATGCCTCATTGAGTCTCTGGAAATATATGGTATTTTTATTGCATTTAGTTTATCACTACTCCATTCGTGGATGCCTCAATGTTTCCCCCACTGAGCCCGGGCCAGGATATGTTGTCAAGCGTATTCCACTGCATTGTTCGCTGTGCCTCGATGTGAGGGGGCAGGTATATATGTACATGGGTTATGGAGTATGCTGTGCCATGTACACATATTCTGATATGATATGATCTGATACGGCCATCTGATATGATATGTTATGTTACGGGGTTATCCCCTATTCTGCTCCTTATGTGTGGTGGCACCAGCTTCGGGGGGTGGCCACGTTCTGTTTGCCGAGTCCCTTGGCAGGGGTCGGATATGATATGGTATATGTTTATGTACACACTCCTCATGTTTTGAAAATATGCATTTGATACTTCGGATGTTACACTCACTTCTCTGTAAGTTCTGTTTCGGTTATGATCTTGTTCCGTAATGGGACCAGGTACGACATATGTTTTCAGCGAATACTATTTATGCTATATGATCAGCATTTTGCTAATCTGGATATTCAGTTCATTTTCTGTATCTTCTGCTTCGATTATGACTTTGTTTACTACGTTCCGTGCTTTACATACTCAGTACATATTTCGTACTGACCCCCTTCCTTCGGGGGCTGCGT
This sequence comes from Lycium barbarum, assembly GCF_019175385.1. Taxonomy (NCBI): domain Eukaryota; kingdom Viridiplantae; phylum Streptophyta; class Magnoliopsida; order Solanales; family Solanaceae; genus Lycium; species Lycium barbarum. Next base: position 57,474,541 of record NC_083344.1, on the reverse strand, counting down.
TTTCATGCCGCGCAGGTACAGACGACAGATTTGCTGACCCGCCTGCCTAGGACATCTATTCTGCTATTTTGGGAGTGCTCTTTTGTCCAGAGCCTATATGTTGGTACAGTCTGCTGCTATTGTATATATGTATGCTATTCAGGGGTATGACGGGGCCCTGTCCCGTCTTATGATTCTGTTATAATCTGTAGAGGTCTGTAGACATACTTGTGTGGGTTTTCTATATGTTTTGGGATGATATGATCTGTGACAGCCTTATCGGCTCCCATGTACTATGTCGGTTCATTTATGATGATTACTAACGCCAATTGACTTTTACATTTAAAAATATTCTGCAGATATGCTAGTCTTGGTTATTGGGTACGTTTGGGTGTCCAGCACGGACACTAGTCGCGGCCTACGGAGTTGGGTCATTACAAAAGTGGTATCAGAGCGGTTCGTCCTCGGAGTGTCTACAGACCGTGTCTAGTAGATTCTTGTTTATCGGTGTGTTGTGCACCACATCTATAAACAGGAGGCTACAGGACATTTAGGGTGTTACCTTTCTTTGAATCTTAGATCGTGCGATAGAGCCAGCTGTAGGAAATGAATTCCTTTTTTTTTACTAACCTCTGATTTCAGCTGGAGAACGGTATCGACGTAAGACAGTGACTGATGATATTGGAAGCTACACAGTACACAGGTAAGTAATGATATGAAAGATGTATGCTGGGTAAGGTGTTTGAAATACGATTGAAACATGAAGCTGAAGATTGGAAAGAAAAAATAAACAGGAAAGTGTAGTAGGTGCAGTTTGAGTTGGGCATGTGAGGTAAGCCTCGACATCTTTATACTTTTATTTGAAATTGTTAGCCCCGTGTGGCTATGATGCGATATGATATGATATGATATGTATATACGTATATGTGTTGGCCCTGTGAGGCATGGTTGGTATTTCCTGTGTACAGGTTTTGGGATAGTAAGAAATACAGAGGAACCTCTGCCTAAATTTTTCTAGGAATATGAAGAGGAAAATGAGATATAAATTCTTAACATGTCTTGAGGGTCGATACCGATAGGGCAAACCTACTGTGTTGGATTAAAGTTTAAGAGATACCCTCCATGTCATTTGTAAGAAGCATTACCCTTATTTGGAAAATTTTATCTCGAGAAAGTATATATGAGTATCAAATTCACAATTTATTTAAATGGACTAGAAATATGTTCCAACCCCCTTTTGCTTTAGCACAGCCCATGTGAAGGGAAACATATGTGGAAGGGCAAAAATGTCCAACGATCAAGTTTCCTCTAATTGAAAGGATACAAAGTGTATGACAAGCAGTCGGGAATTGAGTGGTTCGCTCACGACTCAAATATATATAATATATATACATGGAGGTAAATATTGAAGACGATATAGTCAGAAAAATAAAAGAATTCTCGCTAGGTCGGGGTGGGACCCGCTACGAGAACGTTCTGAAAAGCTGTCAAGACCCCGACTTGTCTTAAATTGTGTGACAAAGGACGTGCGAGGCAATTGGTGTACTTATACCGGCCTTAACGTGCTTAAATGCATTAAAGTTGCAAGGTTAAGCGTGCCAGGGCCAGAGCAATTCTGGGATGGGTGACCCCCTGGGAAATGTACAAATATTTTCGCAAACATAGATATAAGAGACGAATAGGAAATTCGGGGTAACCTAAAGGGAATTAGGATATGTGGAAAGGTAAGAAACTTTATAGGGGTCACACGAGCTGAGACGGATTAGATTGCTAAAAGGGAAGAAAAAGCAACGCAGCTCTGAAATTAGAGTAAATTTGAACAAGTGATTGAAGATGTATTGTAAAAGAAATGGCAATGATATATATATACGTATGTGTATCCCCCCCCCCCCCCCTATTTATGATATGTCGATTGATTGGTGAACCCTAATAGCCAGTGTTGTAATATATGGAAAACATTAACTGGACAGAATTTACGAGAAAAGGGGAAAGGTATGGTATAGATGTTACGAAGTAGACTGATATTTATTTTGCTACTGGTTGAGATTGGAAGATTCTAATACAACGATGTTTGGAAAGAAAAGAGAATAATTGAGTGGAAGGTAAGGAGATCAAAATGTCAAAAAAAAAGTGAACCGTAAGAAACGTAATTAAGCGGAGCCTCTAAAGGAGTCGACGGGCAAAGCACGAAGTTAATTGCGAAAGAGAACTAAAATGAAATAGCGCAGGGCAAAAGAAAACTTATGGCATGAAATGATGAATCATGTGAATATCGAATTATTCGATTATCGAGAAAATAGAACGACAGATAAAGAATGGGTATGAAGGAAGAAGGTGATTACTAAGTTATAAACAACAACATTAAGTATATTACTTGAGTGCCAGCTATCGGATAAGGTTGTGTACTATATAATTGTGATTTTGTTAAGGTCTCGTATGGAGAAAGTCAAGTTGTAGGTTAGAAAGAAAAGATATGGCGGCATTACTTACATGGGGTCCGCGTTGATATCTATATGGACCATAAGAGCGCCCAGTAAATATATTTTAAGAAAAAGGAGCTGAATTCGCGGCAGAGAAGATGGTTCGCATTATTGAAAGATTATGATATTAATATTTTGTACCACCCTAGAAAAGCTAACGTTGTGGCATACGCACTTAGTCGTCAATCTATGGACGGCTTGACCGGCGTACATTCAGAAACAAAGAATTGGTTTGTAAAACTCATCAGTCAGCTAGCCTTGGAGTCCGTTTGGTCGATTTAGAAGATATTGAAATTTTTGTCCGAGAAGTTGCTGAATCATCGATTATGGAAGAGGTAAAACAACGCCAGTTCGAGGATTCTATTCCGGTATGGTACAGAGATACAACCTTTGATAAGGAAAGGACCCATTTTGAGGTCTCACCCGGTAGGGTATTAGTATACAGAGGCAGATTATGTGTGCCTAACGTTGCAGGGCTGCGACGGCCAATTATGGGCGAAGCGCATAATATTCGGTATTCTGTTTATCCTGAATCCACTAAAATGTACCATGACCTCAGATGTCTATATTGGTCGGATGGCATGAAATGGGATATCGCAGAGTTCGTCGTCCAGTGCCCAAATTGTCAGCAGACCAAAAATTGAACATCAGAAGCCGAGTGGACTGTTGCAGGAAATGGAAATTCTGACCTAGAAATCGGAGATAATTCATAGGGACCTCATTACAGGTTTGCCTCGCACGCCACAGAAGTATGATTTCCATATGGGTTACTGTGGATAGGCTGACAAAAAAATCAGTCCATTTTCTTCCCGTCAGAACCACTTATTTAGCTGAGGATTATGCCAGGCTAGGTATTAAAGACATAGTGAGGCTCCGCAGAGTTCCTATATCTATCATCACTGACAGAGGTGCTCAATTTACGACTAATTTCTGGAGATTTGTTTTCAGGAAGGATTAGGGGCTCAGGTAAGTCTAAGCACAGTATTCCATCTTCAGAGCGACGGACAGGCCGAGCACACTATACAGACGCTAGAAGATATGTTGCGGGCCTGTATTATTGAACTCAGAGGTAGCCGGGACGATCATCTGCCGTTGATCGAGTTTTCTTATAATGACAGCTACGATTCTAGCTTAATACGAGGCTTTGTATGGCAGAAAATGCAGGTCACCGATCGGCTGGTTCGATTTCGGCGAAACAGAGTTAATCGGTCCCGATATGATCCAGCAAGCCGTTGATAAGGTGAAACTCATCTGAGAAAGACAATTAGCAGCCCAGAGTCGACAGAGATCGTATGCTGACAAACGGCGTCGACCCTTAGAGTTCCAGGTCGGCGATTGGGTATTTTTGAAAGTATCGCCTATGAGAGGCGTAATGCGATTCGGCAAAAAGAGTAAGCTCAGTCCGCGATATATCAGACCCTATCAGATTATTTGAAAGATTGGGAATGTCGCCTACGAGTTAGATTTACCATCGGATTTGGAAGCGGTACATCTGGGATTTCATGTATCTATGCTCCGCGAATGTGTCGGCGGTCCTCCTAGAATATTTCCAGCAAATAATATTCGGGTGACGGAGGAACTATCGTACGAAGAACAGCCTGTAGCCATTCTGGATTGCCAGGTAAGGAGATTGCCGAATAAAGATGTAGCTTCCGTTAAGGTGCTGTGGCAGAACGATAACAGGGAAGAGATGACCTGGGAAACTGAAGAGGAAATCAAGAAGAAATATCCTTACTTGGTTGTATTCAATAATGAATGTGTATCACATGAGCCGACCATAAAAATAAACTCCCCCAAAGTACTTACAGACCCTATAAGACTAATCTAACATTCGAGGACGAATGTTCTAAAGGGGGGGAGGATGTTATATCCCGTATTTTTGAACGTCGGATTATTTGTAAGTTAAGGTGGGGCCCACACGTCAAGATTTTTTTTGGAACATGTGACAAGCTATATGAATCATATATGTAAATTTAAACACAACTCATGAAGGACCCTTGGGCCAAATCAAAGTGGAAGCCCTCCAAACGAATATTTTTAAGAAAACGTTTCCGGGTGACCTGACTTGGAGGGGCAAAAACGGTATTATAAGTTTGGAATTTGTAAAACTACCAAGATATAGAAGTTATAGATAATTGAATTAGCTTTCCAACCATAGGTCGTGGGTTCCTAGGTGAAGTCGGTACAAGGAGATATAGACGTTTTAAGGTCGAAAGGTCAGTGGGCTATGCCCAACTCGGGACCAACCGGTTTGGCCCAAGAAAAATGAAAAGAAAAAAAAAATGAGGCCCAAGTTTAAGAGGGTGGCCGGCCAAATCCATGGCCCAAACCCACAAAAAAATTAATAAATTTTTCCATGTGTTAAAATAGATGAAAGGGACCACATATTATCACTTTATCCATTAGAATTTTCAAGAAATACAAAAGATGAAGAACAAAAAACAAAGGGACATTTCGGCCAAGACCCATGGAAATTGAGTACCTTAAATCTTGTTCCAAAAATTGTTTTCTTGTAGTATTCCTACCAATTCAAGTACCCTCTACAACGTGGTATGATTATTTCGGAAGAGGGTTCATCCGTTTCATCGTTTCCGCACTTTGGTTAAGTGAAAAAGATTGGAGAAAAAGGTAAGAATTCATTCGATGTTATTATGTTATGAAGGTTTGTTTGTGTTGTAGTATGTAGAAATGAGTAGAAAGTATGGAAATATGGAAGTTTGCAAAGTGGGTATGTAAGTTGGCATGTAGCCGTGTGTGTATGTATGTTATCTACGTATGGTGAGTTAAATTTATGTTGTATTCTAGTTGTGAGTATGATGGAATTCATATTGAGAATGAAAGTTGAATGAATTTGGTTGAAGTTGGAAATATAGGTATTGGTCGTGTGGTATATGGAGATTAGAATGGGAATGAATTAATTTTGTTTAATATGTTGGTTGTGTTGTTGTGATCCTTATAATGTAAAGGAAGGTAATATGATTTAAGTTGGCATTGAAATGGAATGTAAAAGGTTATGTCATTCTAATATGATTTTATGATATTGTGGAAATGAAGTCGTAAGGTGTAAATTATGATGATTGTTGATGAAGTTGGAAGATAGAAACATGTTATGAAAATGTTTGTTAAAGATTAGAAGTTTTGGTGGAATTATGACTTTGGTGGAAAGCTTGTATATTGTGTATATCTTGTGAATATTTTGTGGAATTGATATGAAATGCTTCCAAATTATATTGTGATGATCTTGATTAATGATGAATGTGAAACCCTTGAGATTTGTTTGGAAATTTGAAGTTGAAATGGAAGTATCGCACTATGTTAGAAAGGGAACTAGTTGTGCCATATTGTGTCTTGTAGTTATTGTTGTTGTTGTTAGTGTTGTTATTGGGTTGTTGTTGATTGTTTTGGCCGAGTTCAATTCTCGGGGATGCTATATGTATAGGGGAAATGCTGCCCAAATTTCTGTAGAAAAGTGTTGATTTGATATTTAAGTCCTAAAGTCTTAGGGTTAACATTTGGTAAATGTGACCATTTGTAGATTTTGGACGAAACGGGAAGTGAACTTGGAAAGGCGTAAAAAGCATAAATGGTATGTAAAGCTATCCCAATTCTTCTTTTGGCATGTCCTAGATGTACTAGGATCGGATTCGAGCCTCGGGAAATATTCTGTCTTTCGGAATCCGCGTTTCAAATTGTCCCTTTTTCATTCACTGGAATTGAACCCTATAAGTATGCTTTGTTAAAGAATTGTGTAAACTTCCGCAAATTGTCTAGAAAGTTATGAAATGTCCCTAGGACCTCCGTAGGTGACTCCATAAGCTTAATATACATAATTTGAGCCCACCGCTTCGGTTGTCCCGAGGTGGGCCCACTATTTCCGACTTTACCCTTTTTGTGTTTATAACTTAATTTCAAGCGGTTCTGAAGGAAACACCTTAACTACTCTTTTAACTACCCATGATATTTATTCTAAATACTTTATTGAATCTCTGTAAAGGTATGATATTTAGTGTCTCATTTAGTCTCCCACTATTCCCGCTTTGCCTTTTAGTGTACTATTGCCTTATTTTCGAACAATATAAAATGAAACGTTTTAACTATCCTTTTAACTACTAAGGAAAATTGTTTTAATGATTCCCTCGAGTCTGGTAAACTATTTTGGAATATGAAAATGATCTCAAAAGGATTATTCTTCCGTAACTCATTATGACATACGACATACACTTACTATGATTCTGTCCGATTTCATTGGTTTGATTTGTCATCCGATATGCGTCATTGAGTCTCTGGAAATATATGGTATTTTTATTGCATTTAGTTTCTCACTACTCCATTCGTGGATGCCTCAATGTTTCCCCCACTGAGCCCGGGCCAGGATATGTTGTCAAGCGTATTCCACTGCATTGTTCGCCGTGCCTCGATGTGAGGGGGCAGGTATATATGTACATGGGTTATGGAGTATGCTGTGCCATGTACACATATTCTGATATGATATGATCTGATACGGCCATCTGATATGATATGTTATGTTACGGGGTTATCCCCTATTCTGCTCCTTATGTGTGGTGGCACCAGCGTCGGGGGGTGGCCACGTTCTGTTTGCCGAGTCCCTTGGCAGGGGTCGGATATGATATGGTATATGTTTCTGTACACACTCCTCATGTTTTGAAAATATGCATTTGATACTTCGGATGTTACACTCACTTCTCTGTAAGTTCTGTTTCGGTTATGATCTTGTTCCGTAATGGGACCAGGTACGACATATGTTTTCAGCGAATACTATTTATGCTATATGATCAGCATTTTGCTAATCTGGATATTCAGTTCATTTTCTGTATCTTCTGCTTCGATTATGACTTTGTTTACTACGTTCCGTGCTTTACATACTCAGTACATATTTCGTACTGACCCCCGTCCTTCGGGGGCTGCGTTTTCATGCCGCGCAGGTACAGACGACAGATTTGCTGACCCGCCTGCCTAGGACATCTATTCTGCTATTTTGGGAGTGCTCTTTTGTCCAGAGCCTATTTGTTGGTACAGTCTGCTGCTATTGTATATATGTATGCTATTCAGGGGTATGACGGGGCCCTGTCCCGTCTTATGATTCTGTTATAATCTGTAGAGGTCTGTAGACATACTTGTGTGTGTTTTCTATATGTTTTGGGATGATATGATCTGTGACAGCCTTATCGGCTCCCATGTACTATGTCGGTTCATTTATGATGATTACTAACGCCAATTGACTTTTACATTTAAAAATATTTTGCAGATATGCTAGTCTTGGTTATTGGGTACGTTTGGGTGTCCAGCACGGACACTAGTCGCGGCCTACGAGTTGGGTCGTTACATAGCTTATTTATAATTTCTATAAATCCATAATGTTAATCTCATTGGGCAGCAACACATTTATATCATCATCGACAATAATGCCCATATCCATATACACAAGCCGACGAGGCTACCAAAATGATATACAAAATATGAGCAGACAAAGCTGTAAGACACCTAACCATACACAACTGTCTACGAGCCTCTAAGAAGACTATGTCACATCATATAGGCGGGACAAGACCCCGCCATGCCCATATGTATGTACACAAAAGAATAATACCAAAAGCTGTAGCTCCGGACGAGATGGAGCTCCTCTATGTAGTCCCTGAACAAGAAATCTATAGATCAAGCCTGTCTCCCTGTCCACCTGCGGGCATGACGCAGCGTCCACAAACAAAAGGACGTCAGTACGAATAATTTACTGATTATGTAAAGCATAATCAACATAATAGTAGGAGCATAAGAGACAACATAAGAAATAGCAAAAGATATTGTCACACCCCAACCTTAACCCCAACCTTACTAGGGTGTGATGGGAACCCGACCACGTATTCGGAGCCGAGCGAACCCGCTGACTCTTATACTTAGCCTCTTTAAACTCTTACATCAATAAGAAGTGGAAAACATAGCAAAGCTTTCAGAATTTTTCCTTTCTTTGTACTCAATTCAAACAAAATCTGTAATCATATGAAACTTATATTATAACACGAATGACACATCGGCTGGTGGAGCCGCTTACTGAACTGACAACCAATAACCACAACTCTGTCTGTAAAGTCTCTAACTTCGAACAAGACATCATAGCATAGTACGTTGACTCGGCTACACTCCAGGGACAAATAGAGCTCGCCAACTTCGCTGGAACATCTTCTATAATAGCTTTTGCTTATCTGGGTGTACCTGCGCGGCATGAAACGGATCCCCAAAAGAAAAGGGGTCAGTACGAGCAATGTACTGAGTATGTAAGGCAGGAATAGTAACATAGTAAGGAATATAAATATGAATAATAACGGGATGGAAATATAGAACATATCATGAGGTAAAAGAGTAACCTGTACATATGAGTGCCCCTTAGGGCGGATGCCATGCATGCTTATCTTTCCTTTGAAAACATTTCTTTTTCATATATAGAAAATAGAACATGTCATAGCGCCGAACAACGTCGGCTCGCCCACATAGAGCTGAAATACGTCGGCTCGCCCATATATCCCGCGTCCGGGATGAATACGCCAGCTGACCAGGTGGCAATGCGTCTTATAGCGCAACAGATCTCCCCCCCCCCCCCCCCCCCCCCCCCGCGCATATACATATACATATATCCCTTTTCCCCATATTCCCCATATACATATACATATAACAGCATGCATGAGAGCCCAAAGAAAGTCATGTATCTATCAGAGTGACGTAAGGTCGGTAACCTCCGATTACATTATGGAATAACCAGGGTCACTCTGTCTCACCTTGAAGGAACGATAATTATAAGGCGAGACTATCAACGAAGGATAGCATTAAGAGAAAACATAGAATAAGATCATAAACCTCATAAGACGTCAATTCATATACTTTGGAGTCTTTAGAAAATAGAGTCATAATCGAGGAATAGAATTGAGGATCAAGAACTAGCTCGATGTTCTCATATTCATATTGAATCCATAACTTGAGACTTTCAAACATGAAACCCATCCTTATCATAATCATCATAGATATATTCTCATCTTTGACAACATCGTTTTCATTACAAAAACATGTCCGTCGTTGTAGTCATAAAAGTTTACAAAATCATGAACTTTTGTTTTGGAAAAATATAGACATTTTGGAAAACATTACGGTTTATCAGGAAGAGGATCATGCCTTAGAATCATAAACATCTAACCTTTGAAAACAAGGAAAAATATGGAAATACTTACGAAATCATAACATCGGGATCATGCCTTTGAAAGAAAAGAGACAAGCCTTAACATACCTGTTCCGCACCCTATTAGCTACGCTTAATTGTCCAAGCTCGCTACCGCTATTATACATTCAAGAAGGTTAACGCAATCATTAGATTCATCACCATATACTTGTCTTAATTCTTCAAATAAATTCACTTATGATCTGCCGAAATTTCGGCAGCACCTCCCCTGTAAATACACCATCCCCGAGAATCTAACTCGGCCAATTCAACAATAAACCCGAGAATGGAACTCGGCCACATTATCAACAACAATACCAACAATTATTCTAACAATACTACAATATTCATAATGATCCAATGCTACCCGAATCCTCCAACTTCAACAAAAGTATTAACCACACATTTTTCTCATTCTAAATTAATAAACCATATCAACAACCATGCATTAACAACATCATTCATACAATGTAAGAATCCAAGCTAGTGTCGCATTAACTTTCTTCAACAATCCTATAACGATTACAACTTCATTTCCAAGTCATTGAACCTTCATTTTCTTATGGATTCCACAACAACAACAACTAAAATATCATATAGAATCAATTCACCATAACTTGCCAAACCAACCCCTATTCGGCCACAATAACATCATACATGTTTTCATGCATTTTTGTCCATTTCTATATACTACAACAACAACCAAAAGACTAAGTAAAATTAATTCATCCATTCGGCTACAACACCAACACACATATATGCCATGAATTCCATCCATTTCTATATACTTCAACATACATAAATCATCTATAACATGTGTAAAAGAGGATTGAACACATACCTTCCTTTCCATTCATCTTCTTTTCGGCTAGACTTGTAATTGAAAGAATGAATGATTTTCTTGCTCCAACAACTACACCACGTTATAGAGGACCTTCAAATTAGTGGGGATACTTGGAGAAAATATTTTTTGAATCAAAGTTGAAGGCTCTATTTTTTTTTTCTTGCCTTGGCCGAATATGGCCCTTTCTCTCCTTTTTTTTTTCTTTTTCTACAAGCTTCTTGATTTAAAATGATGAATTAGTCATCTTTCTCCATATATATACTTGCCCCCCTTTAAATATGAAATGGCCACATGCCTCCCCTTCTTTCTTTTTCTAGAGTTTTCTTCCTCTTTTCTTGAAATTTCTTAAATTAGTCAAAGAAGACCAATTTTCTTATAATAACCAAAGGTGGCCACTTGTCTTATTATATACACTTTGGTCCATATCCACATTAAATAAAATGTGGACATATACCTATATGTCATACGGCCAACATGGCCTCTTTCAAGAATCTTCTTGAATTTTGTGAAATTCTCATTTTTCCCCTAGACTTCCGCAATATTACCATGAGCCATTTTGTGAATTTCCCTTTTTACCCTTAACCTTTCTCAATATTTCCATACTAATAATATTCATAAATAATGTTCACGACCCACTTGTGCATTAAAATAGTTTTGGAGGATGGTCATTCCCTTAACTTACCACAACTACCTTGGAGTATCCGAGCGTACAAAGTACGGGCTATAACAAATATAGCGTAAGATGGGAGAATCAGGGGGTAATAGAGTCATTTGTACCTCTAGTGGCCTTCATCATATCTACTTACTTGTCTTTCATAAGGACCTTCCATTTCTAATGCTTACTCATGCATCTATACATACATATACATATTCGTATTTATACCATACCGACCACAAGGGTTCGGTGATTCACATACCCGGCTATGACGAGGCTTGGTCATTATACATACCTAGCCCTACCAAGGCTCAGTGTTATCCATATCCAACTACAAAGGTGCGCGCACGATAGGTATCATACCCGACCATATATAAGCTCGGTGTTACATAATAGTCATACATACTTAGAAACATTTACATAAAAATCCATAAGCATCATCAACATCATTGCCATCATCATTTTCCTTACATCTATCCTTAGAGGATCAACTATCATATAAATGAGGTACTCGAATCGTGAAAATATCGAGAATCATGAACTTTGGTAATCTTAGAGATAGGGTCATTTGGAAGACATTATGGAACTCATGAAAGGATACATAACAAAGGAACCATGCATTAATGAAAGAAGGGCTAGCCTAATATACCTCTTTGTCTTCTTAACTACTTAACGTTCACCATCGAATCTTGAACAATCTACATTAGAAGGATTCATAGCATGGTTAAGCCTTAATGATACTCTTAAATTCAAACTAGAATAATTCATGATCTAACGAAAATTGGGCGGAATTTCCCCTATTTCGTCAACTTCCACCATATTACAAAACAACTCCCAAACATCCATAATAACACCCAAAATATCATCATCAAGTAATCACATTCCATTAAGCCATCAAAAGTCATTCTCATGCTCAACTTATACTAACAACTTCACACCCATTTTTAGCGCATTTTCATACAATGTTTCCTCATCACCATTACTACATTCCATAACAAGATTATATCCATATTATACTAAGAATCGTGACTCAAGTTAGCTTATTACTCAAAAACATCATAAAAGTTACACTTAGCCCTCATTTTCTACTTTTTTCTTCTAACCAAGTTCTTCAACCACCAAGCATTCATGATAACATGAAAACTAACCTTTTATCTCATGGGAATGAGTTTTGGAGCAGCTATCAACTTAGGTGAAACCCCTAGCTTCAATACTCAAGAATTCCTTGTAGTCTACTAACCCTAGCAAGACTTCTAACACATGGGTTCCTTGATTCTTGCCTCTTGATCTTTGTTTTCTCTTGGATTGGGGTGGAATATGCTTGGAGAAGGGTTTTGAGCTCTCAAGACTTGTGGAAGATGAAAAATGAAATAAATGAATAAAGGCCATCTATTCATACAAAACATAAAAATTTAGCCCGATGGACTTATACGGTCCGTATAATGTTAAACGGTCCGTATAAGTGGACCGTATAAAACCATCATGGGAAAGTCCCTTTCTGAAATAGGTCAAGTTATACAGACCGTATAAAGTTATACGGACCGTATAAGTGGTCGTATAACACCACCAAGAAAATAACTCTTTCTGTAAAGGTTATGTTATACGGGCCCTACTTATACAGACTGTATAAGTGGCCGTATAACTCCCAGTTATGCGAAACTTCCTCTCGTTTATTCGTTTGACTTCCAATCCTCGTGGAACCTTCTTGGCACTTACATAATATTTCATTAACCATACAATAGGCCCTATAGAAGCCTCTCAAGACATCATCAAATAAATATTAGCTCAATTATAGCCAAAAAACTTTCCGAACACGACTTATATTTCACTTCCTTCAACGAACTAAATTTCACATATATTCATATGACTTCAAAATCTTATAGTGCATCGCACTTTAAGTTATCTAATACTTCCCTTAATCTTGTAAGGATTTCATAATCACCTTAAGCTCACATTAGCCTATTCACAAGGCAACAAATCAGAAATTTCTGAGGTGTAACAAATGATCACCAAACATACCTTGCAATGTGAGGTACATCTCATGCGGAAAAGAGATTCCTTTTTCTTTTCATCTTCTTGTACCCAACGTCCTCTTCTTTCTTGCATATAATCCATAATATTCCTCAACTGTGCTCTGAACCCAAATTGATGTGATTCTTCAAGTTAACAAAGAACCAATCGACCAAGATCTTGTTCTTTAAGCGATTGATGGGCAGAATTCAAGAAACGAATGTAAATCGGGCTATACTTCTCAGAATTATGTGATTTCAAGACGAGGAGAAAGATGACGATTTGAACTATAAAAATAGCTCTTGAATCGTTTAAAACAAGTAAAGATTAAGGGTATAATGATGGAAAGAATTAGGGTTCTGGGTATGAAATAGAACGAAATTGTTTTCAAGAAACGTGTTCTTGAATGATCAAGAACCAACAAAGTTCCTAAGTCACCACTTGAAATCAACTTACGTGATAAAGAAACACAACACACTATTGAAAACAAGATAAAGACTATCACCACCTTGCTTGGAACCAAAATAAGGATAAAGAACAAGAAATAAAGAAAATAACTCTATTTCAAAATTTAGGTTTATGCTAAAAACGTGAATTCTATATTTACAAGTCATGAGAACCCTTTATATAGGCCTATGGTCTCTTCTTTTATGACTACAAATCCATATTCTACTCTAGAAAGGAAATAACTAAAAACAAGGAAAGTAAAATCCTTATTCTACAAGGAAAAGAATAAAGAAAACTGAATCCTACTAGAACTAGGATAAAACTCCTACTATTTATAGGAAATTAAATCCTACTAAAATAAAAATCAAGAAACAAGAAACCTATTTAGAAAAGGATTCAGGAAACAAGAATTGGAAATTGTCATGCCCCAAAACCCACCCTAGACGTGACCGGCATCCGACGTCATGAACAACATCGGAAGAACCTAAACGACACAATAATAATACTTGAACCCGCCAGGTTCAACATTCGCCTCCAACAATTTATAAATTAAATGCAACACATCATGAACACATGAATTAAATCAGCGGAAGTCTTTATAAGTAATAGCCATCAACGTGGCAAACACCCATTAAGTCGTACGAGACTTTTGACAATCTACCCACAATTATGACAACTATCTATGGAGCATCTAAGAGACATAACAGTCGTCAAACCTCGGGACGCAGCCTGGAAATGTAGAATAATAAACGAAACAGGAAGTGTTCCACGAACAAGGATGTGGGTGCACCAAATCAACAATAGCAGCAAGTTCTCTTAAGCTTTGAAAGTATCACGAACCTGCTCTTCTTCGTTACCTAACATACCATCAAAAACAACAATGGTATGCCTGAGTACTTTCGTACTCAGTGAGTGCCTCGGGGACAACAAGTATTATGAAAATAAAATATAATAATATATAAAGAAATCAGTTCTGAAAAAAATGATATGAAATCAATAAACGGACAGTTATTCAGCTTAGGTATCTCGATAATAAATGTCAAACCCCATTCATAAAGCCTATTGTCAAGTTACAACTTCAAATATGCCCTTTTAATCAATTAAGATAGTCATCAACAATTTCATAAGAGAATAAGAATGTCACACATGCCAATACAGGCCCAAGAATCAAGCATATCGCGCATAGCGCACCACACCAGAACATATAATTCTCGGTGGCTATCCTTCCTCCCGAATAGCTAGGCATAAATCACACCGGACTATGTAGTACGCGGTGGCTATCCTTCCTCCCGAATAGCTAGGCATAAATCACACCCCGGGTAGCGAACCCAGCGGTGGCCACTCTTCCTCCCGAATGGCTAGGCAACGGACACACTAGGATCCATAGTGGCTACCCTTCCTCCCGAGTAGCTAGGCCAAACACAACAACAAAGTCCATGGCATAGAAGCCGATTCACCAATTGTCTCAAAGTAGTCATATCGTCAATAACATTTAAGTTCATTACACATATCGATCAATGAAAGACATATCAATTTAACTCTTTACCATTTACCATGCCAAGCATTTCACTTACGAATTCAATATCACTACAAGCCACTCACAGGAAACAAGATAGAAAGCAAGCCACTCACAGCCAAACTAATCAATCAATCGATACTCCTGGTTAGGAAACCACGAAGGCTAATCGTCCTCTGGACTAACACAACTTTACCATACAGGTCCAAAATACAAACAAAAATACTAATCATGTCATATTACTAAATTATCAATCATGGCTTAGAGCCGAACCTCACTTCTCAAGTCATCATCTCAAATAGAGGCATTTCAAGTTACCACCGATTGAGAATCTTATTCAAATTTCAAATTTAAGAAACCCATTTTACAACAGAACAAGTTGAAGGTTTAACCTTTAGAAGATGAAATTCAATCATCCAATAATGGGGAAAAGCGAGTTTCACAAAGTAGTATAGTTCGTGTAAGGTTCGATGCGGGCTTGACCCTACACACGCATGACCTTGTCTAAAATAAATCATCTTTGTAGTCAAATTATCATTACGGACCATTATGCCATATTGAAAGGATAAGTTATTCCGACCAATGTTTGAAAACGTATAACTTCTTTACGAAAGATTTCCATGTCTTAAATCATCAATGAGAATATCATTACCAACCCTTAACCATCATTATTAAACATATCTTATAGAGGAAAACATTCATAATATCACATACATATATAGGGTTTGTTACAATCTAGGTTTAATGTGGGTTTGTCCCCTCACACACATTAACCACCATTTAAACATGAATTAGAGTTCAAGGAACATGAAAAGATTGCTTTTCCTTTCATTCATTAAAGGATCTTGAATAATATTTATACTTCCAAATTCAAGAACAACAACATCAACAACAATCTCAACAATTATTTTATATCAATATCCAACTAATTCTATCCATTTAATCATACCAAAACAGCCCACAAATCATTTGATATCCAAAAATTATAACCGAGCTTTCAATGTCATTTTCTCTATTCTAACCCGTCAAATCTATCAATGATAACGGTAAGAACATTATTAAAATCTTAGACATACATTAGGGTTTTGTATGAGAAGTTCACCCTTTCTATTCAATAAAGAACTTTCAAGAAAAGAAGTCATGCATTCCAAAATAAGATTTTCAAAAGAGACATACAAATCACAATAATGTTTTTAAAAGGGAGACATACCTTAATTTGTTAAACAAGATTTAACAATTCACTTTTTCTATTGAAGAACACCCAAAAACTAGCTCGAATCAGTTTGGAAGGAAATATGTTGCAAACCCTTAATTGCTCCAAAACTTGAATTAAAGAGAAGATTTCCTAAATCTTGATTCTTGAATCTTGAGATGGGTTTTCTTGAAAACCCTAGATTAGGAATGATGATTTACTGATTAGATTACAAGGATATATATTAGAATTGAGTTGGAATAATTAGAATGGACTTACCTTGGTGTTCTTGATGTTGGAGGAGAGTAGGAGGTCGTTCTAGGGTTTGAAGGAATGAAAAATAATGAGTTGAACTGATATGGATGAATATATATTGTTCTGTGAAAGTGAAATTTACGACCTGAACACTGCTGGTCGTAAAGTCAGTTTACGGGCCGTATTCTGCACTTTGGACTGCACTGTGTCGCTTCAGTAAAATGGTCATAACTCCTTGCACAGATGTCCGTTTGACCGCCGTAAGATACCGTTGGAAAGGTATTTCAATGATCTACAACTTGCATCAAGGAAGTTTTCCCAAATTCCAAATACGGTTTGAAATACGGGCCGTAAAGTGAAATACGGTCCGTATTTAACCTTATGACCTCAAAAATGTCAAATTCCAGAATGTTCAGAAATTCTTGGTTTCGGTTCACGACTTGGTTTACGGCCAGTAAACTGAAATACGAGCACTGTTCATGGGCGTAAACCACCATATCACAACTGAACGGAAAAATTTCAATTCTCACATTCTTTATCTGATTTTCTAAGTCTAGGATCATGATCAAAGTTTAAGTTAAAGGTACGGGGTGTTACATTATCCCCCCCTTAAGATCATTCGTCCTCGAATGAAAGTCATGGCTTAAGATTCTTCACTAAACCTCAAATTTCAAAATTTCAAGAATTCTTCTAGCAAGGTGAAACATCCTTAGAGATAACATACGACTAACCATATAACGAATGCATCATTAAGGCCTAAACACAATTGTGAGATTTATACTTCACTCTAAACTTTCACAGGAAAACACATCCGAAAGGTTCAACACATACCTATAGTAGGGAATAATATTCAAGGTAACACGGCTTGAGTAATACCACAACAACTAGATAGAACTAAGCCCTTTTTGATTTCACCCCGCAAGTCTTAAGATACGACATAAGTCTACTCCGAATTTTTAACAATATCACTTTTTCACTCTATAACGGGTCCATCAGCAAATTCAAGCCTAACCATTTCTGATTGACAATCCAGAGTTTCATAACACTCGGAAAGCTAGTCCATCCCCAAAAATCACATCACAGTTCATCATTTCTAATTCAAACACATTAAAAGTAATATAACAGCCCTTAACTACAATGACACAATCTCTATACATTATAAAAGCGATAACAAGGACTCAGGGGTATTCATAGAAAAAGGGTGTCAACAATTATTCGACTTCCACCCAAAATCAAGGGCAAGATTCTTAGTTATATAAGAAAGAGTCGAGCTCGAATTTATCAGCGAATACGCTTCAAAAGAACGTATAGTAAGAATACCTGCGACCCCGGCTCCAGGATCTCCTGCCGTACCCGTTCGAATCAAACTATAAAGTCGAGGTTGTCCCCTATAAGCGGTGTTAGCAACCGTTTTACCAGCCCTATTACCACGAGCATTAGGGGTGTTGTTAGCATTACCATCAGACGGATTATTCCTTTGGCCTGAAGAGTTAGCCATTTCAAGAAGCCACTTCCTACAATATTTCTTGATATGACCCCTATTCCCACAATGGTGACAAACACGATCCTCTCATCTAAATGTTTGTCGGTTACTACCTTGCGAATATCTGTTCTGATCATTGTTCCTCTGACCTTGTCCACCAGATGGAACGCCTATATTAGACTGAGAACCAAACTGTTGAGGTGCATAACTTCCTTTCCGTTGCCCTCCATCATATGAACCAGTGAAACCACTCACAGATCGGGCCTTCTTATTTTGTTCCCTATCTACCCGCTCTTCTCCCTTCCAATTCTCTTGTTGCTTGGCAAACCCAACCAAGGAATTACCGTTCTTGACCCCAGCAGTGGTATGGTTAGTGACCCTGGTGGCTCGTCCGCCAGGCGATGATTTAGAAGCACCATTGTTTCCCTGATTACCAGTCCTCGCAGGAGTTAAAGCCATTTCTGCGGGGTACGAATTATTGGACACGTCAGAATGATCCTAAAGGAAGTTCAGGCTCTATAGCACAATCTAGAATAAAGAGGAGTGAGAAACACCTATAAATGCCCTGGTAGTCTTTCGATCATGCAGGTGATCAGGCTGCACAAGGAAGACTCCACTAGACACAGCTCCACAGACACAGACAACTCCTAGGACACATTTAAACCTAGGCTCTGATACCAAGCTTGTCACGCCCCAAAACCCACCCTAGACGTGATCGGCATCCGACGTCATGAACAACATCGGAATAACCTAAACGACACAATAATAATACTTGAACCCGCCAGGTTCAACATTCGCCTCCAACAATTTATAAATTAAATGCAACACATCATGAACACATGAATTAAATCAGCGGAAGTCTTTATAAGTAATAGCCATCAACGTGGCAAACACCCATTAAGTCGTACGAGACTTTTGACAATCGACCCACAATTATGACAACTATCTATGGAGCTTCTAAGAGACATAACAGTCGTCAAACCTCGGGACGCAGCCCGGAAATCTAGAATAATAAACGAAACAGGAAGTGTTCCACGAACAAGGATGTGGGTGCACCAAATCAACAATAGCAGCAAGTTCTCTTAAGCTTTGAAAGTATCACGAACCTGCTCTTCTTCGTTACCTAACATACCATAAAAAACAACAATGGTATGCCTGAGTACTTTCGTACTCAGTGAGTGCCTCGGGGACAACAAGTATTATGAAAATAAAATATAATAATATATAAAGAAATCAGTTCTGAAAAAAATGATATGAAATCAATAAACGGACAGTTATTCAGCTTAGGTATCTCGATAATAAATGTCAAACCCCATTCATAAAGCCTATTGTCAAGTTACAACTTCAAATATGCCCTTTTAATCAATTAAGATAGTCATCAACAATTTCATAAGAGAATAAGAATGTCACACATGCCAATACAGGCCCAAGAATCAAGCATATCGCGCATAGCGCACCACACCAGAACATATAATTCTCGGTGGCTATCCTTCCTCCCGAATAGCTAGGCATAAATCACACCGGACTATGTAGTACGCGGTGGCTATCCTTCCTCCCGAATAGCTAGGCATAAATCACACCCCGGGTAGCGAACCCAGCGGTGGCCACTCTTCCTCCCGAATGGCTAGGCAACGACACACTAGGATCCATAGTGGCTACCCTTCCTCCCGAGTAGCTAGGCCAAACACAACAACAAAGTCCATGGCATAGAAGCCGATTCACCAATTGTCTCAAAGTAGTCATATCGTCAATAACATTTAAGTTCATTACACATATCGATCAATGAAAGACATATCAATTTAACTCTTTACCATTTACCATGCCAAGCATTTCACTTACGAATTCAATATCACTACAAGCCACTCACAGGAAACAAGATAGAAAGCAAGCCACTCACAGCCAAACTAATCAATCAATCGATACTCCTGGTTAGGAAACCACGAAGGCTAATCGTCCTCTGGACTAACACAACTTTACCATACAGGTCCAAAATACAAACAAAAATACTAATCATGTCATATTACTAAATTATCAATCATGGATTAGAGCCGAACCTCACTTCTCAAGTCATCATCTCAAATAGAGGCATTTCAATGAGAATATCATTACCAACCCTTAACCATCATTATTAAACATATCTTATAGAGGAAAACATTCATAATATCACATACATATATAGGGTTTGTTACAATCTAGGTTTAATGTGGGTTTGTCCCCTCACACACATTAACCACCATTTAAACATGAATTAGAGTTCAAGGAACATGAAAAGATTGCTTTTCCTTTCATTCATTAAAGGATCTTGAATAATATTTATACTTCCAAATTCAAGAACAACAACATCAACAACAATCTCAACAATTATTTTATATCAATATCCAACTAATTCTATCCATTTAATCATACCAAAACAGCCCACAAATCATTTGATATCCAAAAATTATAACCGAGCTTTCAATGTCATTTTCTCTATTCTAACCCGTCAAATCTATCAATGATAATGGTAAGAACATTATTAAAATCTTAGACATACATTAGGGTTTTGTATGAGAAGTTCACCCTTTCTATTCAATAAAGAACTTTCAAGAAAAGAAGTCATGCATTCCAAAATAAGATTTTCAAAAGAGACATGCAAATCACAATAATGTTTTTAAAAGGGAGACATACCTTAATTTGTTAAACAAGATTTAACAATTCACTTTTTCTATTGAAGAACACCCAAAAACTAGCTCGAATTAGTTTGGAAGGAAATATGTTGCAAACCCTTAATTGCTCCAAAACTTGAATTAAAGACTTGAATTTTGGAGAAGATTTCCTAAATCTTGATTCTTGAATCTTGAGATGGGTTTTCTTGAAAACCCTAGATTAGGAATGATGATTTGCTGATTAGATTACAAGGATATATATTAGAATTGAGTTGGAATAATTAGAATGGACTTACCTTGGTGTTCTTGATGTTGGAGGAGAGTAGGAGGTCGTTCTAGGGTTTGAAGGAATGAAAACTAATGAGTTGAACTGATATGGATGAATATATATTGTTCTGTGAAAGTGAAATTTACGACCTGAACACTGCTGGTCGTAAAGTCAGTTTACGGGCCGTATTCTGCACTTTGGACTGCACTGTGTCGCTTCAGTAAAATGGCCATAACTCCTTGCACAGATGTCCGTTTGACCGCCGTAAGATACCGTTGGAAAGGTATTTCAATGATCTACAACTTGCATCAAGGAAGGTTTCCCAAATTACAAATACGGTTTGAAATACGGGCCGTAAAGTGAAATACGGTCCGTATTTAACCTTATGACCTCAAAAATGTCAAATTCCACAATGTTCAGAAATTCTTGGTTTCAGTTCACGACTTGGTTTACGGCTAGTAAACTGAAATACGACCACTGTTCATGGGCGTAAACCACCATATCACAACTGAACGAAAAAATTTCAATTCCCACATTCTTTATCTGATTTTCTAAGTCTAGAATCATGATCAAAGTTTAAGTTAAAGGTACGGGGTGTTACAGAAATAATCTTCAAACTTGAGCTTCTTGGACTTTTCTGTTTCTTGAATTTCAATCTTGTGTTTCTTGGTTTTCTTGGATTTCTTGATCTTTTTCATCTTTCTTGAATTGACAAATCTTCTTCATCTTTTTCTTGAAAATGATAGAAAGCACAAATGATATTTTTCCAGCCTTGTGCTATGATACCAAATTGGTGTGATTCTTCGAGTTAACAAAGAACCAATCAACCAGGATCTTGTTCTTGAAGCGATTGATAGGTAGAATTCGAGAAACAAACATAAATTGGGCTATACTTCTCAGAATTATGTGATTTCAAGACGAGGAGAAACATGGAGATTTGAACTATAAAAATGTCTCTTGAATCGTTTAAAACAAGTAAATATTGAGGGTACAACAATGGAAAGAAAATTAGGGTTCTGGGTATGAAATATAACGAAATTGTTTTCAAGAAATGTGTTCTTGAATGATCAAGAACCAACAAAGTTCCTAAATCACCACTTGAAATCAACTTACGCGATAAAGAAACACCACACGCTATTGAAAACCAGATAAAGACTATCACCACCTTGCTTGGAACCAAACAGAAGGATAAAGAACAAGAAATAGAGAAAATAACTCTATTGCAAAATTTAGGTTTATGCTAAAAACATGAATTCTCTATTTACAAGTCATGAGAACCCTTTATATAGGCCTAGGGTCTCTTCTTTTATGACTACAAATCCCTATTCTACTCTAGAAAGGAAATAACTAAAAACAAGTACAGTAAAATCCTTATTCTACAAGGAAAAGAATAAAGAAAATTGAAACCTACTAGAACTAGGATAAAAGTCCTAGTAATGATAGGAAATTAAATCCTACTAAAATATAAATCAAGAAATAAGAAACCTATTTAGAAAGGGATTCAAGAAACAAGAATTGGAAATAATCTTCAAACTTAAACTTCGTGGACTTTTCTTTTTCTTGAATTTCAATCTTGTGTTTCTTGGATTTGTTGATCTTTTTCATCTTTCATCACATGTTGCTCACCTAGACATGATTATGAGAAGTATGTTAACAGGTGCTCGGTAGGTTACTTCCGGGTACCCGTCATGACTCTCCGGTTGGGTCGTGACAATGTGGTATCAGAGTAGTTTGTCCTAGGGTGTGTCGACGAGCCGTGTCCAGTAGAGTCTTGTTTATGAGTGTGAAGCGTGCCATACTCATAAACAGGAGGCTGCGGGTCATTTAGGAATGATTGACCTTCCTTTTTCATCTTAGATCGTGCGATAAAGCCATGCTATAAGGACTCTGTCACGACCCGACTAGGGGCCGTGACGAGTACCCGATACTTGTACCGAGCACCCCTTTCTTATCCTTTTACTTTTTCCTCTTAGCAGGCCGTATGAACTGTGCCATATTTTTGTTTTTGAACATTAGCAGCATCATTATGAGCATAGACTAGTCAACTTCATTATCACTTTCTACAACAACATTAACATGCTAGAACACCATATATCTAACTGTACCTGACTGACTGTACATATCTGTCTACGAGCCTCTAGACATAGTACACTTATACATAGAAAGGGTCGAGTACTGTCGTGCCCGAAAATACATACACAAAATAGTACCACGAAAGTGGGGCTCCGGAACAACTGGAGCGCTGTCAACACTGCTGGTAAGGCTTCTAAGGATCAAATCCGCCTGTCTGCTGACCTGCGCGGCATGAAACGCAGCGTCCACAAGAAGGGACGTCAGTACGAATAGTGTACCGAGTATGTAAGGCATGAATAGTAATATACAGAAAATATGAATCATGTATAATGACATAAGAGAGTTACAACACATGTCCTGGGATAGAAACATAACCTGTATATATATATATATATCCTTGGCAGGTGCTATGCGTACTTAGCTTTCCTTTAAGAATCTTTCCTTGTTCATATACATATACATATACATATAAAATAGGACATCTCATATTGCCGAGGCGTCGGCAGCCGATCCATTTAACCATAAATATACACATCCCGCGTCCGGGCATCCCGCGTCCGGGACGATATCATATCATGTAATGCCAACTGATCAGGTGGATATGCGTTCATAACGCTCTGCCCTTACCTCCATTTTCCCCGTATACACATGCATATATCATGTACATATATCAGCGTCTATAGCGCTCTAGCTCTTTTATCATATACATATACGTGTGTCGTGTAGGTACATCAGCGTCTATAGCGCTCTAGCTCTTTCGTCATGTGCATGTTTTAAAAAATATATACACATATCTTACATACATTTACATGTCTTATATGCATTTACGTATCCTATATACATATGTCTCATAGGCACGCAGGAAAGCCCAAAGAAGAATCATGTAGTCATCGGAGTGACGTAAGGTCGGTGACCTCCAATTATATTATAGAACACTCGTTATCGTTTTGTCTCACCTTGAAGGAACGAGTATTTTAAGGTGAGACTATCAACGGGGAATAATATTAAAGTAAACGTAGAATGAAATCGGAGCATCATAGATGACAGTTCATAGACTTTGAAATCTTTTAGAAAATAAAGTCATAGCTAGGAAATATAAATAATATTCAAAAATTAGTTTATCATTTTCATGTTTACATAAGATACTTAGCTTAGTCATCTTAGTCATAGAGTCGTTCCGGTAGTACGTATCATAGGCATATTCTCTTATCTAACATCATTGTTATCATTATCGTCATGGAAGTGCCCTCGTTAGAGGAGTCATAGTATTTATCATTTGATAACAAAATCGGGATCAAAGGTTCCCTTTGGATTCACTTCAAGTAAGTCAAGCAAGACTGTAAGGAAAAAATCCGAGAGTAGCGGGCCCACCTCGGGCCGGATGAGGTAGCGTATACGATTTACGTATGATACGTGTCATAGCGTTACTTGTGAGGGTCTTAGGGTAATCGGGTCCCATTTATACAAGTTCTAAGGGTGTAGGAGGTTTTTCCAACAATTGGCACACTTTCTAGTTCAATTCTATTGAACAAAAAGTGGAAAACTTTAGGTGCGGATTCCGGGGAACCGAGTTGTCCCCGAGGCTCGTACCCAACTTATTTCAACTAAGACATGCCATAGAAAGAAGGGTGAAGCCTTACATACCTCTTTCCGCTTCTTTTGCTATTCCGAATTCAAGCTGCAAATCCGCCAAAATCTGCGATTTGGTCACATTTACCCAAACTTTCATTAGGGTACTTAGAGTTAGAATCTTAAGGAAACACTTGGCTACCGAAATTTCGGCAACATTTCCTCTGTAAATACACCATCCTCAACATTTACCTAGCAAGTTTTCAATCAACAACAACCCGGGAATTCAAACCCGGCCAAACTATTAACATAACTCAACCACACTAACAATTTCCATATTCAACCCAAGATACATTATAACAACTTAATCAACTTACTACTTCTTTCAAAACCTTCCAACTCCAATGAAAACAATAACAACCTTATAATATATATATTCCAACAACACCATACTAATATCATTATCTTCCATACATGTAAGAACATAATATTCAATTTACATAATCTTCCAAGACAAGCCTCCAACTACTAATACTTCACTAAGCTCATTAGGCTTTTGTTTGCAATATAAAATCCACAACACAACAACCAACATACTAAATAAAACTTGCTCACCATGCATTCATGATTCACCAAATATACACGGCTATACATGTGATATACAACTCACCGCCACACAACTATATTCTTGCTATTCATGAATTTCACTCACTTTTTCACACTACAACATGCAAAAATATCCATAACATGTAAAGAATAAGTTCTTACCTTCTTCCTTGATCTTTCACTTAGCTAAGTCCTGCAACTTGCTAGAATATGAATTTTTCTTGCTCCAAAGACCACTCCACCTTGCTAGGAATCCTTTAATTGGTAGAAAATAATTTTTGAAGCAATTTTTGTCAATTTGCTTGTCAATTTTTGCACTTGGCCGAAATGGCCTTGGAGATTTCTCCTTCTTTCCTTTTTCTCAAGTGTTCTTGAAGTTTCTAATGAGATATGACTCATTAATTGATCCTTTATATTAATTATCACATGGATAATTAATAAAATCATGGGCTTGGGCCATGTTGGCCGGCCATCCCTCACAAATTTGGGCCTTATTATTATTTTTTGATTTTTTTGGGCCAACCCGGTTGGTCCCGAGTTGGGCCTAGCCCACTGACCTTTCGACCTTAAAACGTCCATATCTCCTTGTACCGACGTCACCTGGGGACCCACGACCTATGGTTGGAAAGCTAATTCAATTATCTACAACTTCTATATCTTGGTACTTTTCCAAATTCCAAACGTATAATACCGTGTTTGCCCCTTGAAGTCAGATCACCCGAAAACGTTTTCTTAAAAATATTCGTTTGGAGGACTTCCACTTTGATTTGGCCCAAGGGTCCTTCTTGAGTCGTGTTTAACTTCTCGTATGTGATTCATATGAATTTTTTTAGATGTCCCAAAACAATATCGATGTGTGGGTCCCACCTCAGCAATTAATCTGACGTTCAAAAATACGGGATATAACACTCTTCTTTCCTGATGGTGTGTTACCATCTCAGTACACTCACACACAGCCTGCTTCAGAGGAGCATGGAGGAGCCTCAACTCGAGATCCGGTACCCTCAGTTTCTCCATTAGATGCCTCAGGCCAAAAGATGAGAGAGACTATTCAGTTTCTGAGCCAGTTAGTAGCTGCTCAGGCTCAGCAGCAAGGTACGGGTCATAGAGATAGAGCTGTCTGTGCCAGAGTCCATGATTTTATTAATTTGGACCCTCTAGAATTCTTTGGGTCAAAACTAGACGAGGACTCGCAGAATTTCATAAATGAGATGTTGAGGATATTACGGGTGATACATGTTTCAGATATTGAGTCGGTAGAGTTGGCCTCTTATAAATTAAGGGATGTTGCTGTTCATTTGTATGCTATCTGGATGTCTTCTCGAGGGGTTAACGCACCTCCACCTGCATGGCAAGAGTTTGTGGATGCCTTTCTTCGGCATTATTTGCCGCCAGAGATTCGACGGGCCAGAGCTGATAGGATCCTGAACCTCAGATAGGGGAACCTGAGTGCCCGAGAGTATAGCCTTAGTTTTAATTCTTTCGCTAGGTATGCTCCAGCTATGGTGGCTGACATGGAAGATCGTATTCATCAATTTGTGAATGGGTTGAGGCCACATTTTATTGATGATTGTTTGACGGCCTCACTTCAAGAAAGTATGGATATTTCTCGTATTCAGGTCCACGCCCAGAATCTTGAGGAGCGACAACCACAACGGAGGATTGAGCGTGAGCATGATAGAGGTTATAGTAAGAGGGCCAGATCCTCCGACTCTCTTAGTGAATTCAGAGAAGGTCAAAGACAACAATATTCTAAGAACTGAGGCCATTCGGCGACAAGTGCACCTCCACGATTTGCAGGTCAAAGATTTGATTGACCTCTTCATTTCGGACAGTGTCAGATTTCCAGAATTTCGGGTTCTCAGTATAGGGGTCATTTGGGCCAGATGAGACCGCCTTTACCACGATGTACTCAGTGTGGTAAGCTACATTAGGGACAATGCCGATTTGGTTCAGATGTTTGTTGTGCCTGCAGTCAGCCAGGCCATATTATGCGTGATTATCCATCGAGAGGTGGTAGAGGTATGGTCTATCCTACAGGATCAACAGTTGGTTCTTCATCATCTATACGCCCTTCAGGGCAAAGCTCACAGATACCAGCAGGCCGTGGTAGATGTAGAGGAGGAGTGTCCAGTACGAGTGGTCCTCAGCACTGTATCTATGCACTGGCTGGACGACAGGATCTTGAGCCCTCCCCTTATGTGGTTACAGGTATATTATCAGTATTCTCTCACGCTGTGTATGCATTGATTGATCCAGGTTTTACGTTGTCATATGTTACTCCTTATGTTGCCGATCGATTTGGGGTGACACCTGAGTCGATTAAACCTTTTGAGATATCTACACCTGTTGGTAACACAGTGATAGCTAGATGGGTATATAGAAATTGTGTGATTGTAGTTTGTGACCGTCATACTATGGCTGTTTTGATTGAGCTAAATATGGAAGATTTTGATATTATTATGGGTATGGATTGGTTGGCTTCTTGTTATGCCAATGTTGATTATAAAACGAAAATGGTTCGTTTTTAATTTCTGGGAGAATCAGTTCTAGAGTGGAAGGGTAACATAGTGTCTCCGAGAGGTAGGTTTATTTCCTATCTCAAGGCAAGAAAGATGATTGCTAAAGGTTATATTTATCATTTAGTCTGGGACCAAGATAAAGAAGCAAAGTCACCAACTCTTCAGTCTGTCCTGGTAGTGAATGAGTTTCTTGATGTATTTCCGGACGAGCTTCCAGGTCTTCCACTAGAACGGGAGATTGATTTTTCCATTGATGTGTTACCGGATACTAAATCAGTATGTATTCCTCCTTATAGAATGACTCCTGCAGAATTGAAAGAATTGAAGGAGCAACTGAAGGATTTGCTCGAGAAAGGCTTTATTTGGCCTAGCTCGTCACCGTGGTGAGCACCTGTGTTGTTTGTAAGAAAGAAAGATGGCTCCTTGCGAACGTGTATTGATTATAGACAGCTAAATAAGGTGACAATAAAGAACAAATATCTGTTCCCAAGAATTGAAGATTTATTTGATCAGCTATAGGGTGCCAAATGGTTCTCAAAAATAGATTTAAGATTTGGGTATCACCAGGTGAGAGTTAGAGGGAAGGACATTCCGAAGACAACCTTCAGAACTAGATATGGTCATTTTGAATTTCAAGTAATGTTGTTCGGGTTGACTAATGCACCGGCAGTATTCATGGATTTGATGAACAGTGTATTCAGGCCTTTCCTAGATTCGTTTGTGATCGTGTTTATAGATGATATCCTGGTATATTCTCGATCAGAGGTAGAGCATGTGGATCATTTATGTATTGTCCTTAGAATTCTCCAGACTCAGAAGTTATATGAAAAATTTCCTAAATGTGAGTTCTGGTTGAATTTTGTGACCTTTCTGGGGCATATTATTTCATCTGATTGTATTTGGGTGGATACCCAGAAGATTGAAGCTGTAAAGACTTGGCCCAGACCTACAACACCTACTGAAGTTCGTAGTTTTCTGGGCTTGGCAGGTTACTACAGAAGGTTTGTGCAAGGATTTTCTTCTATTTCTGCACCACTGACAAAGCTAACTCAGAAAGCAGCTAAGTTTCAATGGACGGATGCTTGTGAGCGCAGTTTTTAAGAGCTGAAGAACAGATTGACTTCGGCCCCGGTTCTGACACTTCCAGAAGGATTGGAAGGTTATGTTATTTATTGTGATGCTTCAGGTATTGGGCTAGGCTATGTATTGATGCAGCACAGTAACGTTATTGCTTGTGCTTCAAGGCAGTTGCATAAACATGGGGAGAATTATCCAACCCATGATTTAGAGTTAGCTGTGGTGATTAATGCATTGAAAATGTGGAGGCATTACTTATATAGTATTCATATCGAGATTTATACAGACCATAAGAGTCTTCGGTATATTTTCAAGCAGAAAGAGGTGAACTTGCGGCAAAGGTGATGGTTGAAGCTATTGAAAGATTATGACGTGATGCAATCCCATTTGCCTCAAGGCCATTCATAAGGAGCCATGCCCGGGAGCTACAACACTTGCAAGGCCTATTTAGGAAGCGGGAGGCTCTTGAGTATACTTTTGATGAGCATCTTGGATCCCAAGTCAATTTGTTGATGAAGATTGCTTAGGGAGAAGAAGAGGAAATGGAAAGTCATCACAATGGCTAAAAGAGGAAGAGTTGGTTATTCTTGCAAAGGAGATTTCAAGATTTTGAAGAAACAAGAATAGCCAAACAAGGCCCTTGTTTCATTAAGGGTGTTTATGGCATTTTGCTATCTTTTATTTTCTAGCATAGTATAAATGGTTCTCTTCTTCTTCATGGAAGACTTAGATTATTTTGATGAGATATTGAAAACTTGTAAAACTCTTGAATTGAGTGTTTGAGAGCTTGCAAAGCTTTTAGTTGTTTGAATTGTTGAGAAGGTGGTTAATTGGGAAATCAATCCCTTTTGGTCTCCTTAAGAGTTTGGTGTTTTTGGATAATCTAATTGAAGGTCCTAATCTTTTATGGTTAGGGTTGTCTTTTAGTCTTATTCAATTGTGTCAATCTATCCTATCTTTATTTCTTGTCTATTTCTTGTTTATTCCTTGTTATTTCTTGTCTTTCCTTTTATATTTGTATCATGACGTTAGCATCTTATATCATCTGGGGAAGGCGAACGTTGTAGCTGATGCTCTCAGCCGTAGATCCATGGGTAGCTTATGTGATGTTACACCTAGTAGTTTCGTACGTTGAAATTTATAAGCATTGATGGTTGTTTTAAGTACAGTTACTGGAGTTACCTTCAAGGATATATGAGATTATATGCGCCAACCAAATGGTTACGAGGGTTTAAGTTCATATAATAAGCTATGGGAGACTCCGAGACCAAGCAAATCAAAGAAAATAAATTTGTCAAAAATTTGAAAAAAAGTTGGCAGAAGTTTGGATAGATTTTTAGTCAACTTTGAAGGGGTATATCTCCGAGTATATTAAGAGTTTTGTTGTTTCAAAAGCCTTAAATGAAGTTCGTCGAATGTAGTTGCCAACGCAACAAACTGCTTGTCGATACGACATCGGAGTAGAGAATTATGGACGTTACAAGTTAGGCTGACGTAGCAGAAACACACTGCTACAGTACCCGGATTGCTACAGTACCCGGGTGGTACAGTACCCGACTCAAACCACACCTATAAATACCCCTCTAACCCATTAATTTTGATCGTTTTTGTTATATGCCGTATCTTTGTATGTTGGATTATTCGTAAGCTAATCGACATAAGTTCAAGGACAAGATTATTTTTGGAGATATGAGACAAGGACTTTTAAATCCCAATTTTAATATTACACGGTTTGCTAATTAATTACTATTAGTGTGGAAATATTAGTGGGGATTAATGATTAATTAAGCTAATTACACCATTAAGTGGGCCCCACCAGACTTGATAATTTAAAAAATAAAGCATGAATGATGACATGCCAAGTGGGGCACGTGTCAACAAGGTTGGCTGCCTATATATATATATATGTTGTTGACTCAAATACACATTCATCATCATAATATTTCATTTGAAAGAGAAATCACCAACAACCATGGCTGCCATCAAGCTTACAGCCAACCTGGAGATTTTGATAGCAAGAAATTATAATTCCCTAGAGGTGTTTTAAACGTTCAAGGAGGCAGCAACGTTAGGATTTAAATTGAGGAAGAAGAAGTGGTGCAATTGGTGCAAGTAATTGTAGGATATGTTCTAACCAATTTAAGGTAAGATTCCTCCTTCTTATAGTGTAATTGGAGTTAATGATGTAGTAATTGAGAGATTGATTTGTATTAGGCGAAATTGGAAGTAAGAAAATGCATGATTTCGTTGGTGTTGTAATTGGGCTGAATTGCAGTTGTTTCAATTAAATTGGGTGTGATTGTTATTGTTGTTATGGATTATGTGTTAAAAGTGAAGGAATCTTGATATTTAAAGTTGTAGTTGCTTATATGAAATTGTTGGGACATGAATTGGATTAGATGTTCATGAGGTTGTAGGCTGTTTTGATGAGATTTTTGGGGGAAATCCTCACGTGATTATGCTGCTATTTAAGGTTGTTGTTGTTATTATTGTATTGTATTTAGGGGCTGTTCTTGTTGAGTTAAAGGACTAAGTGTGGTTATGATTATGTATTGTATTGTTGTAGTAATGGGCTGTTTGGAGCATGTTAGTGGAAGAGCATTTTTGATGATGTGTTATGGCTATAGATCATTAGGAATAATTTGAGTATGTTGTGGTCGTTATGTTGATTATTGTTGAATGTGCAACGTGTGGACTGATTTGGAGTGTTGTGCGTGCGGTGTAGGCTGTTTCGGGGTGTTCTTGAATCTTGTTTTGGCTAATTCTTGATATGGTGACTTGGACGTGTTGTTGTTGATGTTATTCTGGTCGTTTTCATAGTTGGCTTGAATGTGAGGGAAGTGAACAATATAGGGGAAATGCCGCCCAATTTCCTAGAAATAAGTTACTAACTTAAGAATACGTTTTAAGCCTTTCCGTAGCTTAACTATAGTTCCTAACGTCTTAATATAGGTTGAGGTACTTCGGGCAGCATATACATATCGAATCATGGATTAAGCATCAAAGTTATGTAAAGCCATCCCTTTTTTTTTTTTTTTGGCATGATCTATATGAAACAAACAGACGACGAGTATATATACTCCAAAGAGGCTCCTATTCTTAGAAACACTAGGATGGCTAATGTTCTTGATTTCCAGAAGCTATGTTATTATGTCCTGATACGTGTTTGTGATTCCTGAAGTCCTATTTGATATAATCCATAGTGACATTCGAGGGGTACTTGACATGACTTTTGTCTTTGATTCTCAAGTGTTAGTTCATTCAAATTATTCTATTGAGTCTCAGATGATGATTTAGTTTGCATATGGTTGCTCATTATTCTGCTCGTGCATGCCGTTAATATATCATTCACAGAGTCCCGGGCCGGGTATGTATTCGTGCACAGTTTTACTGCATTGGTCACCGAGTCCCTCACTAGAGGGTCGGATACGGTATATATATATATATATATGATTATGGCACTGAGTCCCATGATGGGCCGAACATGGTATATGATGACTTTATTCACCGAGTCCCATAATGGGCCGGGTATGGTATATGATATAGATATGCATGATTCTCATCTCGTAAGGCACAGGTGCATTGGTATCTTTGATTATCATACTTGCCTCCTGTAATCTTTTAATCAGTTATAATCTTCTTTATTGTATTTCATGCTTTATATAATCAGTACATTCCTCGTACTGACCCCCTTTCTTCGGGGGGCTACGTTTCATGCCCGCAGGTACAGACACTCGGTTTGGTGACCCTCCAGCCTAGGACTTCTGCTCCGCGGTCTGGAGAGCTTCGTTGTTCCGGAGCCTAGATTATTTTAGTACAGATCTTTTGATGTAGACTTATGTATATCCAGGGGTACGGCGACGCCCTGTCCCGTCATATTTCACTTTTATTCTCTTAGAGGTCTGTAGACATATGTGGGTTGTACGTATGTTTTTGTCAGCTATGTCGATATGACTGGTTTTGGGTATCTCCGTATATAGTGGCAGCTTTGTCGTCTTGCGTATTATGTTATGTGTTGGTTAGCTATGACTCCTCATGAGACAGGTTTAGGATGATATGTGGCGTTATGAATCTTTAGTTTCCTTTACAAGTTTCCATACTGTTCTTAGTTTCAGTCTGACTATATCTAACAGGTTCGTATACGAGTGTCCAGCTCGGGCACTAGTCATGG
The DNA here is from genome assembly GCF_019175385.1 of Lycium barbarum. NCBI lineage: Eukaryota > Viridiplantae > Streptophyta > Magnoliopsida > Solanales > Solanaceae > Lycium > Lycium barbarum. The sequence continues at coordinate 57,441,527 of NC_083344.1, read as the reverse complement.
CCCATGGGGTTGGGTCGTGACAAAAGTGGTATCAGAGCAGTTCATCCTCGGAGCATCTACAGACCGTGTCTAGTAGAGTCTTGTTTATCGGTGTATTGTGCACCACATCTATAAACAGGAAGCTACAGGACATTTAGGATGTCATTTTTCCTTCTTACTCTAGATCGTGCGATAGAGCTATATTATCCGGATAATCCCTCTCTAACAAATTATTGTGTTTACAGCTTTTCCTCTAAAGAAAGCGACAGCTGCCCAGATGGGCAAATCGGTTGCAGGAGATACTAGTCAGACCCGAAGAGTTACTAGGGCCCGTGCCTAGTCTATGCCTGAGATTGTACTCTAGTCAGCGAGCTCTGCTACACCGCCACCTCCAGAGGAGCTTAGAGCAGCAGCAGCTCCAGTTTAGGGGGCAGCCCCACCGCCAGCTCCCGAGGCCCCAGTACCTGAGCCTCCAACTCCTCAGCCAGGAGCGGAGGATAGGGCCATGAGAGATGCAGTTCAGCTGCTAACCAGATTAGTGGCAGGGCAGGCTCGCAGGCATGGACTAGGAGTTGACCATGCGCATAGATCTGATAGTTTGAGGGCTCATGACTTCTTAAGTTGTAATCCTCTAGAGTTTTTTGGGTCAAAGCCCGAGGATGATCCGCAGGAGTTTATTCGGCAGATGCAGTGTACATTGAGGATAATTAAGGCTTCTGAGACTGAGTTTGTTGAGTGGGATTCGTATCGGTTGCGGGATGTAGCTGTTAATTGGTATGAGTCTTGGGAGTTATCTAGGGGTGAGGGTGCTTCTCCAGTAGTATGGGATGCGTTTGTGGAGGCCTTCCTTGGCCACTTCCTGCCTCCAGAGATGAGGCGAGCTAGAGTTGATAGATTCTTACATTTGAGGCAGAGTGGTAGGAGCGTTCGAGAGTATAGTCTTGAGTTTGATTCGTTGGTTAGATATGCGCCTACTATTGTAGCTGGTATGGCTGATAGAGTGCATCATTATGTGATGGGACTGGATCGTTATTTGATTGCTGGCTGTATGGCAGTGGCTCTTCAGCCAGGTATGGATATTGCTCGGGTACAGGCATATGCACAGGGGGTAAAGGATCGACACAGAGGACATCAGCCAGATAGAGACTATGACAGAGGCCAGCATAAGAGGGCTAGATCGGCTGGTTATCCTGGTGAGTTTCGAGGCAGGAAGCCTCAGCAGCATATTAGATATTCTTCCCAGCCAGCACGGAGTGCACCCCCACAGTTCATAGGTAGGAGATTTGATAGCACAGGGTATTCAGGAGCCGGTCAGAGCTCCAAGGCTTCAGGTTCACAGATGAACAGGGGTTCGGGTCAGTCGAGGCCACCTTTGCCTCGGTGTTCTCGGTGTGGAAGGCTCCATTCTGGGGAATTCCGTCTTACTACGGGTGCTTGTTTTTCTTGCGGCCGTCAGGGCCATATGAAGAGAGAGTGTCCTTATGGAGATGGTACAGGTGGTCTGGCTTATCCTACTGGGTCGGTTGCTAGTTTATTTTCTTATGTAGCTATGCGCCCTATGGGGCAGGGTATTCAGACATCAGCAGGCCGTGGTAGAGGTCATGGCAGAGCTTCCAATTCTAGCGGTCCTTCAAACCACATATATGCCTTGGCTAGTAGGCAGGATCAGGAGGCGTCATCGAATGTGGTTACAGGTATATTATCGATTTTCTCTCGGGACATATATGCATTGATAGACCCAGGCTCCAGCTTATCATATATATCTCCCTTTGTTGCTAGTAGAATTAGAATAGAACCTGAGTTGATAGAACCATTTGAGGTAGCTACACCGGTAGGAGATTCTGTCATAGCAAAGCAAGTATATAGAAATTGTTCGGTGGTTATATATAGTTGTCATACCACGGAAGATCTGATAGAGTTAGATATGACTGAGTTTGATGTTATTATGGGTATGGATTGGTTAGCTTCTTGTTATGCCAACGTTGACTGTAGAGAAAAGATAGTTCGATTTCAGTTTCCAGGAGAGCCGATTATAGAGTGGATAGGGAATACGGCATCGCCGAGGGGTAAGTTTATTTCATACCTCGAGGCAAGGAATATGGTTAGAAAGGGTTATATTTATCATCTGGTTCGTGTGCATGATATGAAAGCAGAGGTACCGACTCTTCAGTCAGTCCCAATAGTTAATGTATTTCCAGACATATTCCCAGATGAACTTCCAAGTCTTCCTCCTGAACGGGAGATAGAGTTTACTATAGCTGTATTGCCAGATACTCAGCCCATATCTATTCCTCCTCATAGAATGGCACCTGCAGAGCTGAAGGAGTTAAAGGAGAAACTGAGGGACTTGTTAGAAAAGGGCTTCATCAGGCCTAGCACATCACCTTGAGGAGCACCAGTATTATTTGTGAGAAAGAAAGATGGGTCGCTGCGGATGTGTATTGATTATAGGCAGCTGAATAAAATAACAATAAAGAATAGGTATCCCCTCCCCAGGATTGACGATCTATTTGACCAGTTGCAGGGTGCTAAATGTTTTTTGAAGATAGACTTACGGTCAGGCTATCATCATGTGCGGGTAAAGGAGGCAGATATTCCGAAGACTGCTGCATTCAGGACCCGATACAGGCATTATGAGTTTAGAGTGATTTCTTTTGGGCTGACCAATGCTCCAGCAGTATTTATGGATTTGATGAACCGAGTATTCAAACCATTCCTGGATATGTTCGTTATTGTATTTATTGATGATATTTTGGTCTGTTCACATTTAGAAGAGGAGCATGCAGACCATTTGAGAGCGGTACTTAGGGTGCTCCAACACCAGAAGTTGTATGCTAAGTTTTCTAAGTGCGATTTCTGGTTGACTTTAGTAGCATTCTTGGGGCATATTATTGGAGCTGATGGTATTCGGGTGGATACGCAGAAGATTTAGGCTGTAAAGACTTGGCCTAGACCTACGACACCTACTGAGGTACGCAGTTTTCTGGGGCTAGCAAGATATTACAGGAGATTCGTAGAAAATTTTTTCTCGATTTCAACGCCTTTAACAAGGCTAACTTAGAAGGCAGCTAAGTTCCAGTGCACTGATGCTTGTGAGCAAAGCTTCCAGTTGCTGAAAGATAAGTTGACTACGACTCTAGTTCTAACTCTTCCTAAAGGACCAGATGGCTATGTTATTTACTGTGATGCTTCCGGTGTTGGACTAGGTTGTGTATTGATGCATCATGGCAGGGTTATAGCCTATGCCTCCCGACAGCTCAGAAAGCACGAAAGGAATTATCTTACTCATGATCTGGAGCAAGCAGCGGTAATTCATGCCTTGAAAATATGGAGGCATTATTTATATGATGTTCATGTTGATATTTATACGGATCATAAGAGTCTCCAATATATCTTTAAGCAGAAAGAGCTGAATTTACGACAGAGACGGTGGCTAGAGTTACTAAAGGATTATGATGTTGATATGCTATACCATCCAGGGAAAGAAAATGTTGTAGCAGATGCTCTTAGCCGTAAATCTATGAGTAGCCTGATAGACGTGCAACCGGAAAGGAAGGAGATAGTTCGTGAGATTTACCGGTTAGCTAATCTTGGAGTCCGTTTGGCTGATTTTGGGGATGGTGGAGTTTCTGTTCGAGAAGTTGCTGAGTCCTCTATCATAGAAGAGGTAAAGAGATGCCAGTACGAGGACCCTGTTCTGGCACAGTGTAGAGATTACAGCTCTTCAAAAGGAGAAGACCCCATTTGAGGTTACACCTGACGGAGTGCTACGGTATGGAGGTAGATTGTGTGTACCTGAGGTTGCGGGGCTACGATAATAGGTTATGGGAGAGGAGCACTATGCCTGTTATTCTATTCATCCAGGGTCAACGAAGATGTATCATGACCTCAGATTTTTATATTGGTGGGATGACATGAAAAGGGACATAGCGGAGTTTGTTGCTCGGTGCCTGAATTGTCAACAGGTTAAGGTCGAGCATCAGAGGCCTGGTAGGTTATTACAGGAGATAGAGATCCCCACTTGGAAATGGGAAGTAATTAATATGGACTTCATTACAGGTTTACCTCGCACCCCACGGAAGTATGACTCTAAATGGGTTATTGTGGATAGGCTGACAAAATCAGCCCATTTTCTTTCAGTCAGGACTACTTATTCAGCCGAGGACTATGCGAGGTTGTACATCAGGGAGATAGTGAGACTTCATGGGGTTCCCACATCTATTATATCGGATAGAGGAGCTCAGTTTACGGCTAACTTCTGGAGATCATTCCAGAAGGGATTAGGGACACAGGTGAGCCTTAGCACAACATTTCACCCTCAGACTGACGGACAGGCTGAGCATACTATTCAGATGGTATAAGATATGTTGCGAGCCAGTATTATTGACTTCAGAGGTAGCTGGGACGATCATTTTCCACTTATCATGTTTGCTTATAATAATAGCTACCATTCTAGTATCCAGATAGCACCGTACGAGGATTTATATGGGAGGAAGTGCAGGTTACTTATCTGTTGGTTCGATGTAGGCGAGACTAAGTTAATCAGCCCAGACATGATCCAGCAAGCTGTAGATAAAGTAAAGCTCATTCAGGAGAGATTATTGGCAACCCAGAGTCGACAGAAGTCATATGCAGATAACCGACGTCGACACTTAGAGTTTCAGATTGGTGATTGGGTGTTCTTGAAGGTGTCACCCATGAAGGGTGTGATGAGGTTCGGCAAGAAGGGGAAGCTTAGCCCGAGATACATTGGGCCTTATCTAATTATTCATAGGGTAGGCAAGGTTTCCTATGAGTTGGACCTACCATCTGATTTGGAAGCAGTACATCCAGTCTTTCGTGTATCAATGTTTCGTAAATGTATTGGTGACCCTTCTAGAGTATTCCCTGTAGATGATGTCCAGGTAACAGAGGAGTTGTCTTATGAGGAGAACCCTATAGCTATACTTGATCGCCAAATTAGAAGGTTACGTACTAAGGGTGTGGCTTTCGTCAAAGTATTGTGGCGAAATAATAATAGGGAAGAGGTGACCTGGGAAGCCGAAGATGAGATAAAGAATAAGTATCCTTACTTATTCCCTATGCCTGCAGGTAATTTAATTCCTTACTTGACTATATTGATCTGTAGATAAGACTATATGTTATTGTGGCCCTATGAGGCATCTGTAGGTTGCTAACTGTAGGCTGGTAACGATAGCGATAAAGGAGACTTTCCCGAAACTTTTATAAGACCCTATATAACTAGTTTAACATACGAGGACGAATGTTCCAAAGGGGGGAAGGATGTTATATCCCGTATCTTTGTATGTTGGATTATTCATAAGCTAATCGACATAAGTTCAAGGACAAGATTATTTTTGGAGATATGAGACGAGGACTTTTAAATCCCAATTTTAATATTACACGGTTTGCTAATTAATTACTATTAGTGTGGAAATATTAGTGGGGATTAATGATTAATTAAGCTAATTACACCATTAAGTGGGCCCCACCAGACTTGATAATTAAAAAAATAAAGTATGAATGATGACATGCCAAGTGGGGCACGTGTCAACAAGGCTGGCTGCCTATATATATATATGTTGATGACTCAAATACACATTCATCATCATCATATTTCATTTGAAAGAGAAATCACCAACAACCATGGCTGCCATCAAGCTCACGGCCAACCTGGAGATTTTGATAGCAAGAAATTATAATTCCCTAGAGGTGTTTTAAACGTTCAAGGAGGAAGCAACGTTAGGATTTAAATTGAGGAAGAAGAAGTGGTGCAATTGGTGCAAGTAATTGTAGGATATGTTCTAACTAATTTAAGGTAAGATTCCTCCTTCTTATAGTGTAATTGGAGTTAATGATGTCGTAATTGAGAGATTAATATGTATTACGCGAAATTGGAAGTAAGAAAATGCATGATTTCGTTGGTGTTGTAATTGGGCTGAATTGGAGTTGCTTCAATTAAATTGGGTTTGATTGTTATTGTTGTTATGGATTATGTGTTAAAAGTGAAGGAATCTTGATATTTAAAGTTGTAGTTGTTTATATGAAATTGTTGGGACATGAATTGGATTAGATGTTCATGAGGTTGTAGGCTGTTTTGATGAGATTTTTGGGGGAAATCCTCACGTGATTATGCTACTATTTGAGGTTGTTGTTGTTATTATTTTATTGTATTTAGGGGTTGTTATTGTTGAGTTAAAGGACTAAGTGTGGTTATGATTATGTATTGTATTGTTGTAGTAATGGGCTGTTTGGAGCATGTTATTGTAAGAGCATTTTTGATGATATGTTTTGGCTATAGATAATTAGGAATAATTTGAGTATGTCGTGGTCGTTATGTTGATTATTGTTGAATGTGCAACGTGTGGACTGATTTGGAGTGTTGTGCGTGCGGTGCGGGCTGTTTCGGGGTGTTCTTGAATCTTGTTTTGTCTAATTCTTGATATGGTAACTTGGACGTGTTGTTGTTGATGTTATTCTGGTCGTTTTCATAGTTGGCTTGAATGTGAGGGAAGTGAACAATATAGGGGAAATGCCGCCCAATTTCCTAGAAATAAGTTACTAACTTCAGAATACGTTTTAAGCCTTTCCGTAGCTTAACTATAGTTCCTAACTTCATAATATAGGTTGAGGTACTTCGGGCAGCGTATACATATCGAATCACGGATTAAGCGTCAAAGGCATACTAAATAAAGTCATCCCTTCTTTCTTTTTGGCATGATCTATATGAAACAAACAGACGACGAGTATATAAACTCCAAAGAGGCTCCTATTCTTAGAAACACTAGGATGGCTAATGTTCTTGATTTCCAGAAGCTATGTTATTATGTCCTGATACGTGTCTGTGATTCCTGAAGTCCTATTTGATATAATCCATAGTGACATTCGAGGGGTACTTGACATGACTGTTGTCTTTGATTCTCAAGTGTTAGTTCATTCTAATTATTCTATTGAGTCTCAGATGATGATTTAGTTTGCAAATGGTTGCTGATTATTCTGCTCGTGCATGCTGTTAATATATCATTCACCGAATCCCGGGCCGGGTATGTATTCATGCACAGTTTCACTGCATTGGTCACCGAGTCCCTCACTAGAGGGCCGGGTACGATATATATATATATGATGATATGATTATGGCACCGAGTCGCATGACGGGCCGGGTATAGTATGTGATGACTTTATTCACCGAGTCCCATAATGGGTCGGGTATGGTATATGATATAGATATGCATGATTCTCATCGCGTAAGGGACACGTGCATTGGTATCTTTGATTATCATACTTGCCTCCTGTAATCTTTTAATCAGTCATAATCTTCTTTATTGTATTTCATGCTTTATATACTCAATACATTCCTCGTACTGACCCCCTTTCTTAGGGGGGCTGCGTTTCATGCCCGCAGGTACAGACACACGGTTTGGTGACCCTCTAGCCTAGGAATTCTACTCAGCGGTCTGGAGAGCTCCATTGTTCCGGAGCCTTGATTATTTTGGTACAGATATTTAGATATAGACTTATGTATATCCAGTGGTATGGCGGGGACCTGTCCCGTCATATTTCAATTTTATACTCTTAGAGGTCTGTAGACATATGTGGGTTGTACGTAGGTTTTGGTCAACTATGTCGATATGAGTCGTTTTGGATATCTCCGTATATAGTGGCAGCCTTGTCGGCCTGCGTATTATGTTATGTGTTGGTTAGCTGTGACTCCTCAGGAGACAGGTTTATGATGATATGTGGCGTTATGAATCTTTAGTTGCCTTTACAAGTTTCCATACTGTTCTTAGTTTCAGTCTGACTATATCTAACGGGTTCGTATACGAGTGTCCAGCTCGGGCACTAGTCATGGCCCATGGGGTTGGGTCGTGACAATTTTCACCATTTTCTCATCCTCCACTCTTCTAAAGAGTTCTTCAAGAACTCTTGAGAGTTCTATAACTTTCTACAATTTTCCCTAATCTTCCATAATAATTTTCCCTAATCTTCCATAATACTCCATAATCTTCCGTAACCTTTCCGAATCATCAAGAGAGAATATTAGCATCAAAACCTCAAGGAAAATTTATGGAAGATAATTGTTCTTGTTTCTCTTGAAGGTGGTGATGAACTTGATCGCGGAAAGGGGTGAATAAAGTGAAGTTCTTCTACTATAAGGTATGTTCTTCCTATTATTTACATGATTAAGATGATGTAAAGGTTTAGAAATTCTTAGAGAGGAAAGAATCATAGGAGAAAAATCATAAAGAGTTGAATTGAAGTTGATGGCCATGAGGTGAGTTTGAAAGAGAATTTTGGATTAACTTGAGATTAAATTAAATATAATTCTTTGATTATGGTATTATGGATGTCGTTATGGTTGGTTGAAAAATTGGACAAATGTCGTGTGGGACATTTTATGGAATATATTGGTGTTGATAATATTGTGGTTGATGTTGGTATTGTTGTTGTTGTTGTTGGCAGCTAGATTGTTATTTCCAGCTAGGCATATAAATAGGGATGCTGCCCCAGTTTCGGCTGATTCTAAAAATATTTCATTTGAATGCTTAAGACAAGTGTGTGATATTGAGCCTAATGATAATATGGATGGTTTATGTGTAGAGTTTCGAGCTTGGAAGAATAAGCGTTGAACGACTAAGGCGACCGAAAGGTATGTTAAAGCTAGTCCCTTTCTTTCAAAGGCATGATTCTTAAGCTAGGATTCCGTCTATATTTCTATGTCGTTCTTATTCCCAAGAGTAAGAATTCAAGATTTCCAAAATTCTTATGATGTTAAATGAAAATGTTCTATAATGACTGTGACGATGATGATGATTCTATTCTAGAAATTCCGAAGCTATGATTTGAGAGTATTATGAAATTATTGAGCCATTCCATGAATCCCTTGATCTTACTTATTGTTGATGGTTCCACCTCATGTTACTCATTCCTTCGAGGTGAGATATAGCGAAGATAATGATTCTATTTTCAATGCTATCTAAGTTCATGATTCTCGAGACTCCCATGACATCGTCGACTTCACCTTAAGATAGTTGATCTTCTAAGGAAGGATATAGTGATAATGATAATGATAATGTTGATTTCATTTATGTATTTTTATGTATATGTATGTATGTATGTATGTATGTATGTATGTATTCATTGCACTCTCACTGATTAGTTTGGTATAACACCGAGTCCCGAAAAGGCGGGGTACGGATAACACCGAGTCCCGAAAAGGCGGGGTACGGATAACACCGAGTCCCGAAAAGGCGGGGTACGGATAACACCGAGTCCTGAAAGGGCCGGGTACGGATAACACCGAGTCCCAAAAGGGCCGAGTACGGATCATACCGAGTCCCGAAAGGGCCAGGTACGGATGACACCGAGTCCCGAAAGAGCTGAGTACAAATATGACAGATATATGTACAATAAGTGTATGTGAATGCATATGTATGTATGTTGTGTATGGATGTGTATGAAATGTTTTTCCTGTAGACGAGTAGTTTACATGACAGAGATCTTAAGAAGAGTACGAGGTATAACTACTTACTTTATCTTATGTTATCTTCATTCTGGTATCATACTACTATTCATGCCTTACATGCTCAGTACATTATTCATACTTGTCACACCCCAGCTCCGATAGGGCATGATGGGCACCCAACTCTTACTTAGAGCTGAGCGAACCCTCTGGCATTCACATAATGAAACTGGACATATAAAAAAAAATCGGAAATATAATAAAGTACTTTCCGTCAAACCATAGAAATTTGCGAATGATACTCAATTAATCAAAAACCGATTAAGTCAAGCTGACATATCGGCCTACATGGCCTCTTTACTCAACGCATGACATCTTAACATACTAACCACAGGACACGGTCTGCAAAGTCGCTAAGAGTAAACACCTGAATCATATGAATCGGGACAAGGCTCCGACATACCCATACACACATATGATAACCATAATGACTCGGCACTACTCCAGGAAGAAAATGGAGTTTGCCAGTCCCAGGTGATAGCCAACCATCCTAGCTGAATACTTCACCTGCAAAACAATTTGGGACTGTGTGGCATGAACATAGCGCCCCCAGGCAAAGGGACGTAGTACGAACAATGTACCGAGTATGTAAGGCATAAGAACATCAAGTGCAGATGGATCATGAAAACCAGTATCAATAATTGAATGCATCTGTGGCTAACATCTGAGAATATCTCCGTAACTCTATATGACTGAAACTGACTCTATGGCGTATGATAGGCATAGATTATAATATGCTAATAGTGCTGTGGAACGTACAACCTGATCCATATATAATATAATAATACCGAGGAACGTACGGCCCGATTCATATATAATATAATAATCATATATATAACGTACCCGTCCCTCTAGTGAGGGACTCGGTGAATAATGCAATGAATCTGTGCACGAATACATACCCGGCCCGGGACTCGGTGAATGATATATTAACAGCATACACGAGTAGAATATCATGAGCAACCATATGCAAACTATATCATCATCTGGGACTTAATAGAATGATTAGAATGAACCGACACTTGAGAATCAAAGACAACTGTCATGTCAAGTACCGCTGAGAACTAGAATTTATTGTAGTCATGTATGTTCATCGTACGCTCGTTTATGTAATTCATGCCAAAAAGAAAGAAGGGATAGCCTTAACATACCTGATCTTAGCTCAATGGCTCAAGAACTCAACTCGTATTTGCTCCACGATCTATATCTAACAACAATGATACTATCATTAATTATACAAACGATTCTCTTAATCGTATAACGAAAACTTAACTTATCCTAAAACAAAATGGACAGCATCTCCCCCGTTCTTCTCATTTCCCCCAATTCCATATATCAACAACAACAACCAGAACAATCCATAAAGTGTAAACATCAATAACAAGATATCATGTAGTAACAACAAGTCATAAACATTTCACGATGAGCGACAAGCCCGAATACAATTATCCAACACACTTCTCTAATTTTTCTTTCCTTCAACATACATATCAATGACAACAACATCAATACACTTAGGTTATTCCAACGATTTCTAGCCACAGGACAACCCAAAAATATACCTCAAATTAGCTCACATAACAACAACAATAACTTATCCAATTACCCACAATTAATTCTGTATTTCTCATCCCACAATTTAGCTATGACCTCAATGAAATTAAATATATCTAGTAGAGAATAGTTCTTACCTTATATGCCAAGAAATGATCTTCTTCCACCTTATTTCCCTTCAAAGAAATACCAGGTTTAACAAAACGACAAAATGGAACAATGAGATCGAGGTAAAGATTGAAACCCGTACTTTGTTCTTGAGAAATAATCGTACGTTGCGTCCTCCAAGGAGCCCATGCTTCTTCCCCCGATATTGTTGCTGTATACCTGTATCTTAAAAATTTCCATCTAACTAATATAAAAATTAAGATCTCCATTTGTGTGTTAATCACGTTGCTGTTTTAATGAGAAATTGTTGTCCCCAAAATAAACATTCACGTTGTTGATTTGGTTATAAAATTAAAGTTGCTGCCAACCTTCCTCTTTTAGAATATTGTCTCATAATATTGAGAATTGCTGAATACTCTTTCATACGCCAAAAGTCAATGAATTGAAGTCACAAGTTTTAGCCACCATTACATGGCTTTACACGTGTAACCCCTATAAAATGCTATATAGAAAAAATGACACCTCCACCTTTAAGTATGCATACATATCCACATATATTTGCTGCCACCAATCAACAATCCACGTGGATCATGTCCACGTAATATTTATGCAGCAATCTAAAATTAATTTCTTGTCTTCACTATAATCTCCTATTTAATCAATTACACACGTAATTAATTTCTTGATCTCAATTCACTTAAATAGTAATCATTTTTAATACACGCCATATACTCATTATCATGCTTATGTGATATAGCACTAGTCCATAACCTCTTTTGCAACACCAAATATTATCTCCAATCACTGTCATCCAACTTTTAGGCCCTAAATAATTTTGGGCCTTTATCGTTTTATATAATGAGTTCTTCATATTCATACTTGAATATGACCAAAATTCTCTTGGCTCGAGTAAATTTGCTCATTTTGGGCGATTCAATTTTTTTAGTCCAAAAATACGGGATATTATAGCTTGGACCATATTTCACTCAAATAAATGTTGAACCTCGACGAAACTTATCTTCGATTGGTTTAGCTTCAAATCCTTACGATACATGTGTACCATCACTCTAACCGCCTATAAGTTTGAGGGATAACCTCGCTTCCGTTACTAATGTCATTTAACTCGCACGCTTTCCAACGCATGAAAACACTGGATGTAACATCCTTCCCCCCTTTAGAACATTCGACCTCGAATGTTAAACTAGTCCTGTATAAGTATACTGGTTATGGTGATCTTATAACGAATCAATTCTAACTAGAACTCGTCTCACATGATGTGCCTTTCTTTGCTTAACTTAATACCATTTTTGTCACGACCCAGCTAGGGGCCGCGACGGGTACCCGGGGCTAACCACCGAGCACCACTCGTTCTATTATTCATTATACTCATCCGACGTATCTTTATAAATTTCATACTCAGATTTTAAGAAATTCACCTTCCATTTCAAACATTTTACCCTTTTATATACATAAGCCATTTGACTATTAAAATAATATATATATACATATACATGATGGAAACCTCGTGAAACCACATAACCCACACTGCGTATCTACGAGCCTCTACTGGAGTACTAGACATGTAGACGGGACAGGACCCCGTCATGCCCACATATACAAATGTACACAAAAGAATAATCAAGCACCTTCGGAACAAATGAGTGCTTTCAATCGGCTAACAGCTCCTACGAGTCTGGCTCAAGCTCGCCTCCCTGTCTACCTGTGGGCATGAACACAGCGTCTAAAGAAAACGGATGTCAGTACGAATATTGTACTGAGTATGTAAGACAAGAATGAAATAAATATAATAGGAGGATCGTGAGCCATAAGAGAAAGATATAACCTGCAAGAGTGTCATAAGCAAATACATTTCGTACAAATATCATATTTTACGTAATCATAGAACATATATCATCACATCACATATCTCGTCACATCACAATCCTCATCGTTATCCCGCGTCCGGGTAACCATCATATGCCGCCCACTAGTGGTGATCATGCCCGGCCCTCTAGGCTCGATATAAACATAGCATCCCGCCTTAGCCGTGACATGCTCAGCCATTGAGGCATGGTGGAATCATATGCAGACCGCCTTAGCGGTGACATGCCCGGCCATTGAGGCGCGGTGGAATCATATCGTCATATCGTCAATCATAATCCATCATTATTACACATCTCATGAACATATCGTAATCTTATCATAGCTCGGCATTTTCATACATAACATAAGCATATTATAAGCTAGCATCATTGCTCATCTTATAGACATATCATGACTTAGCATTATTTCACATTTATCATTAGGAACATACATTAACTTTGAAGAAAACCATAACTACATCGGGGTGACATAAGATCGTGAACCCCCGATTATATTATGAACATTTACGAGTATCCTGCCTCAGCTTGAAGGAAATAATACGTAAGGTGAGTGTGAGCAATAATATTACCATCAATGTTATAGGATCATTATATCATGAACTCTCGAATCGCTATACTTTAACTCATCATCATCACTATTATGCTCGAATGTAGTTTAGTATATTTGCGGACTCATAAGCTCCATCATGTAGGAGGATCATGTAAAAACTTGGAAGATTCATGCCTTTGAAGGAAGGGATAAGCCTTACATACCTTTGTCGTTTAATTATCCTAGCGTTCGCTTGTTCTCCTTCAATGTCACGTTCTACCTTCAAGAGAATTCGTATCGTTATTAGCTAAGCAATCATAATAACGAACTTACTAACGCTAGAGAAAATTGGGCAGCATTTCCTTCGTTTATACTACTTTTCCCATGTTCTACATCAACTCCCAAACGCTCACAACAACAGTCACAATATTGCAAACAACAATCACCATTTGTATACATTTACCACAACTCACCATTTCCCTTCAATTTCTCCACACTTATGGTTATAGGTCATTATCGCGTTTTCTCACATACAATACCCATTCCATGGTATAAATGTCATTCCTAACATTTTTTATAATCACAAATTACCAATGATCATAGCTCAATTCAAACCCTTACTCACCAATGCTACTATTCACACTTTCATGACCCATTTCTTATACCTTTCTATAATCCAAGTGTTCCAACTCTTCCCTACCCTAAGTAACACGTAATTACCATAATACTTACCTTAGATGTTGTAGAAACAAGCCTTGAGTGGTATTACTCTTTTTGCACCAAAACCCTAGTTTGCTTCTCTTGGAATTTCTTAGCTTGGATGAACTTTGATGAGTTTCATACACTTGATTCACTTGGATTCTTGATATTGATCTTTGATTTCCTTTGTTTTCTTGTAGATGAAGAGTGGAGAATATTCTAGAGAGAAGTATCGTGGAAATGAAATGAATTAATGAGCTTGGGTCTCCTTTTTATTGACTTAAAACCTGATCCGAAATGAACAGTAGTTGAAGTGCACAGTGGTCGTAAACCCAGTTTACGGTTTGTATTCCAGTTTGCGACCCGTATTTTGTGGACGTATTAAAGCATAACAAAACTAGAAAGTCAGGCTGAGGACATGGTGGTTTACGACTCAGTTTACGGGTCGTATTTCAGTTTACGGTCTGTATTTCAAGTCATATTTAACCAATCAAGCATTTGACAGAAAGTTGAAGTTTTGAAAGTTGAAATACGACATGGCAGTTTATGGCATACCACTTTACGGTCCGTATTTCATTTTACGATCGACTGGCCAAAGTGCAAATCTGCAACTTTCACCTCTTCAAAACCTATAATTGGGAAATCAACAACATTTAACTAATCTTTTTTGTTAAAGAGCAAATAAAGGATAAAGGGAAACGGACATCTGTACAAAAAGTTATGCCTATTTTACTAAAACAGTGTTTTGCCGATTTACGGCAGAATCTACGGGCCGTAGAATTAGTCACGGCGGAGCATAACCTATCTCTTGTTCCCATTGCCTTTGAAATCTTACTTAGGGTCGTCAAACGTCATTACCTTCTGATTAAAACATCGTATACTCGTATTCTTCGTTAGTCTATTCATTGTAAGTTCACGGGGAAATTTCGGAGGTGTAACATTCTTCCCCTCTTTTGGAACATTCGTCCTCGAATGTTAAGTCATCGGGGATTCTAGAAAAATTCGCCAGAGTTTCCCCTGTAATATGGCACTACCATTGTCACACCCCGACTTTACTAGGGTGTGATGGGCACCCGACCCCATATCTGGAGCCGAGCGAACCCGCTGACTCTTATTACATATAGAAACTCTTGAATCAGTAAAGAAAGAAATACATAGTAAGCTCTCCAATATTTTTTTTCTTTTCATCAGTAAACTCTGACATCATGTAAGACTCGTGACATGAAACATAATAACATATCGGCTGCTGGAGCCGCTTACAGACTGACAACCCAATACCCATTGCTCTGTCTGCAAAGTCTCTAACATAGAACAAAACATCATAGCATATACTTGGACTTGGCAATTCTCCGGGACAAATGGAGTTCGCCATCTCCGCTGGAACATCTTCAGTAAGGTCTTCTAATCATCTGGGAGTACCTGCGCGGCATGAACGCAGCCCCCGAAGAAGAGGGGTCAGTACGAGCAATGTACCGAGTATGTAAGGCAAGATTAGTAACTTAGCAAGAAATATGCGTATGAACAACAACTGCATGGAAACATAGAACATGTCATAGAAATTTCGGCAGCATTTCCCCTGTAAATATACCATCCCCGAGGTTCTGACTCGGCCAAAATTTAATCAACAATAATCCGGGAATTCAACCCGGCCAAACTATCGAAAATATTACCAACAATCATGCCAACAATGTCAACAATTTAATCCAAGATACAATGTAAACTTGGCAACCTTTGTCACATAATCTAATGACATTTCATTCATATTCAATTCACATTGCATAACATTCAAATGATTCTACCGACATAATACTTCACCCGATGCCTTCCAATTCCAATAAGAACAATAACAACACACTCCCTTTCTCCTTCAAATTCATGAACTACATACTACAACATCATACTAATAACATCACACTACCTTCCATGATCCACAAACAATCATAACTTCATTTCCAACTATTAAATCCTCATTTAACATCATGGAATTCATAACACAACAATTAAAATACTTACTAAAATTGATTCATCATTTCTCCACAAATGCAACTATTTTCGGCTAACACAACTACATATATATTTTCATGAATTCTTCATCCATGTCCATACATTTCAACAACTAATATACTACATAAAATTTGCTTACCATCCCAACACAATAAAACAAATATACACGGCCATACACACAATATACACTCACGGCCACACCTACAACACACATTATTTCTATGGTTTTCATTCATTCTTACACACAACAATATTCACACACCATCCATAACACATAAAAGAGCATGAATCCTTACCTTCTTCCTTAACTTTCCACTTGACTGGAATCTTGGACTTGCCACAAAGGATAGTTTTCTTGCCCCAACAATTGCACCACGTTGAAAAGGGCCCTTGAATTAGTAGGAATACATGAAGAGACTAATTTTTTGAACAAGATATCAAGGGCCTAGTTTTCCAAGGTCTTGGCCGAAATGGCCTTCCCTTTTCTCCTCCTCTCTTTCTTTCTTGATCTTTTTTGATTTTTCTAGACTTGGCAATTGATGAATTAGTCTTCCTTTCAAGACTTAGTCATATATATATATAATCTTCCAAGCATGTGAGGGGCACATGCCCCTCTCTAGAGATTTCTTTCTTTTTCTTTTCTTTTTTGAAATTTCTAAAAATGGTCAAAGAAGCTTGGTCCATACACTCTTTCATTATTTATAATTAGCCCCCTTTCACTTATGAAATGGCCACATGCTCCTTTCTTTATTTCCTAGAGAATTTTTCCATTTTCTTGAATTTCTCTTTTTACCCTTAACCTTGCTCAATATTTCCATACAACCGATGTTCATAAATAATATTTATAACCAACTTGTACATTAAATTGCATTTGGAAGATGGTCGTTCCCTTAACTCACCGCGACCACCATGAAATATCCAAACGTATAAATTACGGGATATAACATCCTCCCCCCTTTAGAACATTCGTCCTCGAATGTTCAACTAACCTTGTGGGGTCTTGTAGTACTTCGGGAGGGGGTTCCTTTATAGTTGCCCTTTCTTCTCCATGTCCATTCCATATTTGTTATCCTACTTTCCTTACTATCAAACTCCTGGATCCTTACATGAGTCCTCATTCCATGTCATGGGTTTCTTTTATAGCTGCTCTTTCCGTCATGCCCGTTCCTTATCCTTTACCTTATTTTCCTTATAATCGAACCCCTTGACTTTTCATGAGTCACTGCTCCATGTCATAGATTTTTCTAACTCACTGCGTCACCTCAGTATCCTTGTTCTTTCCGGGTCCTTCCTTTTTTATTATTGTCTCGTCACCGCACCTTAACGGAAACCATGTCTTAGTACACAATCCTTACTTAACGATTCAATGTAGTCGTAGGCTATTTCTTTATCCTCAGGTCTATCTCTTAGTATATTCATTGTTATTTCGCTTCTATTCTTCTCCCAAGTATTCTTGCGACGCGCTGACGTATTTTGAACTCTGATTCCAGGCTAATAGATTCCTTTTCCTGACACTTAATAGTGTTGCTATTCCTTTTTAGGTCTACTATAATATGGCCTCCCCCCCTTTAGGGGGCTCCTTATATGCTAACCGTCTTCGAGTACCTTCCTTCTCTTGTTATTTCTTCATATGGGTTCTAAGGCTCGTGACCTATTCCTTTGGCCCTACTTATTGGAATCGGTCGTCAGACTCCATATTTTTCCCTTTTGATCTATATTGCCACACTCTATCCCTTCTCACAGCTATCTTTTAAATTTGGGCCCAAGTAGTCTCGTGTCTTGTCGATAGCTTCTCTCGGAGTTTCTCCTTGCTAGATTTTCCTACTTTTCTTTCACTGCAATTTCTTATCGTTCACCCTTGTTCCATTAGCTCGCTCCCTTTTTTTTTTCCTTTCCAACTATTAATGTATTAGATTCTCCAGTCTTAATCGGTCGCAGAGGCACTAACAGCTTACCTTATAGCGCTAGTACCATTTACTTTCGCTATCGCTCGGGCTTTGATTCCTTTGTTTGGTTAATGCCAACCTTGCCATAGTGCCGGTTACTGGAACTGTGAGATTCACCTATACATTTATTTTGGAATATCCTACATCCTCACATATATATGTATATAGTTACTATCAACTAATCCACGAGGTACGTCCAAATGTCGTTCAAGCCTATCCTAATTCTGGGGCTGTGATGTACTCCCTGTCTCTTTACCGAGCTAATCCGCCTTGTCCTACGCGTCTTATTATGGTCTCTAACCATCCTATACACTCTAGTTTTCCTTAGATTATCCTAGCCTTTCATTTGTCTCTTATGTCTCAATTTATAAAATTTCTTGTCAACTTCCCAGGGGGTCACCCATCATGAAATTGCTCCCACCTGAGCACGCTTAACCCAAAAACTTCACTGGAATTCGATGTCTCAATGTTGATATTTTCGCGTTCACTTCCTTACATTACCTTTATTACATATTCTGGAGAAAATCGGAGTCTTACGGGCTCCGGGACATTTTTGGTAACACGTCCATTCTTTCATAATTACCATTTTACCCTTCTCGGTTCCCAATGTTCACTTTCCACCTGTGTGTATGACTACTTCCTGTCCTGGGCTTCCAGATTCCCGATGGTAATGATCGCACCTTCATCCTCATGGAAATTCCTTAGCCTTTCTGAAATAACGCATCTCACTTATTACCTATTTACAGTATTTCCTTTCCACGCTTCTTCCTGTTAAGCATATCCGTTCTGGCAGAACCTCCTTTACCATTTATACTATTCCAGATCTGTTCGCTGCAAATATCGACAATGCTTCATAGAACTTACGGCTATATGACTTATTCCAGCCATCCAAAACTTCCAGTTCCAAGTATCAGAACAAAATATCTGGACTTACCTTTGTGACTTGTCATATCGTCACTCGCCTGCTCCCGCCGCTACCAGGCGTCTGCGGGAATTAACGGTTAGTATCAGGAATCTTATTTCCTATGACTTGGCTCTATCGCACGATCAGAGACAGAAAGAAGGTCAACAATCCCTAGATGCCCCGCAGCCTCCTATTTATAAATGTGGCCGGCTTCACACTTATAAACAGGACTCTACCGGACACGACTTTGCAGACAACCTTTAGACCGATCTGCTCTGATACCACTTTGTCACACCCCGACTTTACTAGGGTGTGATGAGCACCCGACCCCATATCTGGAGCCGAGCGAACCCGCTGACTCTTATTACATATAGAAACTCTTGAATCAGTAAAGAAAGAAATACATAGTAAGCTCTCCAATATTTTTTTTTTCTTTTCATCAGTAAACTCTGACATCATGTAAGACTCGTGACATGAAACATAATAACATATCGGCTGCTGGAGCCGCTTACAGACTGACAACCCAATACCCATTGCTCTGTCTGCAAAGTCTCTAACATAGAACAAAACATCATAGCATATACTTGGACTTGTCAATTCTCCGGGACAAATGGAGTTCGCCATCTCCGCTGGAACATCTTCAGTAAGGTCTTCTAATCATCTGGGAGTACCTGCACGGCATGAACGCAGCCCCCGAAGAAGAGGGGTCAGTACGAGCAATGTACCGAGTATGTAAGGCAAGATTAGTAACTTAGCAAGAAATATGCGTATGAACAACAACTGCATGGAAACATAGAACATGTCATAGGATAAAAGCGTAACCTGTACATATGAGGGCCGCTGAGGGCGGATACCATGCATGCTTAGCTTTCCTTTAAAAAAAAACATTTCTTGCTCATATATATAAAAATAGAACATGTCATATTGCCGAGGCGTCGGCAGCCGATCCATTTAACCATAAATATATACATCCCGCGTCCGGGCATCCCGCGTCCGGGACGATGTCATGTCATATAATGCCAACTGATCAGGTGGATATGCGTATATAACGCTCTGGCCTCATTCCCATCTTCCCCGTATATATATATATATATGCTTACATCATGTATATATATCAGCGTCTATAGCGCTCTGGCTCTTTTATCGTATACGTAGACATGCATCATGTACATATATCAGCGTCTATAGCGCTCTGGCTCTTTTATCATATACATTTACATACATCATATACATATACTTATAACATGCATACAACACGCTCGAGAGTCCAAGAAAACCATGTCCACGTCGGAGTGACGTAAGGTCGGTAGCCTCCGATTACATTATGAAACAATCATGATCGTTATGCCTCACCTTGAAGGAACTAATATCATGAGGCGAGACTATCAATGAAAAATAGCATTAAGGGAAAACATGGGACAAGATCGTAAAGCTTATAAAACATTATTTCATGTACTTTAGAGTCTTTAGAAAATAGAGTCATGACAAAGGAATAGGGTTGGACTCAAGAACTAGTCCATTATTCTTGTGTTCATATTGAATCCTTCACTTAAGACTTTTAGACATACAATCATTCTCGTCATACTTGTCATAGACATATTCTCTTCCCTACTTCATCATTATCATTATCATCATAGAAGTATTCTCATTAGAATAGCTACATTACTTGTCGTTTGATAAGCGGCATAAGGATCAAAAGTTTCCTTTGGATTCTACTTCAAAATAGGTCAAACGGAACAATAAGGAAAATCCGGGAACCATGGGCCCACATCGGGTCAAATGAGGTGGCGTACCAAATTTACGTTCGTTACATTTCATGACGTCACTTGGGAGGGTTTTAGGGTAGTCGGGTCCTCTTTATACAAGTTTTAGATGTTTAGGAAGTTTTTCTAACATTTCGCACAATTTTTAGTTCAATTCTACTGAACGAAAAAGGGAAAACTTTGGGTGCGGGTTCCGGAGAATAGAATTGTCCCCGCGGCTCGTATCCGACTTATTACGTCTAAGACATGCCATAGAAAGAAGGGTGAAGCCTTACATACCTTTTTCCGCTCCTTTTGATACTCCAAATTCATGTTCCAAATCCGCCAAAATCTACAAATTGGTCATGTTTACCAAAACTTAATTAGGGCCTTTAGAAGTTGATTCCTTAAAGTAACACTTTGTCTGCCGAAATTTCGGCAGCATTTCCCCTGTAAATATACCATCCCCGAGGTTCTGACTCGGCCAAAATTTAATCAACAATAATCCGGGAATTCAACCCGGCCAAACTATCGACAATATTACCAACAATCATGCCAACAATGTCAACAATTTAATCCAAGATACAATGTAACCTTGGAAACCTTTGTCACACAATCTAATGACATTTCATTCATATTCAATTCACATTGCATAACATTCAAATGATTCTACCGACATACTACTTCACCCGATGCCTTCCAATTCCAATAAGAACAATAACAACACACTCCCTTTCTCCTTCAAATTCATGAACTACATACTACAACATCATACTAATAACATCACACTACCTTCCATGATACACAAACAATCACAACTTCATTTCGAACTATTAAATCCTCATTTAACATCATGGAATTCATAACACAACAATTAAAATACTTACTAAAATTGATTCATCATTTCTCCACAAATGCAACTATTTTCGGCTAACACAACTACATATATATTTTCATGAATTCTTCATCCATGTCCATACATTTCAACAACTAATATACTACATAAAATTTGCTTACCATCCCATCACAATAAAACAAATATACACGGCCATACACACAATATACACTCACGGCCACACCTACAACACACATTATTTCTATGGTTTTCATTCATTCTTACACACAACAATATTCACACACCATCCATAACACATAAAAGAGCATGAATCCTTACCTTCTTCCTTAACTTTCCACTTGACTGGAATCTTGGACTTGCCACAAAGGATAGTTTTCTTGCCCCAACAATTGCACCACATTGAAGAGGGCCCTTGAATTAGTAGGAATTGATGAATTAGTCTTCCTTTCAAGACTTAGTCATATATATATATAAGATTCCAAGCATATGAGGGGCACATGCCCCTCTCTAGAGATTTATTTCTTTTTCTTTCTTTTTCTTTTCTTTTTTGAAATTTCTAAAAATGGTCAAAGAAGACTAAAAGTCTTCTTAAGCAAGCTTGGTCCATACACTCTTTCATTATTTATAATTATCCCCCTTTCACTTATGAAATGGCCACATGCTCCTTTCTTTATTTCCTAGAGAATATTTCCATTTTCTTGAATTTCCCTTTTTACCCTTAACCTTTCTCAATATTTCCATACAACCGATGTTCATAAATAATATTTATAACCAACTTGTACATTAAATTGCATTTGGAAGATGGTCGTTCCCTTAACTCACCGCGACCACCATGAAATATCCAAACGTATAAATTACGGGATATAACAACCATCCTGTCATATCAACCCATAATATCATTGCCTCACAGGGCTACATCACAATATCAACATATATATGGCCACACACGACCAAAAGCATGAAAAGTAAGCATATATACCTTATATCGTTGGCGTTTCATCTTGAATCTCTCTTGGGGGTTTAAATAAATGCGGGTACTTGGACTTCATACTTTCTTCCGCTTCCCAAGTCATTTCTTCTCGGTTGTTGTTTCGCCGCAAGACTTTGACTGAAGCTACTCCTTCATTTCAAAGTCTCCGCACTTGCCTGTCTAGAATAGCAATAGGCACTTCTTCATAGGTTAGCTTTTCTGTTACTTGCACAGCATCTATCGGGACAATCTTTGTGGGATCTCCAACACACTTGCGGAGCATCGAAACATGGAAGACTGGATGGACTAATTCGAGGTCCGAAGGCAAGTCCAATTCATAGGTGACATGACCCACCTTGCGGATAATTTTATAGGGTCCAATATATCTAGGACTTAACTCCCTCTCTTGCCAAATCTCTTCACCCCTTTCATTGGCGACACTTTAAAAAATACCCAATCATCATCCTGAAATTCCAAGTCTCGTCGGCGATTGTCTGCATAAGACTTTTGGCGACTTTGGGCTGTCAACAATCTGTCTTGGATCACTTTGACTTTCTCTACCGCTTACTGAATCAGTTTAGGACCTATCAATTGTACTTCTCCTGTTTCAAACCATCCTATTGGAGACCTATATTTCCTCCCATATAAAGCTTCATACAGAGCCATTTGAATACTGGAATGATAGCTATTGTTGTATGAAAATTCAATAAGGGGTAGGTGATCATCCCAACTACCACCGAAATCCAGCACACATGCTCGTAGCATATCTTCCAAAGTCTGAATGGTTCGCTCGGCTTGCCCATCAGCCTGCGGATGAAATGCCGTGCTAAGCTTCACTTGAGTGTCTAGACCTTCTTGAAAGGACTTCCAAAAATTGGTTGTAAACTGTGTTCCTATATCTATGATAATAGATAATGGGATACTATGGAGTCGCAAAATTTATTTGAGATATAACCTCGCATAGTCCTCCGCTGAGTATGTGGTTCTAATTGGAAGGAAATGGGCTGCTTTCGTCAATCTATCCACGATCACCCATATAGAATCATACTTGTCACGGGAACGAGGTAACCCTACAATAAAATCCATGTTGATACCGGGAACAATGTGCTTCTTCTAGAATTTGTCGGCGCAATTCTGCCACACTCGGCACACATAACCTGCCTCGGTATCTAAGAATTCCATCCATAGAGACTTCAAATGAAGACTCTTCTTTTCCATGAGATGTGTCTCTATAATGACACAATTGAGGATCTTCATATTGCCGTTCTTTCACTTCTACATTCAAAGATGAAACTGTAGGATCGTTAATGCAAATCCTTGCACTACCCGAATCAATTATACGCACTCCAAGATTAGCTAGTTGACGGAGCTCATGAACCATCTCTTTCTGTTCCGGAGGAACTTCGCATAAACTGCCCATTGATCGGCGGCTAAGTGCATCGACTACTACATTCGTTTTTCCGGGGTGGTACAAAATATTCACATCATAATCTTTCAACAATTCTAACCACCGCCTCTGCCGCAGGTTCGGCTCCTTCTTCTTGAAAAGGTACTGGAGACTTCTGTGATCTGTATAGATATCAATATGCACACCGTACAAATAATGTCTCCATATTTTCAGTGCATGAATAACCGCGGCCAATTCAAGATCGTGAGTTGGGTAGTTCTTTTAATGTTTCCGCAACTGCCTCGAAGCATATGCAATAACTCTACCGTGCTGCATTATGGCGGAGCATAACCCATCTCTTGTTCCAATTGCCTTTGAAATATTACTTAGTGTCGTCAAACGTCATTCCCTTCTGATTAAAACATCGTATAGTCGTATTCTTCGTTAGTCTATTCGTTGTACGTTCACGGGGAAATTTCTGAGGTGTAACAATTTTCCACCTGACATCTGTTATTATTAAATTTCCAAAGAAAGTGGTCATAATTTAGCTACTTCCGTAAGTGATTGCAACTTATTATATCCATCTACGCTTGAAGCTTAAGTCGATTTTATCTTGTTTTAGAGTCATCTTTCAAGTAACACTGTAGAATAGGAGTTGTCTTTCCCTTGGGTAGGTTTACCATCGCATGTTGGTTCCTCTTGTTCTCTCTTCTAATTCTTATAGGTTTATTTCCACTCTTTATTTAGGTCGCATAGCTCGCAGCATACATCCTTTTTGGAGTCATCATTTTAATCCTCTGACATGCACTAGCTATAACATTCCCTTTGAATAGTTGAAAACGAGTTTCCTTCTTAGCAATGACTCTCGGTTGCAATACTACCTTGACACCTCAGTAATATGCTTTCAAGAGATATAAGTGAGTCACTCTCCTGATATGATCCTCCTTGATATTTGAACTCGTCGATCCTTTTTCTTGCTCAATTAGTCTTGATACCTCTCGTCCTTATCGTTACCTCTTCCCATAATCTTAATCGTATAGTCATTAGTCCTATACCTGCATTATTAAATCAACCATGTGGATCCTATACTTATATCATATTCAGAGTAATTGTCCTATTTGGCCTTAATCATAATTCCAACTCAACCTTTCGACTCAATTTACCATGTATTTTCCCTCAATTGACCCGGAGCATCACAAACACACTATTCTTGCTTACCTCTTACTCCTCTTTTAAGTACGTAATTGGTTTCATTCTCGACATGTAAATACTTGCAGGTTACATAATCATTCTTATGTGATTCGTGTATGAACATCTAATCTTATTCGTAAACCTCCCTTCCTTTGGTTAGTTCTATTTTATAGCAAAACTCTTTTGTCTATCTGTTGTAACTTATCTCATCATACTCTTTTCTTTCCTTTATTTGTCCCTTGATAATCACATCTTATATTCTACTATAGAAAACTTTATGTCCCTTCTTATCTGTCACTTATAAATCGCAATATCATTAACAAACGACTCTACTATCAATTCCTTTGCCTCTATTCTAGTATAGCATCACTATCCTTTACAATATTCCTTGAGTTATTTTCTCTCAATGTCATGTTGTTCAAGGTCTTCATAAATGATTTTCAATACAGTCTCAGATACCCGCTCAATCCTTGTTCATCTATTTACTAGCTATTAGACTCATTTTTACATAACTCTCGCTTTTTTGTTTTAGAGTCTATATCTGTCACATCTTAGGATTCATCGTTTCAATCTCTACACTTGTATTTTCGTTCCTCGCTTCCCCCCTTAAGGGTCTTACTTATACCATTCTCAAATCCGTTACCTCACTTCTAATCTTGAATTCATATATCCCTTTCCTCAATTCCCTTATTATACTGCATCATATTCATGCCATTTCCCATAATTTATAGCTACAATAATTAATGTGTGAAGTCTTAACATACTCATCTTGCAGTTTTGTGATCAAGTAATACAACCAACATAGAAATCCAAAGAAGGATGTATTTTACTTAACTCAACCGCTAATTATGAGTCAATGTCTACATCTGCTCCAATTAGCAACATCTGTCCCATAGGGATACTCAAAATAGTAGTATATATAGCTATCCGTACCATCCATGTAATGTCACTTATCCCATTCTTCGATACTCAGAGTTCACTTATAGCGTCATCTCTCCCTTTTCTTCCCATCTCAAGTTATTCCTATCTTTCTCGTAATCGACTTATAGCAACCGTAAATGCATTTTCCTTTAAACCCGCTATCTTTGTTTTCAAGGATCTAAGTCTCATGCGCAACTAATACCCCATATGCCTCATACTCTTTTACTCTTATGTTGCACTCAATATTGACTTCAAAACCAATCATAATCATATTGTATTTGTCGTTGATGATAGCCTTGCTTTATCACTTTATCGTCATACGGTAAACTCATAACTCATGGTCATATTTTTCTTTCCAACTTATTCCTCTATATACTTTACTCGTCCTGTCTTGGTATAGGACATTCATAGGAGATGCATCTTTTTTTATTTTTTATAATACTACTACTTCTTAAGCGTGCATACTTCGCATATTTCCTTTTCTTTCTATACCCATACTTATTCCTTTACATTATTTCCTCCTCAATTTATCATATTATCTCCCGTTTTATAATCAGTCCTTCATTTCTCATGCAAGGAACCCTATTCTTAACTCAGTACCGCTTTGTCCTTTAGAATATATTACTTCTATACAATCCATTCTTCTCTTTCAAAACTTATTCTGTTCATTCTGATCATCCCCTCTCATCCTTATTATGTTGATCTTTTTCCTAACAATCGTCCTATTTCGTTATTCATCTTTCTGTAGTCTTGGTATTTTACATCCAGCAAAAGATATCACTCGTGATCTCGATTATACAAATCACCAACTGTTACTACTTTGCCATATCACTTTTCTCTGATTTCTTTTTTGTGTTAACTTCCTTTTTCCTTTTGCTTGCTATCATTTCTGTCATTGCGAAACCTTTATGTTGGATTTTCCCCTAACAAGGTCTTATAAGCTTTCTTATCTACTGCCCCATGGCTCGCTTGTTGGTTTCACACTTGCATTCACTCTTTATTCATATAGAACATGTCACATCTTTAGTCGTTTCCTCGCTATACCTTACTTACTTTGTACTACAATTCTTGCTACGTTCTCCTTATATCCTGATCATAATCAACTCTATAGAGTGCCACTTCTTGATCTAATTCGCAAGCCTGCTTATAAAATAGAATAAACCTCGTGAAGTAAGCATACTTAACCTGTTACGCTTTCTGATCAGCCCTATTACACTTACCACATAAGTAGTCTTACCAATGTATTCACATTCGCTATAACCCTTCGTATTTCATGCCCCTGTCTTAGTCATGCTGTTACTTTATTTTGCTAATAGACTTGTCGTATTTACTTGTGCTTATCCATCCAATTAATACTTCAGTATCACACACTATTGGAGTTACGTTTTCTCTTCTATGTCATGTTTTTGTACTACCAGTCTCCCTAATTTACAATAGTATTTCTCTTTACCATATCAATGTCGATCTTATAATTACCGTTACTACCAATTCAACAACATTTAACTCATCTCTTGTAGTTGTCAGCGATATTCCTAACTTAATCCCATCCTGCCATTACTTTTTACACAACATCTTTTCCCGCTAGGACATATTACAAGCTTATGTCTTATCTCCTTTAAATTCTAGGAAAATTTTGGCAGAGTTTCCTCTATATTTCTTACTATCAAAAACCTGCATGCAACAAATACCAATGCCTCACTGGGCTAATATATATATATATATATACGACATATCTCCGCCACACAGGGCTCCCAATTTCAAGTAAAAGTACAAAAATGTTGAAACTTACCACATATATCACACCTCGA
Source organism: Lycium barbarum (assembly GCF_019175385.1). Lineage (NCBI taxonomy): Eukaryota > Viridiplantae > Streptophyta > Magnoliopsida > Solanales > Solanaceae > Lycium > Lycium barbarum. The sequence goes on along the minus strand of NC_083344.1, from coordinate 57,413,526 downwards.
GATGTACCTGATCCTTTAGCAATCTGCCCTGTTATACCTTCCTATTTACTTTCCCTTTCATTCTTCAGCTTTACATTTCAATCATGCTTCAATATTCTTACCTTAGCCAACATACATCTTTCGTACCGTTGCTTATCTTTGTACCGATTCATTCAATTTGTTTAGTCCACAAATTTATAACTGAACTTATCATCAAGAGATACAATTAATCAATTCCTCTGTTGCACTTACACTGACTTACCTCTATGGCAACCAATCCATTATCATATAAATACATATTCTGATAACGTAGCCTCAACGAAGTAACTTACCTCTGTAACTTCCAATGTTATCACTCACTTTTTTTTTCTGTCGATACCGTTCTTCTGCTGAAATCAAGGGTTAGTATAAGGAATCTAATTTTCTATGGCTTGGCTCTATCGCACGATCTTAGATATGAAAGAAAAGTAACCATCCTAAATGCCCTGTAGCCTCCTGTTTATAAATGTCGTGCGCAACACACCATAAACAAGACTCTACTAGACACGACTTTGCAGACAACCCCCTAGGACGAACTGCTCTAATACCACTTTGTCAAACCCCAATTCCGATATGGCATGATGAGCACCCAACTCTTACTTAGAGCTGAGCGAACCCTCTGGCATTCATATAATGAAACTGGACATATAAAAAAAAATTAGAAAATATAATAAAGTACTTTCCGTCAAACCATAGAAATTTGCGAACGATACTCAATTAATCAAAAACCGACTAAGTCAAGCTGACATATCGGCCTACATGCTCGCTTTACTCAACGCATGACATCTTAACATACTAACCACCGGACACGATCTGCAAAGTCTCTAAGAGTAAACACCTGAATCATATGAGTCGGGACAAGGCTTCGACATACCTATACACACATATGATAACCATAATGACTCGGCACTGCTCGAGGAAGAAAATGGAGTTTGCTAATCCTAGCTGATAGCCAACCATCCTAGCTGAATACTTTACCTGTAAAACAATCTGGGACTATGTGGCATGAACACAGCGCCCCCAGGCAAAGGGACGTCAGTACGAACAATGTACCGAGTATGTAAGGCATAAGAACATCAAGTGCAGATGGATCATGAAAACCAGTATCAATTATTGAATGCATCTGTGGCTAACATCTCAGAACATCTGCGTAACTCTATATGACTGAAACTGATTCTATGGCGTATGATAGGCATAGATTATAATATGCTGATAGTGCTGTGGAACGTACATCCCGATCCATATATAATATAATAATGCCGAGGAACGTACGACCCGATCCATATATAATATAATAATCATATATATACCGTACCCGGCCCTCTAGTGAGGGACTCGGTGAATAATGCAATGAAACTGTGCACGAATACATACCCGGCCCGGGACTCGGTGAATGATATATTAACAGCATGCACGAGTAGAATATCATGAGCAACCATATGCAAACTACATCATCATCTGGGACTTAATAGAATGATTAGAATGAACCGACACTTGAGAATCAAAGACAACTGTCATGTCAAGTACCGCTGAGAACTAAAATTCATTGGAGTCATGTATGTTCATCGTACGCTCGTTTATGTAATTCATGCCAAAAAGAAAGAAGGGATAGCCTTAACATACCTGATCTTAGCTCAATGGCTCAAGAATTCAACTCGTATTTGCTCCACGATCTATATCTAACAACAATGATACTATCAATAATTATACAAACGATTCTCTTAATCGTGTAACGAAAACTTAATTTATCCTAAAACAAAATGGACAGCATCTCCCCCGTTCTTCTCATTTCCCCCAATTCCATATATCAACAACAACAACCAGAACAATCCATCAAGTATATACATCAATAATAAGATATCATGTAGTAACAACAAGTCATAAACATTTCACGATGAGCGACAAGCCCGAATACAATTATCCAACACACTTCTCTAATTTTTCTTTCCTTCAACATACATATCAATGACAACAACATCAATACACTTAGGTTATTCCAACGATTTCTAGCCACAAGACAACCCAAAAATATACCTCAAATTAGCTCACATAACAACAACAATAACTTATCCAATTACCCACAATTAATTCCGTATTTCTCATCCCACAATTTAGCTATGACCTCAACGAAATTAAATATATCTAGCAGAGAATAGTTCTTACCTTATATGCCAATAAATGATCTTCTTCCACCTTACTTCCCTTCGAAGAAATCCAAGGTTTAACAACACGACAAAATGGAACAATGAGATCGAGGTAAAGATTGAAACCCGTACTTTGTTCTTGAGAAATAATCGTACGTTGCGTCCTCCAAGGAGCCCATGCTTCTTCCCCCGATATTGTTGCTGTACACCTGTATCCTAAAAATTTCCATCTAACTAATATAAAAATTGAGATCTCCATTTGTGTGTTAATCACGTTGCTGTTTTAATGAGAAATTGTTGTCCCCAAAATAAACATTCACGTTGTTGATTTGGTTATAAAATTAAAGTTGCTGCCAACCTTCCTCTTGCAGAATATTGTCTCATAATATTGTGAATTGCTGAATACTCTTTCATACACCAAAAGTCAATGAATTGAAGTCACAAGTTTTAGCCACCTTTACATGGCTTTACACGTGTAACCCCTATAAAATGCTATATAGAAAAAATGACACCTCCACCTTTAAGTATGCATACATATCCACATATATTTGCTGCCACCAATCAACAATCCACGTGGATCATGTCCACGTAATATTTATGCAGCAATCTAAATTAATTTCTTGTCTTCACTATAATCTCCTGTTTAATCAATTACACACGTAATTAATTTCTTGATCTCAATTCATTTAAATAGTAATTATTTTTTATACATGCCATATACTCATTATCATGCTTATGTAATATAGCACTAGTCCATAACCTCTTTTGCAACACCAAATATTATCTCAAATCACCTTCATCCAACTTTTAGGCCCTAAATAATTTTGGGCCTTTATCGTTTTATATAATGAGTGCTTCATGTTCATACTTGAATATGACCAAAACTTTCCGGGCTCGAGTAAATTTGCTCATTTTGGACGAGTCAATTTTTTTAGTCCAAAAATACGGGATATTATAGCTTGGATCATATTTCACTCAAATAAATGTTGAACCTCGACGAAACTTATTTTCTTCGATTGGTTTAACTTCAAATCCTTACGATACATGTGTACCATCACTTTAACCACCTATAGGCTTGAGGGATAACCTTGTTTGCGTTACTAATGTCATTTAACTCGCACACTTTCCAACACATGAAAGCACCGGATGTAACAGTACCGATGTCCTTTCTTATGGACGATGCGTTCATGCCCGCAGGTGCAAGTAGACAGACGAGGGTCTTCCGCAGTAGGCTGCTTTCAGGTACCATTTTTGATTGGTGGGCTCTATCTCTTCCTGGAGCATTGCTGAGTCTGAGTTGTATATGTTTTTTTTTTGTGACAAGAGGGTATGTCAGGGGGCCTGTCCCGACTTGTGTACTTCAGTCATGTTCATAGAGGCTTTGCAAACAGATTCTTGTGTACAGCTCAGTTATGTCTTGTTAGTGAATATATGGACGTCGCAGGCCCATTACTTATATACGTATGCATGATTTTATATTCATAGTTGGCTTTCTTGGACTTATTTTGCCGTTTGAGACATAGAGGATACGAGTTATCAGTTGGTTCGCTCGGTTTCTGTAAGGTGTCGGGTGCCAATCATGCCTCACCAAGGTTGGGGTGTGAAAAATGTCCAACCGGAGAAGAGAGAGTCAGCTTGTAAGCTTTAGCAGTTAGCTAATTTGGGAGTTCGATTAATGGACTCAGGAAAAATGGGAGTTACTATCTAGAATTTAGCCATTTCGCCTTTAGTAGTGGAGGTGAAAGAGCGTCAATACGAGGATCCCATATTAATTCATTACAGAGATACACTTCCTCGGAAGAAAAAAGTCACCATTTGAGATTTATACAGATGGAGTTCTCAGATATCGAGGTAGACTATGTGTTCCTGATGTTGCAGGGTTACGTCGCCAGATTTTGGGGCAAACTTGTTGTTCTATTCATCCTAGGGCGACGAAGATGTATCATGATATTAAATCAATTTATCGGTGGGATGGAATAAAGAAAGATATAGCAGAGTTTGTGGCTCAATGTCCTAACTGTTAGCAGGTAAAGATCGAGCATCAGATGCCTGGGGGATTATTGCAAGCTATGGAAATTCCGACTTGGAAATGGGAAGTAATTAATATGGATTTCATTACAGGCTTGTCTCGTTCTCAGCGTAAGTATGATTCTATATGGTTAATTGTGGATAGACTCACAAAGTCAGCTCATTTCCTGCCTGTCAAAACTACATACTCAGCTGAAGATTATGCAAAGCTTTATATCAAAGAGATAGTACGACTCCATGGTGTTCCAGTATCCATTATTTCTGATAGAGGAGCACAGTTTACAGCTAATTTCTGGAGTTCTTTCCAAGAAGGTGTCCCCAGGTGAGTCTTAGCATAGCATTTTATCCACAGACTGATGGACAAGCTGAGCGTACCATTCAGACTCTCGAAGATATGCTATGGGCATGAGTGTTAGATTTTGGAGGTAGTTGGGATGATCACTTACTGCTTATTGAGTTCGCTTATAATAATAGTTATCATTCCAGCATCCAGATGGCCCCGTATGCGACCTTATATGGGCAGAAGTGTAGACCGCCAATTGGATGGTTCGAAGTAAGGGACACCAAATTAATAGGGCTAGATTTGATCCAGCAAGCGGTGGAGAAGGTCAAGCTTATCCAGGACCGATTATTAACAGCACAAAGTCGATAGAAGTCTTATGCGGACAATCGCCGACGAGACCTGGAATTCCGAGTTGATGACTGGGTATTCTTGAAGGTGTCACGTATGAAAGGTATGATGAGATTTGGTAAAAAGAGTAAGCTTAGTCCTTGGTATATTGGGCCTTACAAGTGTCACGCCCTGGACCATGGCTTGGGCGTAACACGATACTCGGTGCCTGACTGCATGTGACTGAGCGAACCACATGGCTTGCTGAATAATCATGAGGCATACGTGAGGGAGTATAACGTGAATTCATGATGAACCTTTATAAAACTTAACGATTCACATTACTTAATAGAAAAATACTTGTTTAATCATGAGTGCAGAAATAACATGCATGAGCCAAAACGGCTAACCGACTCTGAAAGTCTAACATGACACTTGTCTAGTCTATGAAACCTCTAATATGAGTCTGAACATGAAAACATACTTGCTGGGACAAGGCCCCGAGCATATCTTTAGATGCAAAACTAAATAAGGAAAGACAATGTCTAAACCGCGGATGAGATGGGGCTCACTAATAAGCTGGTACGTGTAGATCCTAATAAGCAGAGGCGTCGTCCTATAAATCAGTACATGCATGGTGAAATGCAGTCCCCCAAGGCAATAAAAGGGGACGTCAGTACTTTGAATTTACTGGTAAGTAAACACATGAGAGAAATAAGAAGGCACATAATATATAGACATGAAATTGAAACTGAACATGAATGCTGAAACCGAATACTGAAACTGAACATGAACATGAGTACTGTAAGCATGAAATAACCTATAACTGAGGTGAAAACATGATAATAATTGTAATACCGACATGAACCACCACGAGAAGAAATGTGGAGTCTGATCTCAGCCCGATCAGCTAAGCCATCTTGTACCTTGCCAAGGTACAAGACATGAATGGATCCAAATCCCTCAATGGGGAAAACATGAAGGAATCATCCTAACTGGGCGGAGCGATCCTTATCCTACGTTGGCATACGTAGTTTCAGGATATCTGAGCCTTCTCGGTATTAATACAACTCCCGAACATGAAAGACAACTGAAGACATGATTTTCTGATTCTTAACATGAACATGGATACATGAAGACATGACAATAAATACATATATAAATATGTATACAAGCTTTTCATGGAAATAAGCACAATATCTCATATCTGGTGTTATAGAACCTATGGGATACAAGTCACGGGTTTTCATAGATTACTGACTGAGTCTCAATCACCAAAACAGCAAATTAAGACTAATTAAACGGGATTACAACTGACAATATAATATTTAAATTATGGTTCAAGTGTTTAGGGTTTATCATGAATATACCTACAATCCTAAAACCTGGGGTGTAATCATGGAATACTGAAACATGGGGAAAAACAAGGATGTTTCCACATGTGGATAGCGTCTACATACCTTAATCGCTCCAAAACTTGAAGAAAAGTCTGAATCTTTTAAGAAGAATTCCAAAAGCTTTGAATTTGGAAACCTTCAGAGGATTTTCACTGATATTCGTAGCTACTGTTCGTGGCTCAAAGGGTACTGCTCTGGACCTACAAATCCAATCTCCACCGTTCATATTTTAGAATTATCTATTATAAACACTCAGTTAAAATTTGGGCTCGAACCAACGGTTAGCTTATCGGGAAACACCAAATTAATATGGATGGTCGGAATGAAACTCAACAGAAAAATACTAGAGTTTTCTCCAACTTTTTACAACTCTTGATTTTTATAGGGTAACGGGATGGATGGATATATTCTAGTCTTTATAAATGATAAATCCTGTAGAATTCAAAGGTTCTTGATTAAAATATTTACCTTGGAGGAAACCTTAGGAAACTAGATTGCCAAACCAAATTCTTAAAGGTTTTCTTGATTTTTCTTGATTGCAAGAATGAGTTTCTTGAAAGATTGAAGTGTGGTATAGGGAAAAATAATAGTCCCTTAGGGCTTATAATAGTGTTATGGACGTTTTTGCTTCATAAAATAATAAAATAGAGAGTCTCAATTCGAGTAGGAAAAGGCTAAAAAACGTAACCCAAAATCTGAAAATTCTGCTCTAACCAGCGTTAGTAAAATAGGCATAACCCGTAGCACAGAGCTCTGTTTGAGCTCCATAAGATACCGTTGGAAAGATATTCCAAAGGGCTACAACTTTCATGTTTTAAGTTTTCTCAAATTATGAACTAATCAAGGAGTTAGTAGGCTGGTCAACCACTTTCGTAATACGTACAAACTTTCAATTTTTTTGCTAAAACTCTAACGATATGAGTCTAACATGAGTTATAAGATACGGGGTGTTACAACAAGGTTGTATGCAAAGTGGGTCTGGCAGCTTATGAGTTAGATCTATCTTCGGACTTGGAGTTAGTCGATCCGGTTTTCCATGTATCAATGCTTCGCAAGTGCATTGGAGACCCTTCCAAAATTTTACCTGTGGATGATGTCCAGGTCACCGAGCAATTATCCTACGAAGAAGTTCCCATTGTGATTCTAGATAGACAAGTTTGGAGATTAAGGACCAAAGGTGTAGTCTTTAATTAAAGTTCCATGGAGAAACAATAATAGAAAAGAAATGACTTGGGAAGCTGAGGAAGATATGAAGTTCAGGTATCCACATTTGTTTCCACTCCCAGAGAAGGTTCAGACAGAGGCACCATTGTCTTCAGGTACGTAATGTTTTCTTTTGATGATTTCTTGGTCGTGTATGGCCATTATTGTTGTGGTTGTTGTCCCTATGAGGCATTGTATAATTTGGGTTGTTGTGGCAGGTTGGTAGTGGTATGGTTACAGGGGAAACTCTGGCAAACCTTTTATAGAATCCCTAAGAATCTAACATTGGAGGACGAATGTTCTTAGGGGGGGGGGGGGGCAGAATGTTACACCTTGGAAATTTCACGTCGTTTGCATTATAAGTAAGCTAATGCAATACTAAAGTGTACATGAATCCCTTTCGAGGTTAAGGAGGGTTTTTAATAATTGTAAGTATGTACCTTAAGGTTTCGAAGTAAAATGAATTGGTGGAAGTAAGTTCGTTGATGGATTGGAAACTTTAGTGATGTTTTGAGGAGATTTCGTGTTATTTGAGTTATACATTGCTTAGAATTACCTTTAGGGGGAGCTATAGGTCCCATTAGATGGTTAATGAAGTTTTATACAAGTGCCAAGAAAGTTCCGCTTCCTATGGATTGTTTTATAGCGGTACGATTACGATGCTTGCTCCGAATGGAAGAGAGATGGCTTTCCTTTCTTAGGGTTCCAATTAGTGTTCCAAAGACTTTACCCCTTTTATTTATGCCAAATAGCTCAGGAACAAATATGTACGGAATAAAAGCCATGAAACAAGTAGCTGGTAAATTAAAATTAGAACTAGCACAATTCGCAGAATTAGAATCCTTTGCACAATTTGCTAAGGATGGAAGATCAAACGAATCGAAAATAATGCATTTTCACGAAAATTGGAGTTTGTGGACTAGTTTGCTGTCGCAAACTGAGTTTTTATTGAAGCAAACTCGCTGAAAACTCACAAAATTGGAAGCCCTCACTGCCCAAAATGTTCCCTAATGAAAGAAAGGGAGATGCAGCCGCATACTCAGTATGCTAAGCCGCATCTCCACCGCAAATTGATGCCGGGGGGGGGGGGGGGGGGAGGGCGAATTTAACACCTTTTTAAGTCCCAAAACATCCCATTTTCATATCCACCTCCCACACTTAATTCCCCACATTATAAGAGGGTTCTTGAGAGTTCTCGAAGGTTCCACAATATTCCAAAACTTTCCATACCATCAAGAGAGAAGAACAAACATCAAAACCTCAAGATAAATCCATAGAAGATGATCGTTCTTGTTTCTCTTCAAGGTTGTAATGAACTTGATCATGGAAGGAGTTGAGTAAGGTGAAATTCTTCTATTATAAGGTATGCTATCCATCTTATTATTATGATTGAGTTGGTTTAAAGGTTTAGCAAGTCTTAGAGAGGAACGAATCATAGAAGAGAAGTCATAAAGTGTTGAATTGAAGTTGATGGCCACGAGGTGAACTTGAAAGGGGATTTTGGATTAAATTGAATATAATTCCTTGATTATGTTATTTTTGATGTTATTATTGATGTTTGGGAGTTGTTTCGGTGTTTGGTGGAAGTCGATAAAATAGGGGAAGTGCTGCCCAAATTCCGTTAGCTCGCCAATTACTCTAGTTTGAGCTTAAGAGTGCTTTCAAGACTTAGCCTTAGTATGAATCCTCTTGAATGTAGATTTGTGGGCTTGGGAGGAGAATGTTAACTAATTAAGGAGACGTAAAGGTATGTTAAGGCTAACCCTTTCTTTCTTAAGGCATGATTCCATTGTCGCGAACCTATACATGATATTCATAATGTTTTCCATGATGACCCCATTCCTAGAAGTACTAAAGCTTATAATTATTGATGCTCTCATGACCTTATTGATCTTGTTCTTCGTTGTTGATCTCATCTTATGATAGTTGACCCTAATGAGAAGGTATAATGATGATGACGATTCCATAATGGTAGTCGGAGGTTCACCGACTTTGTGTTACTCCGATGGAGTTGTAAAGTTTCCCTTGGACTCTCATTCATGATTTATGTGTATTATGTATGTATTTTCTCACACTGAACCGCTCTATAGTCGGTCGGGTATGGCACCTATTGTGCACACCACTGTAGTTGGGTACAGATAACACCGAGCCTTGTTATGGCCGGGTACGAGGGAACACCGAGCCTTGTTATGGCCGAGTACGGGGGACACCGAGCCTACATGGCCGGGTACAGTATTATTATGTATGTATGTATGTCTGATAACGTTTTGTTTAGAGAAAGATTAAGTATGCATGACAACCGCCCTCTAAGGTATAACTTGAACTTTTCATTTCGTGTTATTCGTATTATTTCATTGCTGTTATTCATGCCTTATATACTCAGTACATTATTCGTACTGACGTCCTTTTTGTTTTTGGACGCTGCGTTTGTTCCTGCAGGTAGACAAAGAGACAGACCAGATCCTTAGGCTGTCTCATCAGCGATTGCATAGAAGTGCTCTATTTGATCCAGAGCTGCAGTTAGTTAGTACTATTCTTTTGTGTGCATACTTGGGCATGGCGGGGTCCTGTCCCGTCTTTATGATGTTACGCACTCTTTGTAGAGGCTCATAGAAAGATGTATATGTCACGACCCAGCTAGGGGCCGCGACGGGTACCCGGGGCTAACCGCCGAGCACCGCTCGTTCTGCTACTCATCATGCTCATTAACTACTCTTTTATCGATTTTATATTCAATCATAAGAAAATCATGTTTCATTTGTAAACATAAATAGTTTCATATACATAAGCCCTTTTGGCTATCAAAATAATATATAAATAATTATACCATATTGACCCTGTCAGACCACATAACCCACACTGTGTATCTACGAGCCTCTACTGAAGTACAAAACGCATAGACGGGACAGGACCCCATCGAGCCCAATATATACAAATATACACAAACGAATAGTCAAGCACCTCCGGAACAAGGAGTGCTTTCAATCAGCTAACAGCTCATACGAGTCTGGCTCAAGATCGCCTCCCTGTCTACCTGTGGGCATGAACACAGCGTCCAAAGAAAACAGACATCAGCACGAATATTGTACTGAGTATGTAAGGCAAGAATGAAACAAATATAATGGGAGGGTCATGAGCCATAAGAGAAAGATATAACCTGCAAGAGTGTTGTAAGCAAATACATCTCGTACCTATATCAGATTTTACATAATCATGGTACATATGTCATCACATCACATATCTCGTCACATCATATATCTCGTCACATCACGTATCTTGACACATCACATATCACATCGTTATCCCGCGTCCGGGTAACCATCATATGCCGCCCACTAGTGGTGATCATGCCCGGCCCTCTAGGCTCGGTGTAACATCGCAGCTCGCCTTAGCGGTGACATGCCCGGCTATCTAGGAACGGTGGAACCATATGCAGCCCGCCTTAGCGGTGACATGCCCGGCCATTCTGGCGCGGTGGAACTTTATCATCACATAATCAATCATTACCCATCACTATTGCACATTTCATGAACGTATCAAAATCTTATCATAACTTGGCATTTTCATACATAACATAGGCATATTATAATCTAGCATTATTGATCATCTTATAAGCATACCTTGGTTTTACATCATTACACATTTAGCATTAGGAGCTTACATTAGACTTTAAGGACAACCATAGCTATGTCGGGGTGACGTAAGGTCGTAAACCCCCGATTATATTATGAACATCTAGGAGTGTCTTGCCTCACCTCGAAGGAAATAGTGCATAAGGTGAGTGTTAACAATAATGACATCATCAGCGTTATGGGATCATCATATCATGAACTATCGAATCTCTATACTTTAACTCATTATCATCTTCATCATACTCGTATGTAATTTAGTATATTTAAGGACTCATAAGTTCCATCATATAGGAGGATCATGGAAAGCTTGAAAGATTCATGCCTTTGAAGAAAGGGATAAGCCTTACATACCTTTGACGTTTAACTAAGCTATCGCTTGCGTGTTCCCCTTTAATGCACACGTTCTACCTTCAAGAGAATTTATATTGTCATTAGCTAAGCAATCATAAGGACGGGCTTTCTAAAGCTAGGGAAAATTGGGCAGCACTTCCTTTATTTATACTACTTTCCCCATATTTTATATCAACTCCCAACACTCACAACAACATTCACAATATTGCAATCAACAATCATCATTTATATACAATGACCATAATCCACCATTTCTCTTCCTTTTCCCCACCTTTATGGTTATAGCTCGCTATCGCGTTTCCTCATGTATCACACTTATTTCCATGGCCTAAATATCATTTATAACGTATTCATAATCACAACACCCCAACATTTATGATTCAATCCAACTACCATCCAAACATGACACTATTCACTCATTAATGACTCATTTCTTATGTCTTTCTACAATTCAAGTATCTTAACCTTCCATTACATTAAAAAACATGGTTTAGTCATGAAACTTACCTTAGATGATGGTTGAACAAGTGTTGAGTGGAGTCTCTCCTCTAGCACCCCAAACCCTACTTTACCTCCCTTGGGTTTTCTTGATTTGGATGACCTTTACTTGGGTTTCATACACTTTGTTTCATGGATTTAGTGTTGTTGATCTTGGTTTTCCTTTGATTCTCTTGTGGAGGAGTATTAGAGATTATTATAGATGTTTCTTGAAGTGTGGAGTGAGAATGAAATGAATTGGAATGAAAAAGGGTCCCTTATACTTAAACTAAATATCTGGCCGACTATGTTATACGGACCAACATACGGTCCGTACTATTTATACGAACCGTATGTGTGGCCGTATGTTTGGTCCAGTAGCTGCTTCCCTCCTTGGCCAATTATACGGTCCAACATAAAGCTGGTACAATTTATACGGTCTGTAGGTTGGGCCGTATAATACCCAGTGGTTCCGTTTTCGTTCTCGTCGACTCGTTTGATCTCCGATCCTTATGGAACCTTCTTGGCACTTGTTTAATATCTCAATATCAATGTTAGGGGCGTTATCACTCTTCTCTGAGACATCATTATGCCATCATAGACTTGTTGCTCTAAATTCTTATCTGATACACAACATATGATTCGCTTTCCTTGGCAACTTTCTTTCCTTGCATTATATGCCTTTGAAATCTCGTTGAGGGTCATCAAATACTATTTATTACTCATCAAAACATCACATACGCTATGTCCTTTGTTAGCCTATTCACTGTACATATACAGGGGGGTTTTCCATGTTGTAACAGTATATAGTTAGATGCTCCATAACCTTACTGGTTCATATTTTTGTGTATCATTTTTGGCAGCCTTGTCGTCTTGTATATATAGGCATAGTTGATGATGTTTATATAGAGGTGCATATGTTCGATGGAACTTTTGTCTCTTCAGTTTGTGGTATTATGAGTTATCCATGTGGCTCACCTAGACATGATTATGAGAAGTAAGTTAAGAGGTGCTCGGTAGGTTACTTTCGGGCGTCATGGCCCTTCGGTTGGGTCGTGACAAATCAGCTAAGGCGTAAGAAAGCAAACTACAGAAGTATAGCCTTTAAGAGTTACAGAAAGGAGTTTTCCTAAAATTGACAGTGTGAGCAAAGTTAAGTCGTTAAGATAGAGTATGCCAGTTATAAATACATTAGCAACCCGTTCATGTAAGTAATTCAGTTTTCCCAGTGAGGAAGTCTTGCTTGAAAAAAGCCGAGCAAATGAGTTGTCAGTATTTTAGAGTTAAAAAAAATCATAGAAGATAAGGAAAGTTAATTGGATCCTGAAGAATTCGCAAGTAGAATTCGCAAGTATAAAAGGTTAGCCATTGGTCTAAGGGGGAGATGCATAAATAGTCAGTAAGTCCAGTGGGATATTTGAAAACCCGAAGGGTTAGTATGAGATATGAAGAACCTCAGTTCAGTTAGGATGTCATAATGGGATAGTCTCCATAAGAAATATGCCTGGCATGTAGAAGAAACCCAAAGTGAGTAGAAGGATCATCAATCGACTTACATCCAGATTATGTACTATCGATTAAGGGGAAAAAAGGACTATAAGATCATGCCCAGTTCTATGTCACAAGGGTAGAGCTATTGCACGAGACTCTAATCTTCAGGGTGTTGGTCAAAGATTCAGCACACAACAATACTATAAGTGTTTTTAGGAAGTACTTCAAAAAGAAATCAAGTATGGGTAGTTAGCTTATGTTGAGGTAGTTAAGAGAAACATTATGATAGAAGTTCACCGCTTAGCCAAGGTAGGAGTTTGACTTTTGGACCCTAAAGATGGTGGGGTTGTTGTCCAGAACTGGGCTTATTCCTCCTTAGTAGCCGAAGTGAAGGAGAAACAGTTTGATGATTCATACTTGTTGCAGCTGAAAGAGGGGATTCACGAGCATAAGACGATGGCTTTTGAACAGGGGGAGATGATGGTACTTTGAGGTACTAAGACAGATTGTGTGTTCCAGACATAGATGGACTTAGAGAGGGAGGATCATGTTAGAAGCCCATTATTACAAATATTCTATCCGTCCAGGTTCCACAAAAATGTATCATGATCTTAAGGAGATTTATTGGTGGAACAACATGAAAAAGAACGTCGCAGACTTTGTGGCCAAGTGTCCGAATTGTAAACAAGTGAAAGCCAAGCACTAGAGGTATGGTGGGTGGGCTCAGATCATAGACATTCCCGTTTGGAAATGGAAGATGATAAATATGAATTTCACAACAGTGAAAAACTACAGATTCAACAGAAGATAAAGCCAAGTTACATATCTAGAACATTGTCAGATTACATGGGACTCCACTGCCTATCATCTCAGACCGTGGTGCCCCGTTCGCAATGAATCTATATAAACCTTTTCAGACGGACTATCACAAAGGTAAACCTCAGAACAGTTCTTCATGCTCAGATAGATGGTCAGGTCAAACAGAACACACTATTCAGATCTCATGTCACGATATTTATATCTCCAGTATTCAGAGCTCATGTTATAATATTCATGTCAATTCATTACTCACATATTCGTGCCAGTCAAGTATTCAGTCAGCTTAGTATTCAGTCTGTTCTGTAGACATTCAGTTCAGTATCTCAGCAGTTCAGTAATCATATATTCATTCAGCTCAGTAAGCATGTGTTCATGTTAGTTCAGTGATCACATGTCTCAGCTAATAAATTTTAGGTATCTAAGTTACATAATAAACTCTGCCGAAGTTTTCGTAGTCTCAGAATTAGTCGCGATTATAGCCAAGACAATCATTCAAGGATGAATGATCCCAAGGGGGAGATAATGTTACACCCCATATCTTAAAACTAAGGTTAGACTCATATCATTAGAGATTTAGCGAAAAATTTGAAGGTTTGAACGTTTTGAGAAAGTGACTGAAGGGCCTACTTCAGGCAACCGTAACCCCTTGATTAGTTGGAAATTTTGAAAATACTCCTTAATAAATGTTGTAGTATGCGGAAATACCTTTCCATATATATAAAGATCAGGACAAACGGAGATCAGAGTAAGAAGTTATGATCGTCACAAAAACGCTCATGCGCATTGGCCACGTGTCAATAGGTGTGTAAGTATTAATGTTAAATTTTAGATATGTGAAGTAATATCAGGATTATTTTGGATAGGAATTGTTGTTTTAGAACGAGACGAATGAAGTGCTTAAGATTCGATAAAATTAGCTACGTTTTCGATATGTCTGCCTTCCAGCCCAATTTTGTGGAAATCCGTTGAGAATTGGAGAAAACTTAAAACATGAAAGTTGTATCCCTTTGAAATATCTTTTCAATGGTATATTATGGAGCCCGAATAGAGCTCTGTATCAGCAGTTATGCCAATTTTACTAAACATTGTTGACTAGCAGAAAAACGTGAAATTTTGACTAAGTGTAAAATGGACAGGGGAGCTCGCTGAGCTCGCCCCAAAGTGAGGCAGGGGAAACCCTTAGACCTTGCTCAGCAAGGTAGGGGTCCAAAGGTAAAAAAAAATCATCTAATTGTAAAATAAATAGGGGAGCTCGCTAAGCTCGCCCCAAAGCGAGGCAAGGGCTCGCCTTAGACCGTGCTTGGAGAGCCTGGGGTGTTATACCCCTCGTGTTTTTAGTGGTAGAACCTATGGTTTTCTATTCGGGTATGCCTTTGGAATAGGGGCCCGAGCTGAGTTTAGAGGTAGAAAGTGCCTTACCCCGTGTACGAGGGTGTCAGCAGATATTCCTGACAATTTATAGAGTTAGAAGTTGAACGAATCGAATCGACGCGATCTGAACTGAATCAGAGAAATCTGCAGAACACCAGTGATCGTCGATGGGTCATCGACATGGTCGATGGACCGTCGATCTGCGGCGTAGACAGGGACCCGCAGCCTTGCATCTGCAGGCGCAGGTTGACGGAATAAGTCGACGGATCGTCGAAAAGTCGACGGGCCGTCGACCCGCTCGTCGAACAAGACCGCTGTAGCCTTTTTGGCTTCCAAATATAAATAGGTGGTTCACGACCCTATTTCATATTTTCCTCCTTTTCAAATTAGAAAAAACCTAATATATTCTCTCCCAATATTTTTCATCATATTAGTGAAGATTTGACAAGACCCGGACCTCGTAAACCCGAGCTTGTGAAGAAGAAGGTTGCCTCTAGGGTATTTTTAAGGTTTTGAAGCTTAGGGAGTTGAAGTTGAAGTGATTCTTGGGATTTTTGACCCCTCAAGGTATGTAAATGATTTCTACCCTTGTATTTGAGTTTATTATCAAGAGTTTTAGTGATCTAAGTAAAGTGGAGGTATTTGTGGGAGTGGTAAGTTGATGAAGGACAAGATGGTGACATGGGGTCATTTTAAGAGATGATTGGGGATAAAATTGAATATATAATTATATATATAAGTGTTGTTATTGTTGTTGTGGTTAATGTTGGATTGAGTGGGAAGTTTAAGAGTTGTAAGCTTATAAGGAAAATATTGTCTACAATTCGTTAAGCTTTATATGCATCTAAAGGAGGTTAGTAAGTGAGGTAAATAGTCTAACGAAGGTCTATGTTATCTTAATTGTAGACTTGCAAGTTTGAGAGGTAGAAGTTGGACGATTGAGTATATTTCAAGGTATGTTAAGGCCATTCTTTCCTTCTTTTGGCACGATCCTATGATATGATCCAACAAGCGAGTAAGCAAGCTTCCATATTACTCTACTCTTAGAAGCATTAGAAGTACTTCAGTCTTCGGTGTTCGTGTACTCCGTTTATGAGTGATCCTTCTGTTCATGGGTCCAGTCTTATGTATCCAGCTCTGTGCATACAGTTTATTCATGTATTACATTCATTATATATTTATGTACATTGACCCGTGACCAGAAGGCGTTATATGCGCGAATATTTGATATATGTAAAGTATGAGAAGAGATATAGGCGTTATACACGCATTACCACTATGATGATGATATTGATTATGGCCGCAGAGGAGCCGATATGATATGATGAGATGCCATAGAGGCTTTACAGGCGTTATATACGCACATATATCAGGCGTTATATATGCACACATATATATGCATAACCATCATTGATAGGCAAGAGCATGCATATTATGTGCCCACAGAAGCATTGTCAGTTATATAGATTTCTGCAGTTTTAGGCAGCTACTAGTTCATACAAGTACATGCAATCAGTCATTTCAGTTTATGAGTTAAGATCTTATCCATGATTCTTATGTATCTATGTTTTTCTTATGCCTTACGTACTCGGTACATTATCTGTACTGACTCCTCGTTGCTCGGGGGGCTGCGTTCATGCCCGCAGGACAGGGAGACAGACAGGTGGTCCAGCTCAATAAGATCTCTAGATCTAGCAGTGGTCAGTACACTCCATTTGATCCGGAGCTACAGTCAGTTTTGGTATGCCGCCCTTTTGAGATGTGTATGCATATGGGTATGACGGGGCCTTGCCCCATCCTTTCTACAACTTTTATTCCAGTAGATATCTGTAGACAGTTGTATGTAGTAGTCAGACGATGTAGCCTTGTCGGCTTCTATTCTTTTGTGTACAGTATATGTAGCAGCCTAGCTGGCTTGTACTATTCTTCCACATGTCATGGATATATATGCAGATTTTACAGAATTCTGATGTTTCCCTCATATGAGATTAGTTTATGCCATTTATGGGCCTTTGATATTCAGTATGCTTCAAATACGAGTTTAGGGGTGTTTGTTCGCTAGAGGTCAGATACTCGTTACGACTCATCAGTTTGGGTCGTGACAGAAGCGGTATCAGAGTAGTTTCGTCCTAGGGTTGTCTGCAGGCCATGTCTAGTAGAGTCTTGTTTATGGGCGTGTTGTGCACCACACTTATAAACAGGAGGCTACAGGACATTTAGGATGATGTCATTCTTGCTCTCTTAGATTGTACAATAGAACCCTGTGTTAAGCGTTCGCTTTCTAATAAATTGTTTTGATTTCAGTGATGCCCCGCAAGAAAGTTACAGCCACCCAGAAGGTCAAGAGAGCGGCCGGTGAGGCCACTAGCCGTACTCAGCAGGCCACGAGGGCCCAGGATGAGATTCAGAGTGAGGGGCTGTCTGAGACGTCGCATACCCTACCTCCAGCACCAGCCCCAGTCCCTCAGCTGGATGCAGAGGGCCAGGATGTACGGGATGCTGTATGGTGGTTGACTAGATTAGTAGCCGCCTAGGTACAGTGGCAGGGAGTTGGTGTTGACCCTGCAGACAGGGCCAGTAGTTCGAGGGTTAAGACCTTCCTTGGGTTAGGTCCTCCCGCGTTTTTTGTGGCTATGAAAAATATGGACCCCGAGGATTTCATTGATGGTATGTAGAGGACCTTGAGGGTTATGCACGCGGATGAGGTTAAGTCGGTGGAGTTGGCTTCATATAGACTCTGGGATATTTCGGTAGAGTGGTATCAGGCATGGGGGTTATCTAGGGAAGAAAATGTTACACCTCGGAACTTTGGGTTGCTGAGCGGTAAGGGGATTAACGAAAGTTAAGGTGTACATGATGTCCCTACAAGTAAGAAGGGATACTTATTAATTCTAATTAAGATTCCAAAGAAGTTAGAGGCAAGAGAGAAAAGTTCGTCAAATGAAACTCGACCGCAGTTCTGCGAAAGGGGGGTTCGACGGTCGTTCTTTGTACCATCGGACGAGTCAACGCTTCGTCGATTGTGCAGTAGAATTGAGCTAGAGTGAAGACTATTCGACGAATAGGTTGACGCTCCGTCGATCCGTTCGACGGGCCGTCCTTCTCACCGTAGAATGAAAAGAAACGACAGATTGCTCACTGGAAATTTAACGACTTTGATGATCAGATCGACGCCCCGTCGATCGCACCGTATATCTCGTTCAGGACTGATTTCATGAATTAATATAAGGACTCCTACTTCATTTTATTTCATTTTCATCTCACTCCTCCACACATCAAGAAACCTCTAGAACCTTCTCCATCATTCATCCACAAGAAATCAAAGGAAATCCATGATCAACTACACCAAAACCATGAAATCAAGTGTATGAAACCCATTAAAAGTTCATCTAAGCCAAGAAAACTCAAGAGAAGAAAGTTAGGGTTTTGGTGCAAGAAGATAAGTTCCACCCAAAGGTTGTTCATCCATCATCCATGGTGAGTTTTATGGTATTTACGTGTTATTTAAGGTGTTGAAAGTTGAAACACTTGGATTGTAGAAAGACATAGAAAATGAGTCATGAATGAGTGAATAGTGTCATTGTTGAACAATAGTTGGGATGAATTATGAATGTTGGTATATTGTGATTGTGAATATGTTATTAATGACACTTAGACCACGGAATAAGTATTGCATATGAGAAAACGCGATAGTGAGCTATAACTATAATTGTGGAGAAATTGAAGGGAAATGGTGAATTGTAGTAAATGTAGATGCTTGATGATTGTTGTTGCGATATTGTGAATATTGTTATGAACGTTTGGGAGTTGATATAGAATGTGGAAACAGTAATAGAAACAAAGGAAATGTTGTCCAATTTTCCCTAGAAATAGTAAAATGTTCTTATAACCGAGTAACTAATGTTGATGTGAATCCTCTTGAAAGTAGAAACGCGAACATCGAAGGAGGACGATCAAGCGATAGAATAGTTAAACGACAAAGGTATGTGAGGCTATTCCTTTCTTTTTATGGCATGAATCCTATGTTCATAAATAGCTGCACAAGGTAAGAGTTAAAGTATAGAGATTCTAGATGTTCATGATATGATGTTCCTAAACATTAATGATGTCACTTATTGCTTATACTCACCTCATATACTATTCCCTTCAAGGTGAGGCATAATGTTAATGAGTGCTCCATAATGAAATCGGGGGATCACGACCTTACGTCACCCCGATAAGGCATAGTTGTCCTTGAGTCTTTATGCATGCACTATGATGAGCATATTATGATGATGATATAAGACCGCTCCTATATGGCCAGGCAGTCACCGCTAAGGCGGGTAGCGTATACACCATGGCCAGATGGCATGGGCAGACACCACTAGTGGGAGGCATGAGATGATACCCCGGACGCGGGAGGCCTGGACGCAGGCTAATGATTATCACACCGATCCGATATGGACGGGCAGTTTATACATTTATGCATATATGATATGATGATGATTTTGAGTAAGCCAGCATGCATCATTTCCTTTATATTTCACAGTCAGATACATATGTTCCTTATTGATGCTTCCTTTATTTCATTGACATAATATTATTGTTTATGCCTCTCATACTCAGTACAATGTTCGTACTGACGTCCGTTTTCTTTGGACGCTGTGTTGATGCCCATAGGTAGACAGGGAGGTGAGCTCGATCCAGACTCGTAGTAGCTGTCAGCTGATTTGAGAGCACTCTATTGTTTCGGAGGTGCTTATGATTATTCTTTTGTTTACATACGTATATTTTGGGCATGACGGGGTCTTGTCCCGTCCTTATGTCTAGTACTCTAGTAGAGGCTCGTAGATACGCAGTGTGGGTTATATGGACGAGATTGCCATTATGTATGTATATATATGTATATGTTATTTTAATGACCAAAAGGCTTGTGCATATAAACTATTTATGTTTCCGAATGAAAGATGACGGGACAGGGCCCCGCTGTACCCTTGGATAAACATATATATACATCAAAAGATCTGTACCAAAAGTCTAGGCTCCGGAACAATGGAGCTCTCCAAGACAACTGAGTAGAAGTCCTAAGCTGGAGGATCACCAAATCGAGTATCTCTACCTGCGGGCATGAAGCGCAGCCCCCCGAAGAAAGGGGGTCAGTACGGAATATGTACTGAGTATATAAAGCATGTAATACAATAAGGAAAATCACAACTGCATAAACGATTATAGGAGGCAAGTATGACAATCAAAGATACCAATGCACCTGTGCCTTACGAAATGAAAATCATGCATGTCTATATAATATACCATATCCGTCCCATTATGGGACTCGGTGAATAAGTCATCATATACCATCCTCGGCGCCATAATCACATCATTATCATTATATCATATATATATATATATATATATATATATATATATATATATATATATACCGTACCCGACCCTCTAGTGAGGGACTCGGTGAACAATGCAGCGAAACTGTGCACGAAAACATACCCGGCCCGGGACTCGGTGATAGATATATTACGGCATGCACGAGCAGAGTAGTGAGCAACCATAAGCAAACTAAATTATATCTGAGACTCAATAGAATATTCAGAACGAACTATCATTTGGAAATCAAGACAATAGTCATATCAAGTATCCTTCAAATGTCACTATGGAATATATCAAATAGAACTTCAGGAATCATAGACACGTATCAAGACATAATGAAGTAAGTTCTGGGAACCAAGAACATTAGCCATCCTAGTTTCTCTAAGAATAGGAGTTTCTTCAAAATCACATGCTCGTCGTCTATTTGTTTATAAAGATCATGCAAAAAGAAAGAAGGGTTAGCTTCACATACCTTTGGCGCTTAATCCGTGACTTGATATGTAAACGATGTCCAAAGTATCTCAACCTATATTAAGACGTTAAGACTATGGTTAAGCTACGGAAAGGCGTAAAACGTACTTCAACGTTAGTAGCTTATTTCTAGACAATTGGGCGGAATTTCCCCTACATTGCTCATGTCCCTCATTTTCAAACCAACTATAACAACCAAATCAACATCAACAACCACACGTTCAAATACTATATCAAGACTAGCCAAACAAGATTAAGGAATACTCCGAACAGCCCGCATAACTGTCACGACCCGACTAGGGGGCCGCGACGAGCACCCGGTGCTAGCCCACCCAGGCACCCCTTAGCTTAATCTTATGCTCGCATCTAGGTGGACCACATAATTAGATATGCATTTCCTTTCATTCATCAAACCAGCCCCTTTGGGCGACATTTCCGATATATCGTAATTGGCATCTAGGCCACATCAAATGTACATGGGCCAACGTGGCCGACAAAATGATATACAAAACATGGGCCGACAAGGCCAGACATATCTAAACATATACACGTTACTACGAGCCTCAAAGAAGAGTATGACATAACACATGAGCGGGACAGGACCCCACTATGCCCATAATCATATATGCAAAAGAATAAGTACCCAAAAGCTCTAGCTCCGAGGGAATGGAGCTCTGCTATGCGATATCAGAATAAGCAGCTATGGATCAAGTCTGTCTCCCTGTGCACCTGCGGGCATGACGAAGCGTCCACAAACAAAAGGACGTCAGTACGAAGAATGTACTGAGTATGTAAAGCATGATCTACATCGATATATAAGCATAATGAACAACATATGAAATAGCATAGGAGGGGAGACAATAATATCATCGTCATGGCACTTACTTGCTTTACATAGGGACTTTCCATTTCTCGTACGTATTAGTACACATACGTCATCATCCGTATCCCATAATAGTGCTCGTACCATACTTGTGCTCGTATTCGTATACATGTCCTTATTGGTATTCATATACATAGTTTTATCACATTCATATTCATATTATATACAAAGTCATTTCATATACATAGCATTTACCTAACATACCCGACCTCGTAGGATCGGTGTTTCATACATACTTGGCCAACCAAGGCTCAAGGTTACTCATACCTGGCCCTACCAAGGCTTCAGGGTTATCCGTACCGTCTGCAGAGGTGTGCGCGCGCTTCGTAATCGTATACATACTCTATACATATTCATATACAAGTATTCTACTTGGCGTTATAAGCTCGGGGTTTCATTATAGCCCTACATAGGCATACATAAGTATAATAGCCCTTAGGCACCCGTAACATCATTATTAATATCATTATCATCATTATTGTTACTTCTATATCATAGGCTTACTCGTCATATGAGGTGCGTAGTACAATCGTCGTACATATCAAGGATCGTGAGCTTATGAGCTCAGAATATCAATCATTTGGAGACAACATGCTCATATAGAGGAATTTGGAATTTTGCCAAGAACCATGCCTTATTAAAGAAGGGTTAGCCTTACATACCTTTTCATCGGACTATTCTACACTTGCACGTCCCCTTCCAATGTTAGCGTTTCTACCTTCATTAATATCATAACAATGGCCATTAGTCATTCACATCATCCACATTATCTAGATTTCTCAATTTGTTTCTAATTCACCCATGTTCAAGGTCATAACACCCAACTTCGTCCATTCGTCTAAAGTTTCTAGTTCATGATCTTAATACCATTTATAACATGTTCATATCACAACACAACAACATTCATGATTCAATTCAAACTATTCCTCAAAATGTCACTATTCATCATTCATAACCCATCTTACCATATTTTCTACAATCCATGTTTTTTAATTCTCCAATACCTTAAACATCATGTAAATATCATGAATCTTACCTTAGAAATTGTAGGAACAAGCTTTAGTTGATAATACCCCACTTTGAGCAAAACTAGGTGTTTATCTCCATTTGGATTTCTTGACCTTGGATCACCCTTGATGGTTTCCTTACTCTTGATTCACTTGTTTAATGTTGTTGATGACTTATAATCCTTGAAACCTTGTATAATGGATGTAGAGAGATGTTTTAGAGAGAAGGAGTGCAATGTAGAAATGAAATAAAACAAGTCTTGGTCCCCTTATTTAATGACTTAAAAATCTGTGTTGAAGTGAACAGTGGTCGTAAACCATGGTTTACGGCACGTATTGCAGTTGACGGACCGTCCCTCGTGGTCCTCTTTAACCATTTCCAGAACCAGAAACTTTCGACTGCAACCATGGTGATTTACGACCATGGTTTACGGGCCGTAAATCACTTTACGATCCGTAAACCAGGTCGTATTTTACCATTTCCTCAACTGGCAGAAAGTTGAAGTTTTGCATGCCAGTTTACGACCTGGCAATTTACGGACCGTATACCAGTTTACGGTCCGTATTTGCACTTTACGACCACTGGGCAGATTGAAATTCTACAACTTTCCATATTTCTTAGACTTCTCATTTTAATCATCCATATCCATGCACATGCATTGCTCACCACACCTTGCCTTATCTCAGCCAACTTTCTCGTCTTACGTCGGATTCCTTTGAAATCTCGCCTAAGGTCATCAAACGTCATTTCTTGCTCATGGACATCATACACCCATACTTATCACTAGTTCATTCACTTGCGTACCAACGAAAAATTTTCCGAGGTGTAACAATCTTCCCCCCTTAAGAACATTTGTCCCCGAATGTTAAAGTGTTCGGGAATTTTATAAAACCTTCGCCAGAGTTTCCCCTATAATATGGCACTACCATCCTGCCACAACAACCCAATAATATCGATGACACACAGGGCCGCAACATAATAACATAAAATTTTGGCCACACATGGCCCAAAAGCATAAAAGGAAAACATACATACCTTATGACCTTGACGTCTCATCTTGGGCTTCTTCCAAGGGCTGAAATAAATGTGGGTATTTGGATCGCATAATTCCTTCCGCTTCCCACATAATTTCCTCTCGTTTACTGCCTTTCCATAGCACCTTAACTGAGACCACTTCTTTGTTTCTAAGCCTCCGTACTTGCCTGTCTAATATGGCAATTGGTATTTCCTCATAAGTCAATTCCTTTGTTACTTGCACATCATTCACTGGGACAATCCTAGTAGGATCTCCAACACATTTTCGAAGCATCGAGACATGAAACACTGGATAAACTGACTCCAATTCGGGAGGTAGATCTAGCTCATAGGCCACTTTTCCCACTTTGCATACAATTTCATATGGCCCAATATACCGGGGACTGAGCTTCCCCTTCTTGCCAAATCTCATTACACCCTTCATCAGCGACACTTTTAAGAATACCCAATCTTTCACTTCAAACTCTAAGTCCCTTCGACGATTATCCACATAGGAATTTTAACGACTTTGAGCCGCTAACAACTGATTTTGTATGAGCTTAACTTTCTCGATGGTCTGCTGAACCAAATCTGGCCCTATCAACTGAGCCTCTCCTGTTTCGAACCACCCAATCGGGGATCTACACTTCCGCCCATATAAATCCTCATACGGTGCCATTTGAATGCTAGAATGATAACTATTATTGTAAGAAAACTCAATGAGTGTCAAATGGTCATCCCAATTTCCTCCAACGTCTATCATGCATGCCCGTAACATATCTTCAAGAGTCTGGATGGTGCGTTCAGCTTGTCCATCGGTCTGTGGGTGGAATGCCGTGCTAAGGCGCACTTGGGTCCCTAAATCCTCTTGGAAAGACCTCCAAAATTTTGCTGTAAACTGAGTCCCTCTATCGGAGATAATGGATACTGGACGCCATGGAATCTCACTATCTCCCTAAGATAAAGCTTGGCATAATCTTCTGCCACATAGGTCGTCCTGACCGGTAAGAAATGAGTTGACTTTGTGAGTCTATCCACAATCACCCATATGGAATCATATTTATGTCAAGAACGAGGTAACCCTGTAATGAAGTCCATATTAATCACTTCCCACTTCCACGTTGGGATTTCTACAGCTTGCAATAATCCGCCCGGCTTTTGGTGTTCGATTTTCACCTGTTGACAATTAGGACATTGAGCTACAAATCCCGCTATATCTTTCTTCATCCCATTTCACCAATATATAGTCTTAAGGTCATGATACATTTTCGTCGCTCCAGGGTGAACAGAATATTGAGAACAATGAGCTTCTCTCAAAATCTGGTGGCGTAGGTCTGCCACATCAGGGACACATAGTCTACCTCGGCATCGGTGAACTCCGTCTCCCGAAACGTCAAACGATGACTCCTCCTTCTGAGGGAGTGTGTCTCTATATTGTATTAGCATGGGATCCTCATATTGTCGCTCTTTCACTTCTGCTACTAGCGACGAGACTGCTGTATTTTGGATAGTAGCTCCGCTGCTACCTGAGTCCATTACTCGGACTCCTAGGCTAGCTAACTGTTGGACCTCGGGCCATTTCTCTCTTCTCTGGTTGTACATCACTTAGACTTCCCATCGACCTACGGCTAAGAGCATCAGCCACAACATTTGCCTTCCCGGGGTGATACAAGATATCGACATCATAGTCCTTTAGCAATTCTAACCATCGTCGTTGCCGCAAGTTCAACTCTTTCTGCTTGAAGATGTACTGGAGACTCTTATGATCTGTGTAAATATCCACGTGGACACCATATAAATAATGTCTCCATATCTTTAATGTATGAACCACTACGGCTAATTCTAGATCATGGATAGGATAATTCTGTTCATGTTTTCGCAACTGCCTTGAGGCATATGCAATCACCTTGCCATGTAGCATCAGTACGCAGCCTAGCCCAACACCTGAAGCATCACAATAAACGACATATCCTTCCAATCCCTCTGGAAGTGCCAAAACTGGGGCAGAAGTCAGTCTACCCTTTAACTCTTGGAAACTACGTTCGGAAGCATCCGTCCATTGAAACTTCGCTGATTTCTGTGTCAACTTTGTGAGTGGTGCAAAAATAGAAGAAAACCCTTCAACGAACCTCCTATAATAACCTGCTAAGCCCAGAAAGCTACGAACCTCTGTAGGAGTTGTGGGCCTTGGCCAAGTTTTCACTGCTTCAATCTTTTGAATATCCATTCGAATACCATCGGCTGCAACAATATGCCCTAAAAATGCCACTGAGTTGTTATAGCCCGTATTTTGAACGTTTCGATATTTCAAAGTCGTCGTGGGAAGTTAAGGACGAAACCATTTTCGAAAACTATATTAATGCACAAGTTGTTACGAATATTACTTATGACCATTATTAGTATGAAAATATTGTGAGAGGCTAAGGGCAAAAAGAGAAATTTGCAAAGTGATCAATGGAAGTAATGTGGGAACGTAGGGGTAAAATGGTAATTTCACAAGGAGGTCATAAAAGGGGCCATGTTGGCCAAAAATAGAAGGAAAAATATACATGTGGACAAGCTTGCATGGCAAGAAGGGTTTAAGTCATCTTTTTTTAAATTTTCAAGAAAAGTAAAGAAAAAAGAAGAGTCTTCTAGAGAGGGGCATGTGCCCTCACATGCTTGAATTATATGCATATATATATATGAGTGCCTAACTAATTCAAGACAAGAGAAAAGGAGAGCAACACAAAAAAATAAAAAGGGGAGGGGTTCGGCTAAGGGCTGGCCGAAACCAGCCCCTCAAATTTGATCATGGGGGATTATTTTCTTTTAGTTTTCTTGCTATGTGGAAGGTGCTCTTTAACATGGTGGAATTGTTGGAGCAAATAGAACGCTTATATGGATGATTCATAAGTCTTAACCAAGTGGAGAAGTTGAAGAATGAAGGTAAGTTTAATCTCCATTTTCATGAGTTATGAATGATTTGTGCATGTTGTGATATGTGGAAATGAATGAATGTTATGAAATATATGTGTATGTTGAAGGCTAGCCGTGGGTGTGTTGTTGTGTAGGAGGGGAGAATTAAGTGAATTTAGTATGCCTATGTGTTGTTGTAATGTGTGGAAAATAAATGAAATGCATGGTATTATGTGTGTAGATGTGGAGGCCGTGTGATGTTGTTTATTGAAGGAAGGATGAATTAATTTTATTTAGTATGTTTGGGTTGTTGTGTTGTAGATTCTATGTTGTAAAATGAAGGCTTAACGGTTCAAAGTGGAGTTGAAATCATGTGGGCTGTTTTGGTACCTAATGTGATCTTAATATGGTTTCTTGTATTTGTAAGACTAATGTTGTTAAATTATGGATTGTTAGTGTAGTCGATGAATTTGGAAGAAAAGAAGTGTATTGTTGATGTTTTCTTGGACTTGGAAGATTTCGGAATTGCTTGTGTATTGGATGGGCTGATTTGAACATTTTGTGGGTTGTCCGAGGTGTTTTTGAATCTTGTTTAAGTGTTTTGGATTAGTACTTGAGTGTACGAATATTGATGTTGGTTCGATCGTATGCGGTTGATTTGAATGAAAACAGAATATTGTCGAATAGTATATAAAAGAGCTACTAATGTTAGAATGTGTTTTGAATCTCTTATTGGTGTTGTTAGTATCTTTGTTGGTTTGGCCGGGTTAAATTCCCGGATGGTTGTTGTTGATTTGGGGGCGAGCCTTATTCTCGGGATTGGTACATTTACAGGGGAGATGCTGCCGAAATTCCGGCAGAACATAAGTAAACTTGTTTGAAAGATTAAGACAAGTATGTGACAACGAGTCTAACGAATGGATGAATCCTTTTGGACGTAGATTGACAAGTTGGATGAACAAGTGTAACGAGTTGGTCGCGACTCAGGTATGTGAGGCTTACCTTTCTTTCTTTTGGCATGCCCTAGAGCCACGTAGGATATGATGTAGTATGTAACTTGAGGCTATTCCATTCTGTGGTTCTGAGTCCATTTGTGATTTGTATGCCCTCCCTAACTTAAGTGTCAAATAATTCTAATGGGTAAATCATGACTTAAGTATTCCGACGTACGTATGATTCCAAGGGTTCTATTTGGTTTGATCCATAATCATGTCTAAAAGCTAGTTAACCTGATTACGGCTCTGGTTTTCCAAGAAAAGCTTCTGAAATGATTGTAGAGCGTTCTGTACTTCGAACGTTCGTAACTTTTGTATACTAACTCCGATTGACCCGAGACTTGTTCTGGGCCTTCATATGTCGTTAAGTATTCTGTCATAATCCTTTGATATATGGATTCGGACCTAAGTAATCGGTTATAAGGAATCTGATGCAAGTAACCTGAAAAATGTAAGCTGATTGAGTAAAAGCGATATAAGCACTTTGATAGAAATATTCTGATAAAGGTAACTTGACATAAAGTATTCGGTAATAAGTAATCTGTTATGGATACTCGGAGAATATGTTTGATTAAGCTATTGAGTCTGAATTATGTGCATTTAGTTTCTCACGACTCTGCTCGTGCATATGTTATGATTTCCTTCACCGAGTCCCGGGCCGGTATGTATCGTGCAGATGGTTCGTCGGGTCCTCTGTTGAGGGCCGGGTTCCATAAATGAATTCCGAAGTATGATGGGTCCGGTTCCGGGGTACCGTGTTATATGTCCGTCCCCGGTTACCGAGGTTATGTTACGAAGTATGATGTGTCCGGGCTCGGGGTGCTGTGTTATCTGCCCGCCCCCGGGTACCGTGGTTATGTTGTGATGTGTGACGAAGATCGGAGAAAAACTTCTGGAAGTGAGATGTGTTGTGGCGCCAAAGGCAGGAGTGGCAGCCACGTTCCTATGTTGTCGTGCGCATTCATTGGCATTGTTCACCGGTTCCTCGGCGTGTTATCTGTCCCCGAGGCCACTATGTATATGATATGATGTGACCGTCCCTCGGCGTGTTATTTGTCCCCGAGGTTATCGTTTGTATGATATGGTACTTGCCCCGGTGTGGTATATGTCCCCGGGGCTGCCGCGTATGTGCTATGATATCAGATTCTGATATACATGACTTACGTTGGAGAGTAAGTATTCTGACCTTCCGTATATTCTGTATTCCGTCTGCTGTATGATGTCACTTAAGTAATTTGTACGTTCTGTAATCTGTTTGGCATACGAGATGAGTAAGTATGATTCGTATCTGGAAAAGAAAAACGATAAGCGTTTGATATTTCTGGATAAGCTTTTTGTATGTTGTTCTGTCTATTTCAGTCATGGTTATATTTTCTGTACTCATGCCTTACATACTCAGTACATATCCGTACTGACCCCCTGTTCTTCGGGGGCTGCGTTTCATGTCGCGCAGGTACCCACAAATGGCTAGACGAGATGAGCTGAAGATGGTCCAGTGGATTAGCGGGCTCCATTTCCTCCAGGAGTACTGCCGAGTCAGAGTACGTATGTTGTGATGTCTGATCAGTATTAGAGACTTTGCAGACAGCGTCGTGGGTAATGATAGTCAGTCTGTAAGTGGCTTCATCAGCCGATATGTCATTGTGTGTGTCTCATAATAAATTTTGTATCATTACAGATTTTGTTAAATTCTGGAAATAGGAAGCAGAAGATTTCGAAAGCACAATATGTATTTTATTTGTAAGTGACTTTCAGAATTCAAAAAATTTTAGGTGTGTAATCAGGGTCTGCGGGTTCGCTCGGCTCCGTATGTGGGGTCGGGTGCCCATCACACCCTAATAGGATCAGGGTGTGACATGAGTTCAACCAAAACTCGCACTTGGAAAACTTTGCAAATAACTCTCGAGTTCGAAGAACTCCAAGGACAATACGCAAATGATCCGCATGTTCTGCCTCAGATTTAGAATACACAAAGATGTCATCAATAAATACTATCACAAATAAATCCAAGAAGGGCCGGAACACATTATTCATTAGATCCAAAATACTGTTGGCGCATTAGTTAGCCCAAATGACATTACCCAGAATTCAAAATGACCATATCTTGTTCTAAAAACTGTCTTAGGGATATCTTTTTCCCTAACTCTTACTTGATGATATACGGACCTCAAATCGATCTTTGTAAACCATTTGGCACCTTGCAATTGATCAAATAAATCATCAATCCTCGGGAGGGGATATTTATTCTTAATCGTCACTTTATTTAATTGCCTATAATCAATGCACATTCTCAAGGAGCCATCTTTCTTCCGGACAAACAATACGGGCGCTCCCCACGGGGATGAACTAGGCTTAATGAAGCCTTTATCAAGCAAGTCTTTCAATTGCTCCTTCAACTCTTTCAATTCTGCGGGTCCCATCCTATAGGGAGGAATAGATATAGGTTTAGTGCCTGGCAACACATCAATGGCAAAATCGATCTCCCGCTCGGGAGGAAGGCCTGGAAGCTCTTCCGGGAATACATTCAGAAATTCATTCACTACGGGAACTGACTGAAGAGTCGGCGATTCAGCTTCTACATCTTGAACACAGACTAGATGATAAATACATCCTTTCGTGATCATCTTCCTTGCCTTTAGATAGGAAATAAACCTACCTTTTGGTGACGCCGTATTCCCTTTCCATTCTAAGACTGGTTCTCCCGGAAACTGGAAACGAACCATCTTCTTTCTACAATAAACATTGGCATAACAAGATGCCAACAAATCCATGCCCATAATGACGTCAAAATCTACCATTTCTAGCTCATGCAAATCAATCATGGTACGACGATCAAAAATCATGACTACACAATTTCTATATACTCGGCTAGCTATCACCTATTCACCCACGGGTGTAGACACCTCAAAAGGTTTGATAGACTCTGGCTCAATTATAAATCGACCCGCAATATATAGAGTAACATATGATAATGTGGAGCCCGGATCAATCAAAGCATATACATCATGAGAGAATATCGATAATATACCTGTGACCACGTCAGGAGAAGATTCAAGATCTTGGCATCCAGCCAATGCATAAATACGGTGCTGAGGACCGCTAGAACTGGGAGCTCTCCCTCTGCCTCTACCATGGCCGTCTAGCGCATGTGAACCTGGCCCCGTAGGGCGTACAAATGCCGAAGATCCGGCTACCGACCCTGACAGCTGGGTCCTACCTCTACCATGTACTGAGGGGCAATCACGCATAATATGGCCTGGTCGACCACATGAATAGCAAACATCTGAACCCAATCGGCATCGACCCCAATGCGACTTCCCACACTGGGAACATCGTGGTACAGGTGGTCTTGAATGGCCTGAATCATCTCTGAACTGAGGTCCTGAATAGCTCGGACTCGGCCCTGAACGAGCTGATCTATCAAGGCTCTGGCCTGGAAACCGTGGAGGGGCACTGGTCATAGAATAGCCTGAATGCCTGGGAGGCTGATGCCTGTGTCCGCCTCTGGACTCACTCTCCTCAGGCCCTCTTGCTATGTCCTCGATCTTGCTCATGCTCACTTCTCCGCTGCTGTAGGCTTTCTTCTAAGTTCTGAGCATGTGCCTGAATGCGTGCAATACCCATACCGTCCTGAAGGGACGCAGTCAAGCATTTATCCATCAAGTGTGGCCCTAGGCCCTTCACAAATCGGTGTACCCGGTCGCCCATATCTGCTACCATGGCCGAAGCATACCTAGCTAATGAATTGAAGCGGAGGCTGTACTCTAGGGCACTCATACTACCTTGCCTCAAATTTAAGAATTTATCGGCTCTAGCTCGCCGAAATTCTAGAGGCATATAATGACGGAGAAAAGCGTCAACAAACTCTTGCCATACCGGCGGAGATGCATTGGCTCCCCGTGAAGCCATCCATACCGTATACCACTAGATCGAGACATCTCTCAATCTATATGACGCTAGCTCCACCAACTCGGTGTCTGAAGCATGTATCAACCGAAGCGTCCTTAGCATACCATCAATGAAATCCTGAGGATCCTCCTCCGTCTTTGACCCAAAGAATTCCGGAGGGGTCAAAGTAATAAAGTCACGGGCCCTCGTACTAACAACTCTATCACCATGCCCTGAACTTTGCCTCTGAGCCTGGGCCACAACCAGTTGAGTCAACAAATTAATGGCCTCTTTCACATCTTGGCCAGAAGCATCCGGTGGAGGAGCTGGAGGTGCTGGAGCTGGGGCTGAGGCTCCCTCACGCTCCTCAGTAATAGTCAATGTCTGGGAGGACTGAGATTGAGCCGCACTCTGGGACTCACTTTCCTCTACTACCGGTGGCGGTGCTCTTTCAGCCCGCTTTTCTGCCACCGTCTTTCCCTTTTGGGCTGCTGTAGCCTTTTTCTTTTTAGGCATCTCTGAAATACACAACACACGATTTAGGAACAAGAATTTCTTACATCATAGCTCTATCGCACGATTCTTATGAAGAAAGAAGGTCAATCATTCCTAAAATGTCCGTAGCTTCTTGTTTATAAGTGTGGCGTGCAACACACCCATAACCAAGACTCTACTAGAAACGGCTCGTAGGCACACCCTAGGACTGAACTGCTCTGATACCACTTTTGTCAAGACCCGACTAGAGGGCCGCGACGAGCACCCAGTGCTAGCCCACCCGGGCACCCCTTAGTTTAATCTTATGCTCGCATCTAGGTGGACCACATAATTAGATATGCATTTCCTTTCATTCATCAAACTAGCCCCTTTGGGCGACATTTCCATTATATCGTAATTGGCATCTAGGCCACATCAAATGTACATGGGCCAACGTGGCCGACAAAATGATATACAAAACATGGGCCGACAAGGCCAGATATATCTAAACATATACACGTGACTACGACCCTCTAAGAAGAGTATGACATAACACATGAGCGGGACAGGACCCCGCTATACCCATAATCATATATGCAAAAGAATAAGTACCCAAAAGCTCTGGCTCCGAGGGAATGGAGCTCTGCTATGCGATCTCAGAATAAGCAGCTATGGATCAAGTCTGTCTCCCTGTGCACCTGCGGGCATGATGCAGCATCCACAAACAGAAGGACGTCAGTACGAAGAATGTACTGAGTATGTAAAGCATGATCTACATCGATATATAAGCATAATGAACAACATATGAAATAGCATAGGAGGGGAGACAATGATATCATCTTCATGGCACTTACTTGCCTTACATAGGGACTTTCCATTTCTCATACGTATTAGTACACATACGTCATCATCCGTATCCCATAATAGTGCTCGTACCATACTTGTGCTCATATTCGTATACATGTCCTTATTCGTATTCATATACATAGTCTAATCAAATTCATATTCATATTATATACATAGTCATTTCATATATATAACATTTACCTAACATACCCGACCTCGTTGGATCGGTGTTTCATACATACTTGGCCAACCAAGGCTCAAGGTTACTCATACCTGGCCCTACCAAGGCTTCAGGGTTATCCGTACCGTTTGCAGAGGTGTGCGCGCGCTTCGTAATCGCATACATACTCTATACATATTCATATACATGTATTCTACCCGGCGTTATAAGGTAGGGGTTTCATTATAGCCCTTCATAGGCATACATAAGGATAATAGCCCTTAAGCACCCTTAACATCATTATTAATATCATTATCGTTACCATCATCATCATTATTGTTACTTCTATATTATAGGCTTACTCGTCATATGAGGTGCGTAGTACAATCGTCGTACATATCAAGGATCGTGAGCTTATGAGCTCAGAATATCAATCATTTGGAGACAACATGCTCATATAGAGGAATTTGGAATTTTGCCAAGAACCGTGCCTTATGAAAGAAGGGTTAGCCTTACATACCTTTTCGTCGGACTATTCTACACTTGCACGTCCCCTTCCAATGTTAGCGTTTCTACCTTCATTAATATCATAACAATGGCCATTAGTCATTCACATTATCCACATTATCTAGATTTCTCAATTTGTTTCTAATTCACCCATGTTCAAGGTCATAACACCCAACTTCGTCCATTCGTCTAAAGTTTCTAGTTCATGATCTTAATACTATTTATAACATGTTCATATCACAACACAACAACATTCATGATTCAATTCAAACTATTTCTCAAAATGTCACTATTCATCATTCATAACCCATCTTACCATATTTTCTACAATCCATGTATTTTAATTCTCCAATACCTTAAACATCATGTAAATATCATGAATCTTACCTTAGAAGTTGTAGGAACAAGCTTTAGTTGATAATACCCCACTTTGAGCAAAACCATAGTTTATCTCCATTTGGATTTCTTGACCTTGGATCACCCTTGATGGTTTCCTTACTCTTGATTCACTTGTTTAATGTTGTTGATGACTTATAATCCTTGAAAACTTGTATAATGGATGTAGAGAGATGTTTTAGAGAGAAGGAGTGTAATGTAGAAATGAAATAAAATAAGTATTGGTCCCCTTATTTAATGACTTAAAAATCTATGTTGAAGTGAATAGTGGTCGTAAACCATGGTTTACTGCCCGTATTGCAGTTTACGGACCGTCCCTCATGGTCGTCTTTAACTATTTCCAGAACCAGAAACTTTAGACTGCAACCATGGTGATTTACGACCATGGTTTACGGGCCGTAAATCACTTTACGCTCCGTAAACCAGGTCGTATTTTACCATTTTCTCAACTGGCAGAAAGTTGAACTTTTGCATGCCAGTTTACGACCTGGCAGTTTACTGACCGAATACCAGTTTACGGTCCGTATTTGCACTTTACGATCACTGGGCAGATTGCAATTCTAAAACTTTCCATATTTCTTAGGACCTCGCTATGCCCATAATCATATATGCAAAATAATAAGTAGCCAAAAGCTCTGGCTCCGAAGGAATAAAGCTCTGCTATGCAATCTCAGAATAAGCAGCTATGGATCAAGTCTGTCTCCCTGTGCACCTGCGAGCATGACGCAGCGTCCACAAACAAAAGGACGTCAGTACGTAGAATGTACTGAGTATGTAAAGCATTATCTACATCGATATATAAGCATAATGAACAACATATGAAATAGCATAGGAGGGGAGACAATAATATCATCGTTATGGCACTTACTTGCCGTACATAGGGACTTTCCATTTCTCATACGTATTAGTACACGTCGTCATCATCCGTATCCCATAATAGTGCTCGTACCATACTTGTGCTCGTATTCGTATACATGTCCTTATTCGTATTCATATACATAGTCTTATCACATTCATATTCATATTATATACATAGTCATATTATATACATAACATTTACCTAACATACCCGACCTCGTAGGATCGGTGTTTCATACATACTTGGCCAACCAAGGCTCAAGGTTACTCATACCTGGCCCTACAAAGGCTTCAGGGTTATCTGTACCGTCTGCAGAGGTGTGCGCGCGCTTCGTAATCGCATACATACTCTATACATATTCATATACATGTATTCTCCCCGGCGTTATAAGCCCGGGGTTTCATTATAGCCCTTCATAGGCATACATAAGTATAATAGCCCTTAGGCACCCTTAACATCATTATTAATATCATTATCGTTACCATCATCATCATTATTGTTACTTCTATATTATAGGCTTACTCGTCATATGAGGTGCGTAGTACAATCGTCGTACATATCAAAGATCGTGAGCTTATGTGCTTAGAATATAAATCATTTGGAGACAACATGCTCATATAGAGTAATTTGGAATTTTGCCAAGAACCATGCCTTATGAAAGAAGGGTTAGCCTTACATACCTTTTCATTGGACTATTCTACACTTGCATGTCCCCTTCTAATGTTAGCGTTTCTACCTTCATTAATATCATAACAATGGCCACATTATCTAGATTTCTCAATTTGTTTCTAATTCACCCATGTTCAAGGTCATAACACCCAACTTCGTCCATTCGTCTAAATTTTCTAGTTCATGATCTTAATACCATTTATAACATGTTCATATCACAACACAACAACATTCATGATTCAATTCAAACTATTCCTCAAAATGTCACTATTCATCATTCATAACCCATCTTACCATATTTTCTACAATCCATGTATTTTAATTCTCCAATACCTTAAACATCATGTAAATATCATGAATCGTACCTTAGAAGTTGTAGGAACAAGCTTTAGTTGATAATACCCCACCTTGAGCAAAACTAGGTGTTTATCTCCATTTGGATTTCTTGACCTTGGATCACCCTTGATGGTTTCCTTACTCTTGATTCACTTGTTTCATGTTGTTGATGACTTATAATCCTTGAAAACTTGTATAATGGATGTAGAGAGATGTTTTAGAGAGAAGGAGTGTAATGTAGAAATGAAATAAAACAAGTCTTGGTCCCCTTATTTAATGACCTAAAAATCTGTGTTTAAGTGAACAGTGGTCGTAAACCATGGTTTACGGCCCGTATTGCAGTTTACGGACCGTCCCTCGTGGTCGTCTTTAACCATTTCCAGAACCAGAAACTTTAGACTGCAACCATGGTCATTGACGACCATGGTTTACGGGCCGTAGATCACTTTACGGTCCGTAATCCAGGTCTTATTTTACCATTTCCTCAACTGGCAGAAAGTTAAAGTTTTGCATGCCAGTTTACGACCTGGCAGTTTACGGGACCGTATACTAGTTTACGGTCCGTATTTGCACTTTACGACCACTGGGCAGATTGCAATTCTACAACTTTCCATATTTCTTAGACTTCTCATTTTAATCATCCATATCCATGCACATGCATTGCTCACCTCACCTTGCCTTATCTCAGCCAACTTTCTCGTCTTACGTCGGATTCCTTTGAAATCTCGCCTAAGGTCATCAAACGTCGTTTCTTGCTCATGGACATCATACACCCATACTTATCACTAGTTCATTCACTTGCGTACCAATGGAAAATTTTCTGAGGTGTAACAATAACATTCCAATCAGCCCACACATCACAACATTCAATAATCGATAATATAACTGCTACGACATATTCAAGTTACTCTTAATAATCTATAGCCATGACATTTCATCGAAACGACCTTATAATAGTTCAACCATTACAATAGCACAACGCATAATCTCAACTACACTTAGTCCCCCAACTCAAACAAGAACAATAACACGCCCCGAACAGCCCCTAATCATAACATAACAATGCCCGATAATCTAACGAACATCTAAGAATAACCAAGCAGACCACATACGCTTCGTATACGTTATCTCATACACTCCTTTCATCCAAATTTGTAAATCACATCAGCAAATACACGACAACAACATCGATTATTCATACACAAGAAAATTACCTTAATATCACCACAAGTTCTTAAAACAGCCCACTAAATAAATACAACTTCAACATTAACCATCAAATTCCTTCACTTTCATCATATAATCCATGACAACAACAACGACAACACTAATTAAAATTAACCCATCATTATTAGATTAGGATAGCCCCAACGCCCCAAACAGAACCTTAGCATCAACAAACACCATTTCTTACATCCAATTTCACATCTACCAAATTATACAAAGTCCAAACCACATCTAAAACATGTAAGAGAGGATTAAATCTTACCTTAACAAGCTTGGCTCCTTAACGTTGCTGAAATTTGTGGATTCAAATAACAAACGTTCTTGCTGCCCCAAAGATTAATTCACGTTGCTAATCACCTTGGAATGTGTAGAACACCTTAGAACTAAGTTTTTGCTACCAAAACCTTGAGCTCAATTAGGAGCAGCTATGGCCGTGAGTTGCCATGGCTGAGCTTCTCTTTCTAACTCACTAAATTGAAGATGGAGATGAATATGCTTGTATGACTAATGAATTAGTCATCAACCATGATTTTATATGCTGCCCATAATGTTTACATGTGCCCCACTATAGCATGGGCCAATCAGATTTGGCCATGTTGTAGTGGGGCCCATTCAGCCCACTAATAACTTAATTAATCTTAATTAGGATAATTAATCCTTAATTAATCACTAATCCCCACTTAATAATCTAATCATGGTTAATTAATCCCTAATCTCTACTAATATTTTCTACTTTAATTGAAATTTACAAGCAAGTCGTGCCATATTAAAAACCGGGATTAAAAGTCCTTATCTCATATCCCAAAAATAATCTTATCCTTGAATTTATGCTGATTAGCTCACGAATAATCCAATGTATAAAAATACGGGATATAACATACCCGTTACTGCCCCTAGTTGGGTCGTGACAGAAAATGCCCCTCCAGCTGTGTGGCTTGAGTTCTCAGATGGTTTTCTCCGCCATTATCTACCTCCAAAGCTCCGACGAACCCGAACAGACAGGTTCCTACATATTGAGCAGGGCAGTATGAATGTGCAACAGTATTGTGTACACTTTGATTCCTTAGCTAGATATGCCCCAGCCATGGTGGCTGAGATGGAGGATAGAGTTCATCGCTTTGTGGCCGGTCTAGGGTCATATTTGATAGATGAGTGTACGACTGCTACATTACAGCCAGGCATGGATATATTTTGTATATAGGTGTATGCACAGAGTTTGGAGGAGCATAAATGCCAGCGGAGAATAGAGCGCGAGCGTAAGCAGAGCCGTGGTAAGAGGGCTGTGGTCGGTGAGTTCAGGGGAGGACAGAGGCAGCAGCATTCCAGGTATTCTTATTAGCCAGCAGGGAGTGCACCTCCACGGTTTCCAAGTCCGAGGTTTGGCCGATCTTCTTATTCCGGAGCGGGCCAGAGTTCTAGAGTGTCAGGCTCTCAGCACTGACCAGAGTCAGGAGAGAAGAGGCCCCCTTTGCCGCGATGTACCCAGTGTGTCAAGTTTTATGCAGGTCAGTGTCGGCTGGGCTCAGATAGTTGTTATACTTGTGGGCAGTCAGGCCATAGGATGAGGGAGTGCCCGATGGGAGTTGGTACAGGTATGGTTTATCCTACAGGGTCTGTGGCTGGCTCTTCTTCTGCAGTGCGCCCTACAAGGGCAGTTTTTCAGATGCCAGCCGGGCGAGGTAGGGGGAGGAGTGGAGCATTCAGCTCGAGCGGTCCTCAGCATCGCATGTATGCATTAGCTGGTAGACAGGACCGCGAGACGTCTCCTGATGTTGTTACAGGTATATTATCAGTTTTCTCCCATGATGTTTACGCACTGATTGATCCAGGTTCCACTTTATCGTATGTTACGCCCTTTGTTGCCGACAAGTTTAGGATAGAGCCCGAGTTGATTAAACCTTTTGAGGTGTCTATGCCAGTTGGTGATCTAGTTATAGCTAGGCGAGTATACGGAGACTATGTTGTCATAGTTTGTGACCGTCATACCGTAGCAGATCTAATTGAGTTAAATATGATTGATTTTGATGTTATTATGGGCATGGACTGGTTGGCTTCTTGTTATGCTAACGTTGATTGTAGAGCAAAGATGGTTCGATTCCAGTTTCCAGGCGACCCAGTCCTAGTGTGGAAGGGCAATACTGCTTCGCCTAGGGGTAGGTTTATTTCCTACCTTAAGGCAGAAAGAATGATCAGAAAAGCATATATTTTTCACCTAGTTCGAGTTCAAGATGTGCAAGCAGACTCGCTGACTCTTTAGTCTATTCTTGTGGTTAATGAGTTCCCAGAAGTATTTCCAGATGAGCTTCCAGGCATTCCCCCAGAGAGGGAGATTGATTTTGCTATTGACCTATTGCCAGACATTCAGCCAATATCTATCCCTCCTTATAGGATGGCACCTGTGGAGTTGAATTGATGAAACAATTGAAAGATTTGCTCGAGAAGGGCTTTATCAGTCCTAGTACATCACCGTGGGGAGCGCCGGTGTTATTTGTAAGAAAGAAGGATGGCTCTTTGCGAATGTGTATTGATTATAGGCAATTGAATAAAGTGACTGTAAAGAACATGTATCCGCTCCCGAGGATCGATGATTTATTCGATCAGTTACAAGGCGTTAAATATTTCTTGAAGATAGATTTGAGATCAGGATATCACCAGGTCAGGGTCGAGGAAGATGACATTCCGAAGATGGTATTCCGGACTAGATATGGCCACTATGAGTTTCGTGTTATGTCGTTCGGGCTAACTAATGCCCTAGTTGTATTCATGGATTTGATGAATCGTGTATTCAGGCCCTTTCTAGATTTATTCGTGATTGTGTTCATCGATGATATTCTGGTTTATTCGCCGTCAAAGCCTGATCATGCAGAACATCTGCGGATAGTGCTTGGGATTCTTCGAGTAAAGAGTGGTATGCCAAGTTTTCTAAGTGTGAGTTCTGGTTGAACTCCTTGGCTTTTCTGGGTCACATTATTTCAGGGGAAGACATTAGAGTGGATGCCCAGAAGATTGAGGTTGTGAAGAATTGGCCAAGGCCCACAGCACCAACGGAGATACGTAGTTTCTTGGGCTTAGCAGGTTATTGTAGAAGGTTTGTAGAGGGATTTTCCTCTCTTTAAGCCCCATTGACAAAATTGACTCAGAAATCAGCTAAGTTCCATTGGACAGATGCTTGTGAGAAGAGTTTTCAGACGTTGAAGGATAAGTTAACTTCAGCACCAGTTTTGACTCTTCCAAAAGGAGCAGATGGCTATGTGGTATATTGTGATGCTTCAGGTGTTGGATTGGGCTGTGTGTTGATGCAGCACGGTAAAG
Organism: Lycium barbarum; assembly: GCF_019175385.1. Lineage (NCBI taxonomy): Eukaryota > Viridiplantae > Streptophyta > Magnoliopsida > Solanales > Solanaceae > Lycium > Lycium barbarum. Next base: position 57,372,678 of record NC_083344.1, on the reverse strand, counting down.
TTGTCGCTTATGCTTCTCGATAGTTGAAGAAGTACGAGAATAATTATCCAACCCATGATCTTGAGTTAGCCGCAGTGATTCATGCCTTGAAGATATGGAGGCACTACTTATACGGTGTCCATGTTTATATCTATACTGATCATAAGAGTCTCCAGTACATCTTTAGGCAGAAGGACTTGAACTTGCGTTACAGGCGATGGTTAGAGTGGTTAAAAGACTATGATGTGGATATTCTGTACCATCCTGGGAAGGCTAACGTAGTAGCCGATGCCCTCAGTCGTAAATCTATGGGTAGCTTGTCACAGGTGTCGCCAGAGAGAAGAGAAATGGTCCATGAGGTTCATCGATTGGCTAGCCTCGGAGTTCGATTGATAGATTCAGGTGACGTAGGAGTTTGCGGTTCAAGACACAACGGTATCATCCTTGATAGTAGAGATAAAAGAGCTCCAGTATGAGGATCCTGTTTTAGTTCATTACCGAGATACAGCACCTCAGAAAGAAAAGACACCCTTTGTGATTACAGGTGATGGAGTACTCAGGTATCGAGGCAGATTATGTGTCCTTAATGTTGCAGGGCTCCGTCAGTAGGTTATAGGGAAGGCACATTACTCCCACTATTCTATTCATCTAGGCTCAACAAGATGTAGCATGATCTTAAAGAAGTTTATTGGTGGGATGGTATGAAGAGAGATATAGCAGAATTTGTCGCTCAGTGTCCAAATTGTCAACAGGTCAAAATAGAGCACCAGAAGCCTGGAGGTCTATTGCAGGCTATGGAGATTTCGACATGGCATATGAGCAAGAATTACCTTCTGAGTTAGAGTCGGTACATCCAGTATTTCATGTATCTATGCTTCGTAAGTGTATCGAAGATCCTTCAAGAGTGGTACCAGTGGATGATATCCAGGTGACCGAGCAGTTATCATACGAAGAAGTTCCAGTGGCTATATTGGACAGACAGGTTCGTCGGCTGTGGACCAAGGATGTAGCCTCCATTAAAGTCTTGTGGAGGAATAAGAATGTTAAGGAAGCGACTTGGGAAGCGGAAGAGGCAATGAAGACTGAGTACCCGCATTTGTTCCCAGCAGTACAGGAGGTTCGGTCTGAGGCATCATCGTCCCCAGGTATCATTTCATTTAAGTTATCATGATTGGTCGTGTCAGGCCATGGTATTGTGTGTTATAGTATATGGACCTGTGTGGCATTATTTTGGGTTGCTGTGTGCGGGATGAATTGGTATAAGTACAGGAAAAACTCTGCCAAATTTTTTATAACCCAGGATTGTTAGAACATTCGAGAACGAATGTTCCTAAGGGAGGGGGGGGGGGGGGGGGGGGAGAATGTTACACCCCTTGTGTTCGTAGTGGTAGAACCTATGGTTTCCTAGTCGGGTATGCCCATGGAATAAAGACCCGAGCCTAGTTTAGAGGTAAAAAGTACCTTACCCCATGTACGAGGGTACCAACAGATATTCCTGGCAATTTATAGAGTTAGAAGTTGAACGAATCGAATCGACACAATCTGAACTGAATCAGAGAAATCTGCAGAACACCAGTCATCATCGACAGGTCATAGACATGGTCGACGGACCGTCAATGTGCGGCGTCGACAGGGTCCAGTAGCCTTGCATCTGTAGGCGCAGGTCAACGGAGCAAGACGACGGGCCGTCGATACGTCGACGGGCCATCGACCCGCTCGTCGAACCGGACCGCTGTAGCCTTTTTGGCTTCCAAGTATAAATAGGTGGTTCACGACCCTATTTCATATTTTCCTCCTTTCCAAATCATAAAAATCCTAATATATTCTCTCTAAATATTTTCCATCATATTAGTGAAGATTTAACAAGACTGGGACCCCGTAAACCCGAGCTTGTGAAGAAGAAAGCTGCTTCTAGGGTTTCTTCAAGGTTTTGAAGCTTAGGGAGTTGAAGTAGAAGTGATTCTTGGGATTTTTGACCCCTCAAGGTATGTAAATGATTTCTACCCTTGTATTTGAGTTTATTATTAAGAGTTTTAGTGATCTAAGTAAAGAGGAGGTATTTGTGGGAGTGGTAAGTTGATGAAGGACAAGATGGTGACATGGTGTTAATTTAAGAGATGATTGGGGATAAAATTGAGTATACAATTATATATAAGTGTTGTTATTGTTGTTGTAGTTAATGTTGGATTAAGTGGGAAGTTGAAGAGTTGTAAGCTTATAAGGAAAATATTGTCTACAATTCATTAAGCTCTATATGCATCTAAAAGAGGTTAGTAAGTGAGGTAAATAGTCTAATGAAGGTCTATGTTATCTTAATTATAGACTTGCAAGTTTGAGAGGTAGAAGTTGGACGATTGTAGTCTTGTCAGCTTCTATTCTTTTGTGTACAGTATATGTAGCAGCCTAGCTGGCTTGCATTGTTCTTCTGCATGTTGTGGATATATATGCAGATTGTATATAATTCTGATGTTTCCCTCTTATGAGATCAGTTTATGCCATTTATGGGCCTTTGATGTTCAGTATTCTTCAGATACGAGTTTAGGGGTGTTTGGTCGCTAGAGATTAGACACTCGTCACGACTCTTCGGTTTGGGTCGTGACATGGGGGTCCAAAATTTCCTTGCTATGAATTCAACACTTAACTCAAAATTTCATTTATCAGACATTCCAACTTCGTTTTAAATCCCTAAGCAGCTATTTTTCTCCTCTCCTTATCCTCCCACGTTAAGGTAAAATCGCTCTAACGATTCCTAAGTAATTCAAATGTTTATTCATGATTAGTAACATGATTCTTTAACCAAAACATAGGATTTCCAAGTAAATCCTTCTCAAGCGATTCAAAGCTAGCTTTTTGGCGTTCTTCATCAAAGAAGCAGTTTAGTTCGTTAGATTGAAGCGATTATAGGTATGTGAGGCTAACTCTCTACTTTGATAATGTTAATGATTCTCCCTATGCCAAGTTCTTTTACAACATTACGAATTGCCTCAGAAACATAGTTCAACTTAGTCTCCTTGAATAGTTGCAGAACTTCTATTCCCTAGTTTCGTAGTTTGTTGATGACTTTCATTCCGAACGTTGTGAACCCAGAACGTAATCTAGTTAGACTCGTGTTTTATACGTATGAGTCTCAGTCTAGAAACTCAGCATGTTTATAACCTAGCTAAATTTTCAGTTCTAATAATTAGTTCATAAATTCATGTCTCAGTTAGTATAGTAATAGTCAGTACTGCATATCAGCACCTCGGTATGCTCCCATGTCTCAGTATGAATTCATGTTCAGTATCTCATATCAGTATTTCAGTATGACTTAAAGCCATGTTAGTATGATTTCATGTTTCAGGATAGTAATGCTCAGATTTGCTTACGAATAGTTAATGCTTTAAACTCCATAATCAGTTCATGAATACATGTCTCAATTAAGTTCAATTCAGTATTCCAGTATTATGTAGTCCAGCGTGATTCAGTATTTCAGTATTATGCATTAGAGTATGACTTTCAGCTCCTTGATATTCCATGAGTCTCAGCTTATGAAAACTCAGTATGGTTACACTCCATAATCAATTCAGAAATGCATGTCTCAGTTCAGTGTTGACTAGTATTCTAGTGTTATGAATTATAGTATGATTTTCAGTTCCTATATATATTGTTGAATGTTGAACACCTGCATCTTTCCCCAAGGGCACAGTCTTTTTTCTTTCAAAGAACCAAGCAATTAAGGTGATGTAATTTCCAAATAAAGAAATACTATCAATATAAATCCTTCAAGAATTTGAAGTTTAGAAGAGATTATTATTAACCAATCATATACTCCAAAGTAAACGCACACACACACCTTCCATAATTTTTCGACCTACCTTTCTTTAAGACAAACAAGTATTGTAGCAATTTGGTTTACTTGAATGAAAGTAGTAAAATAATCTGTTCGAATTACCAATTTCATTTAGAGTTTTGTGTTCCTTTTTATGGTCAATAATGGGCCATGAACAATTAATAGAAGATTAAAAGGTTTAATACATATAGAGTCCTTTAAACATGCCATCAAATTCTGTTTAAATACTCAAATTAAGATTTGTTCCAATTGAACATTTGAACACATAGTAAAATGTTCCTATTAGACACTTAACGTTCAAACTTTTACAAACAATTATGTGCGTGTTCTCAAACTTCCGGTACGCAAATAAGTTAAACACTTAAAATATGTCACCTCTTTTAATTATATGCATTTCCCTCAACGATCCGTAAACCCTCAAGCCTATCCCAATTTAGGCCGATGTGCATACTTAAAAGAGATGACATATTTTATGTAGTTAATTTAACTACCTAATAAACGCTTGAGAATACGCGCAAAAATCCTATAGGGTCACTTCAATATGTGTTTAGATATTCAATGAGATAAAACCTTAGTTTGAGTGTTTAAATAGAATTGGCTTAATGCATATGCAACCCCCCCTGAACTTGTCCCTTTTTTCCATTTTGGCACCTTAACTAAGTGTTGTTCCTATTGAACCCTTGAACTCGTCCTCAAGTGTGCCTATCAAATACAATCTGACTTACATAGTATTCTATCTTCGATGTAGCAACATGCTAATATATATTCTAATTTAATTATGCCATCTTTTAGCTAAGATTAATGGTAATTGAGAGGGAAAAAAGAGAAAGCTCTTAATTAAGCTGGCAGTGGAAGAGCAGAACCAGCAGAAATCAACACATCCATGACCTAAAGAATAGCTTACCACACATCTAAATTATTACTTCACCTTCATTACCACAAGTTAATTTTTGCTTCTAATAAAAATCAGATTTAGAGGGTTTGATAGACACATTTGAGGACGAGTTCAGGAGTTCAATAGGAACAATACTTAATTGAGGTGCCAAAAAAAAGGAGACAAGTTTAGGGGGCTGCTTATGCATTAAGCCATTGGAATTTGTTGGAAAGTTCGTGGGGGTCGTCTAGCTTTAATTAAGCCTTAATAAAAGTGATTAGAAAATTTTTCACGTGGCACAAACAAGCTATCCCATGGAAAGATGATAAATAGTGGTGACGAATAGAGGAGATGAGTGATGAGTTACGGCTGGGCTTGGGCTTAAAACACAAGTGGTCCAGATGCTCCAAGAAGACCAAATATAGTAAACTGACAAAGGCACCCGATGAGTTCGGGAATAAGATGCCCCAATATATAATAAGCAGGTACAAACGGGTATGACGACCAACAACGTCCTGCTGGGTGCCGTCCTAAACAGGATCTAGACCCTCCAAATAAGTGCAGAGTGCACTAATCTAAACCCAACTCTGTCCCGACATCTGGTTCTCGGCACCAGGCATGAAGTGGGTGAGCCTAGTCAACTCGGTCACCCATGTACTACCAGGAGGAGGCTCGTACCGAGTGTATAATGGCTCTCCATCTACCCGCAATTCAAAGAGGACCTCCACATCCTGAAGTGTAATCGTGGCCTCACCGGTGCGAAGATGGAAGGTATGTTTCCGGCCTCCACCTCTCAACCATGGCCATAATGAGTGCCCAATCATATTGTACCCTACCAACGGACATGCAACGATAAGAGCCTCTCTCTCTCCTATTCACTTGGTGAAAATGAGAGCCTCTCTCTCTAAGTTCACTTTGTGGGGTTGGGAAATGAGTTGTGGCTGAAGCATGGTCAACAAAGTAGACCATTTTGCTGCCCAAGAGGGTCTTACACGTTCCCCCAACTCAAGCATGGGCAAAAATCTGATTTGGTCATGTGCCAGTGGGGCCCACACAGCCACTAGTGCATAATTAGTGAATATTTAAGTCTAAATCCCCACTTAATAATCCAATCATGGTTAATTAATCCCTAATCTACATTAATATGTTTACACTAAGTAAAATTTATAAACAAATTTATGTTCTAATAAAAATTGAAAGATTAAGGATTTCTATTCCGTGTCCGGGAAGGGTTCCGTCTTTAACTGGCATCGATTCTTTTATAAATAACTCGACGTATATATAAAAAAGAATACGGGGTATAACAATACTCATGTAATATAGCACTAGTCCATAACCTCATTTTCCACACATAAAATATTATTCCCAATCACCGTCGTCACACTTTTTCGTCTTAAATAATTTTTGGGACTTCATTCCTTGTACACACCAAGTTATTCGTTTCATGCTTGAATATGATCAAATTCTCCGGGCTTGAGTAAATTTACTCATGTTGGACGGTCCAATTTCCTAGTCCAAAAATATGGGGTGTAACATCCTTCCCCTCTTAGAAACATTCGTCCTCGAATGTCAAATGAGGACTAATACTCGTATCTAATTCCAACACTTACTAATATCACGTTACTCCCTTTTCTCAAACACATATAATCATGTTTCTTCCTCTTCCTTGTTTCAGTCTTTACTCGTTAAAGCTTTCTCTCGAATCACTTCTCGAATGACTCCTTGCTTATCATTGCTTCCCCTCTTATGTCTCTTCTCGTAATCTTATCACATTATTCGAATCACATTAATCTTAGTTCATCAACCTTACTTCTAATCCCCGAGAGAACTTATCTTAACTCTCGACTCACTTCTATATCCTCAGTAATTTCAACCTAACTCTCAAACTCATTCTGAACCTATCTCATAACCCTCCTTTCAGCCGATTTACAATTATTATTAACCTTTCATCCTTCAGTTTACACTTGTGCATCTTACTGATCATAGCACACATATATATACTGATCACAATCAATTTTTTTTTTAAACCAAATTTTGGCAGAACCTCCTTTGTAATTTGTACTACCCACCTGTATACAGCTAACCAACAAGCCTCACAGGGCAACAATCAAAATATATCAACATATATATCATATCATAGCCACACAGGGCTCCCAATATCAACAACAGTATGAAATGATGAACTTACCTCGTATATCTAACTCAAATTGTGCCTGTTATACTTTCCTTCCTACTTTCCCTTTTCAATCTTTAACTACAGGTTCCAATCATACCTACAACATTCATACCATATCTGACATATACCCTGCTTACCGTTACTTATCCTTTTACTGATTCCTTCAGCTCCTTCTATTCACACCTTATAACTTGATGATGACCGGTTCGCCATTCTGTATATACAAATTTAGATAATGTAACCTCAATGAAGTATCTTGCCTCTGTAACTCCCAGTATCATCATTTACCTCTTCTTGTCGACACCACTCTCCTGCTGAAATCAAAGGTTAGCACAAAGAATCTCATTTCCTATGGCTTGGCTCTATCACACGATCTTAGATATGAAAGAAGAGTAACCATCCTAAATGCCCTGTAGCCTCCTGCTCATAAGTGTGGTCGACAACACACCCATGAACAAGACTCTACCTGACACGACTTTGCAGACAACCCCTAGAACGAACTGCTCTGATACCACTTTGTCACACCCTAGCAATGGTAGGGCATGACGGGCACCCGACTCTCATCAGAGTCGAGCGAACCCTTAGACATTCGCTCTATTAAAACCTGTCATTTCAAAAACTTTTAAGAACATAAAATTTTTCCAAATTGAAATCATTATCTCTATAACGATTATGAAAACATTCAATCAATGAGTACTTTAGACCAATCTAAATCATCTTTAAAATACATACTCTTTAAAAATCCACAAAGGACTCAACTGACATCACTTTGTCGACACCTCGACAAACATACTACAAGACACTGTCTGCAGAAGTCTCTAAGAAGTGAACTGAACATTATGAGTCAGGACAGGGCCCTGACATACCCGTAATCATACATATCTATACATGACTCAGCAAAGCTCCAGAATGAGGTGGAACTTGCCAATCCCAGCTGATGTCCAAGCATCCTAGCTATAAACTTAACCTGCCAAACAATCTGGGGCTGCAAGCATGAACGCAGCGTCCCCAGGCAAAAGGACGTCAGTACGGACAATGTAATGAGTATGTAAGGTGGTAACAAATCATAATCATAATTTGATTTAGGAGAGAAGAAATCACAATCTAACTCAATACCTGCAGCCTTCGCTGGAAGAAACATAAATATATACACGAAGTCTCCAAAACAATATTTAAGTAAATAATGCAAAATGGTCCCTTCAGACAGCCGCTTCCGGCTAGTATCACAATAGTCCCTTCGGACGGCCGCTTCCGGCATAGTAATGATGGCCCCTTCGGGCAGCCGCTTCCGGCTCAATAATAATGATGGCCCCTTCGGGCAGCCGCTTCCGGCTTAATATCAAAATCATGTCAACACAAACTTAATCCACCAATATCAATGCAAAGAGATGATGCTGTGGAATGTAAACATAAGTCGTAAATGAAATGAAATAGTAAAACCTCGCACCCCCTTCGGAGTGGTTTTTGAAAATCTAAATAGTAAAATCTCGCACCCCCTTCGAAGTGGTTTTTGAAAGTCTAACTTTATGTTTCCTTTAGTATAAAACCAATTCCTCGAAATCATTAGTGAAACCATATACACAACTCAACTGGCACCTTATGGGTGTTCCCTTCGGAACAGAATAGGAGTACAATATCCATAAACCATCACAAGAAATATTTAGACCTTACTCGTCTAAGAATGGAATCATATCGAGCACATATAGAATGAATAGCACAAGAATCATGAATCACATTCGGAACCTATGAGTAAAGTTACCCCAAAGTTCATATCATTCATCACTTACATCTAAGACATGCCAAAAGAAAGAAGGGTTAGCCTTACATACCTTTGGCGTTTATTCGTAACACAACACGTATACACTGCCCAAAGTTTCAACCTATATTAAGACGTCAAGAATTATGTTTAAGCTACGAGGAGAGTCAAAACGTTTCCCAACGTTAGCAACTCCTTTCTAGACAATTTAGATGACGGTTTCCTTACATCCCAAACTAATTACATACTAGTCAAGCTAACGCCAATAATTATACGTTTAAGTACTATATCGAGGCTATTCAAGACAAGATGCAAGAATCACTCCGAACAGCCCGCATAACATTCCAAAACAGTCCACACAATATTCCAAACAGCCAACGTTCACAATATTCAATAACAATTCACATACGACTACTACGTCTTCAAGTTATTCCTAATAGTCCGTAACCTTAACGTTTTCATGTAACCAACTTTATAACAGTCCAACCAACATACAACACAATGCATAATCTTAATTATCATCAATCTTCCAAGCACAATAAGAACTACAACGACACATCCAAAACAGCCCCTAACTTTCACACAAAAGATGCTCGGAATTCTTGCAAACGCTTACGAACATACTAAGAAAACCACATACGATTCTTACACATTATTTCATATCTTCTTTTCATATAATTTCAGTGAGATATGACCAGCAGTCACCCGACAACTACATCATCAATTCATATGCAAATAAGCTACATTATTATCACTACAATCCTTACAACAACCCACAAAATTTTTTAGCTCCAACTCTAACCATTAAATACCTTCATTTCCATCATAAAATTCATGACAACAACAATCAAAATACCAAGTAAAATTAGTTCACCACCTTCTACACAAAACAATCCCTACACAGCTTCAACCATGCTTCAACATCAACACACATAATTCCATGGATTCAATTATGTTCATATCAACACAACTTCACCTTTAACTTTCTAATTCTTTTCATCCTTTTTATATGTAATTTATGATAGCAACAACCATAATTACTAAATAAAATCAGTCCACCCATTTCAACTAAAACAGTCCCTACGGCCACATTAACATTCCAACACCAACATTCATCATTTTATACATGCAATTCATGTTCACCAAGTTACAACCATACTTCAACATCAACACATATAATCCATGGCTATTATCATGCTCCAACATCAACACACCTAATTGCATGGATTCAATTTACATTTGTACATTTACAACACGTCCAAATCCTTACTAAAAACGTGTAAAAAGATGATCAATTCTTACCTTAACAATCTAACTTCTCAACTTGGCTAGAATTTGATGACTTGAACTGATACTTGTTCTTGTTGCTCCAATGGCTACTCCACGTTGCTATGCACCTTACTAAGGGTTGAAACACCTTGAAAAATAATTTTTTTGAATCAAAATGGAGAGCTCAAATCTGGCTGTGAGCTTATAAGAACTTGCACGGCATGTTTATGGTTTCTCCTTCACTTGAAACATAATGGTGAATGTGTAGAACACTTTAGGGGTTTAATGGTAAGAAAAAATAGAAGGGCTGGCCGTGCTCGGTGGTGGAACTGCCATGGCTGGCCGTGGCTCTCTCTCTCCTCTTCCCTTGGTGAAAATGAGAGCCTCTCTCTCTAAGTTCACTTTGTGGGGTTGGGAAATGAGTTGTGGCTGAAGCATGGTCAACAAAGTAGACCATTTTGCTGCCCAAGAGGGTCTTACACGTTCCCCCAACTCAAGCATGGGCAAAAATCTGATTTGGTCATGTGCCAGTGGGGCCCACACGACCACTAGTGCATAATTAGTGAATATTTAAGTCTAAATCCCCACTTAATAATCCAATCATGGTTAATTAATCCCTAATCTCCATTAATATGTTTACACTAAGTAATATTTATAAACAAATTTATGTTCTAATAAAAATTGAAAGATTAAGGATTTCTATTCCGTGTCCGGGAAGGGTTCCGTCTTTAACTCGCGTCGATTCTTTTATGAATAACTCGACGTATATAAAAAAAATACGGGGTATAACAATACTCATGTAATATAGCACTAGTCCATAACCTCATTTTCCACACATAAAATATTATTCCCAATCACCGTCGTCACACTTTTTCGTCTTAAATAATTTTTGGGACTTCATTCCTTGTACACACCAAGTTATTCGTTTCATGCTTGAATATGATCAAATTATTCGGGCTTGAGTAAATTTACTCATGTTGGACGGTCCAATTTCCTAGTCGAAAAATATGGGGTGTAACACCTTTCTTCCTTTGGCATGATTCTTGTGCTATTCATTCTATATGTACTCCATATGATTCCATTCTTAGATGAGTAAGGTCTAAATGTTTCTTGTGATGGCTTATTGACATTGTACTCCTATTCTGTTCCAAAGGGAACACCCATAGGGTGCCAAGTTGAGTTGTGTATATGGCTTTACTCACTATTTCGAGGAAATTAGTTTTATACTAAAGGAAACATAAAGTTTGATTTTTCAAAACCACTCCGAAGGGTGTGCGAGATTTTACTACTTCATTTCATTTACGATTTATGTTTACATTCCATAATATCATCCCTTCGTATTTATATGATCATTTATTCTTTGGGTAGGGAAATAAGATGAAATTGAGTAGAATATAAGTAGTATGAATTTCATAACAATTCTACCCTCAAACCTGGAAGTATGTCCTACAAAGTCTAGTGAGGTACAAATTTGATAACTTGTTATGAAAGACTAAGGCTAATAACTGGATTCTGATGAATTGATTAGTGACTTATAATATGAATTAAATTTCATATTTGTGGATTGAGTTTTTGTTGATATGATGGTGATATTAAGCCGGAAGCGGCTGCCCGAAGGGGCCATTATTATTAAGCCGAAAGCAGCTGCCTAAAGGGGCCATTATTATTAGGCCGGAAGCGGCTGCCCGAAGGGGCCATCATTATTATGCCGGAAGCGGCCGTCCGAAGGTACTATTGTGATACTAGCCGGAAGCGGCTGTCCGAAGGAACCATTCGGTTAACATGTCGGAAGTGGCATGTGTGTTGGATTGTATTATTTACTTAAAGATTATTTTGAGACTTCGTTTGCACATTTATGTTTCTTCCAGCAAAGTGTCACGACCCGACTCGGGGCCGCGACGAGCACCCGGTGCTAGCCCACCCGGGCAACCCTCTTAGCTTACTCTTATGCTTACATCTAGGTGAGCCACATAATTATACATGCATTTCCATTCATTCGTCAACTAGTCCCATTTTGACAATACCACATTTATATCATCATAGGCATCCATTCCACATCAATGCACATGGGCCAACGTGGCCGACAAAATGATATACAAAACATAGGCCGACAAGGCCAAACACATCTACCCACACACACACATGTCTACGAGCCTCTAAGAGTATAACATATCACATTAGCGGGACAGGACCCCGCTATGCCCATAATTATATACACAAAAGAATGAGTACCCAAAAGATATGGCTCCGAAGGAAATGGAGCTCTCTATGTAATCTCCGAATAGGCAGCTATGGATCAAGTCTGTCTCCCTATGCACCTGCGGGCATGCCGCAACGTCCACAAACAAAAGGACGTCAGTACGAAGAATGTACTGAGTATGTAAAGCATGAGCAACATCAATAAATAAGCATCATGAACAACATATGAAATAGCATAGGAGGGGGAGACAATAATATCATCGTCATAGCACTTACCTGCCTTTTGTAGGACTTTCCATTTTTCATACGTATTTGTACACCTACGTCATCATCCGTATTCCATAATAGTACTCGTACCATACTTGTGCTCATATTCGTATACATGTCCTTATTCGTATTCTTATACATAGTCTTATCACATTCATATTCATATTATATACATAGTCATTTCATATACATAGCATACCCGACCTCATAGGATCGGTATTTCATACATACATGGCCAACCAAGGCTCAAGGTTATTCATACCTGGCCCTACCAAGGCTTCAGGGTTATCCATACCATCTGTAGAGGTGTGCGCGCATTTCGTAATCGTATACATACTTTATACATATTTATATACATATATCCTACCCGGCGTTATAAGCTCGGGGTGTCATTATAGCCCTTCATAGGCACATGTAAGTAAAATAGCCCGTAGGCACCTTTAGCATCATTATTATTATCATCGTCATTTTCGCTACATCTATATCTTATGCTTACTCGTCATATGGGGTGCGTAGTGCAATCGTAGCACATATCGAGGATCGTGAGCTTATGAGCTCGGAGTGTCAATCATTTGAATATAACATACTCATATAGAGGATTTAAGAGTTTGACTAAGGAACCATGCCTTATGAAAGAAGGGTTAGCCTTACACACCTTTTCGTCGGACTATTCTACACTTGCACGCTTCCTTCCAATGCTAGCGTCTATATCTTTATTAATATCATAACAATGGCCATTAGTCATTCACATTATCCACATTATCTAGATTCCTTAATTTGCCTCTAATTCACCCATATTCATGGTCATAACATCCAACTTCGTCCATTCGGCTAAAGTGTCTAGTTCATGATCTTAGTACCATTTATAATGCATTCATATCACAACACAACAACATTCATGATTCAATTCAAACTATTCCTCAAAATGTCACTATTCATCATTCATGACCTACTTGACCATATTTTCTACAATCCATGTATTTCAACTCTTCAATACCTTAAACATCATGTAAAAATCATGAATCTTACCTTGGAAGTTGTAGGAACAAGCTTTGGTTAATAATACTTCACTTTGAGCAAAATCCTAGTTTTTCTCCATTTGGATTTCTTGACCTAGACGATCTTTGATGATGTTCTTACTCTTGATTCACCTTGTTTTATGTTGTTGATCCTCAAATATCCTTGAAAACTTGTATAATAAATGTAGAGAGAGGTTTTAGAGAGAAGTGGTGTAATGTTGTAATGAAATAAAACAAGTGTTGGTCCCTTTATTTAATGACTTGCAAAATTTGTGCTGAGGTGAACAGTGGTCGTCCATCATGGTTTACGGCCCGTATTGCAGTTTACGGACTGTCCCTCGCGATCGTCTTTAACCATTTCAAGAACCGGAAGCTTTGGCTGCTTGCATGGTGATTTACGACCATGGTTTACGGGCCGTAAATCACTTTACAGTCCGTCCTCCAGGTCGTATTTTACCATTTCTCGGCTAGCAGAAAGTTGAAGCCTTGCATGGCAGTTTACGCCCTGCTAGTTTACGGACCGTATACCAGTTTACGGTCCGTCCTAGCACTTTACGACCACTGGGCAGTTGCAATTCTGCAACTTCCCACATTTCTTAGACTTCTCATTTTAATCACCCACGTCCATGCACATGCATTGCTCACCTTATACCTCATCTTAATTTAGCCAACTTTCTCATCTCACATCGGATACCTTCGAAATCTCACCTAAGGTCATCAAACGTCGTTTCTTGCTCATGGACATCATGAACTCATACTTTTCACTAGTTCGTTCACTTACGTACCAACGGAAAATTTTTCCGAGGTGTAACATTCTTCCCCCCTTAAGAACATTCGTCCCCGAATGTTAAAGTGCTCGGGAATTCTACAAATATTTCGCCAGAGTTTCCCTTATAATATGGCGCTACCGTCCTGCCACAACAACCCATAATATCGATGCCACACAGGGCCACAACATAACAATATAAATTTTTGGCCACACATGACCCAAAAGCATAAAAGGAAAATATACATACCTTATGATCTTGACGTCTCATCTTAGGCTTCTTCCAAGGGCTGAAATAAATGTGGGTATTTGGATCGCATACTTTCTTCTGCTTCCCATGCCAACTCCTCTCGTTTACTGCTTCTCCATAGAACCTTAACTGAGGCCACCTCTTTGTTTCTAAGCCTCCGTACTTGTCTGTCTAATATGGAAATGGGTACCTCTTCATAAGTCAATTTCTCCGTCACTTGCACATCATTTACTGGGACGATCCTAGTGGGATCTCCAACACATTTTTGAAGCATCGAGACATGAAATACTAGATGGACTGACTCCAATACGGAGGTAGATCTAACTCATAGGCGACTTTGCCTATTTTGCGCACAATCTCATATGGTCCAATATACCGGGGACTAAGCTTCCCTTTTTTGCCAAATCTCATGACGCCTTTCATTGGTGACACTTTCAAGAATACCCAATCCTTCACTTTGAACTCCAAGCCTCTTCGATGATTATCCGCATAGGACTTCTGATGACTTTGGGCTGCTAACAACCGATCTTGTATAAGCTTGACTTTCTCTATAGCTTGCTGGACCAAGTTTGGCCCTATCAATTTAGTTTCTCCGGTTTCAAACCACCCAATTGGGGATCTACACTTTCGCCCATATAAAGCTTCATATGGTGCCATTTGAATGCTGGAATGATAACTATTATTGTAGACAAATTCAATGAGTGGCAAATGATCATCCCAATTTCCTCCAAAATCTAACATACATGCTCGCAACATATCTTCAAGAGTCTGAATGGTACGTTCGGCCTGCCCATCGGTCTGTGGGTGGAATGCCGTACTAAGACGTACTTGGGTCCCTAAACCCTCTTGGAAAGACCTCCAAAACTTAGCTTTAAACTGAGTCCCTCTGTCGGAGATAATAGATACCGGGACGCCATGGAGTTTTACTATCTCTTTAAGATAAAGCTTCGCATAATTTTCTGCCTCATAGGTCATCCTGACTGGTAAGAAATGAGCTGACTTGGTGAGTCTATCCACAATCACCCATATGGAGTCATACTTACGTCGAGAACGGGGTAAGCCTGAAATGAAGTCCATGTTAATCACTACCCACTTCCAAGTTGGGATTTCTATAGCTTGCAACAATCCACCCGGCTTTTGGTGTTCAATTTTCACTTGTTGGCAATTAGGAAACTGAGCTACGAATTCCGCTATATCTTTCTTCATCCCATTCCACCAATATATAGACTTAAGATCATGATACATCTTCGTTGCTCCGGGGTGAACAGAATAACGGGAAATATGAGCTTCTCTCAAAATCTGGTGGCGTAAACTTGCCACATCGGGAACATATAATCTTCCTCTACATCGGAGAACTCCGTCTCCTAAAATGTCAAATGATGACTCCTTTTTCTGAGGGAGTGTATTTCTGTACTGCATTAGCATGGGATCCTCATATTGTCGCTCTTTCACTTCTGCTACTAGCGACGAGACTGCTGTATTCTGGATAGTAGCTCCGCTGCTACCTGAGTCCACTACTCGGACTCCTAGGCTAGCTAACTGTTGAAGCTCACGGGCCATCTCTTTCTTTTCTGGTCGTACATCACTTAGACTTCCGATCGACCTACGGCTAAGAGCATCAGCCACCACATTTGCCTTTCTGGGGTGGTACAGGATCTCAACATCATAGTCTTTTAGCAACTCTAGCCATCGTCGTTGCTGCAAATTCAACTCTTTCTGCTTGAAGATGTATTGAAGACTCTTATGATCTGTGTAAATATCCACGTGGACACCATATAAGTAATGTCTCCATATCTTTAATGCATGGACCACCGCGGCCAATTCTAAGTCATGGGTAGGATAATTCTGCTCATGTTTCCGCAATTGCCTTAAAGCATACGCAATCACTTTGCCATGTTGCATCAACACACATCCTAGCCCAACACCTGAAGCGTTGCAATACAAAACGTATCCTTCCAATCCCTCTGGAAGTGTCAGAACTGGGGCAGAAGTCAACCGACCCTTTAACTCTGGGAAACTACGTTCAAAAGCATTTGTCCATTGAAACTTGGTTGATTTGTGTGTCAACTTTGTGAGTGGTGCAGAAATAGAAGAAAAACCTTCAACGAATCTCCTGTAATGACCTGTTAAGCCCAGAAAGATACGAACCTCTGTAGGAGTTGTGGGTCTTGGCCAAGTCTTCACGGCCTCAATCTTTTGACTATCCACTCGAATACCATCGGCTGCCACAATATGCCCTAAAAATGCCACTGAGTTCAACCAGAACTGACATTTGGAAAACTTTGCAAACAATTCTCGAGTTCGAAGAACTCCAAGGACAATACGCAAATGATCCGCATGTTCTGCCTCGGATCTAGAATACACCAAGATATCATCGATAAATACTATCACAAATAAATCCAGGAAGGGCCTGAACATATTATTCATCCAATCCATAAATACCGCTGGCGCGTTCGTTAGCCCAAATGACATTACCCGGAATTCAAAATGATCGTATCTCGTTCTGAAGGCTGTCTTAGGGATATCTTTCTCCCTAACTCCCACTTGATGATACCCGGACCTCAAATCAATCTTTGAAAACCATTTGGCGCCTTGCAATTGATCAAACAAGTCATCAATCCTTGGGAGAGGATATTTATTCTTAATCGTTACTTTATTCAATTGCCTATAATCAATGCACATTCTCAGGGAGCCATCTTTCTTTCGGACGAACAACACGAGCGCTCCCCACGGGGATGAACTAGGCCTAATGAAGCCTTTATCAAGCAAGTCCTTCAATTGCTCCTTCAACTCTTTCAATTCTGCGGGTGCCATTCTATATGGAGGAATAGATATAGGTGTGGTGCCTGGCAACACATCAATGGTAGAATCAATCTCCCGTTCGGGAGGAAGGCCTGGAAGCTCTTCCGGGAACACATCCGGAAATTCGTTCACTACGGGAACCGACTGAAGAGTCGGCGATTCAGCTTCTACATCTTGAGCTCGCACTAGATGATAAATACATCCTTTCGTGATCATCTTCCTTGCCTTTAGATAGGAAATAAACCTACCTTTTGGTGATGCCGTATTTCCTTTCCATTCTAACACTGGTTTTCCCGGAAACTGGAAACGAACCACCTTCATCCGGTAATCAACGTTGGCATAACAAAAAGCCAACCAATCCATGCCCATAATAACATCAAAGTCTACCATTTCTAGCTCATGCAAATCAATCATGGTACAACGGTCACAAATTGTGACTATACAATCCCTATATACTCGGCTAGCTATTACCGATTCACCCACGGGTGTGGACACCTCAAAAGGTTTGATCCACTCCGGCTCAACTATAAATTGACCCGCAATATAAGGAGTAACATATGATAATGTGGAGCCCGGATCAATCAAAGCATATACATCATGAGAGAATACCGATAATATACTTGTGACCACGTCAGGAGAAGACTCAAGATCTTGGCGTCCAGCCAAAGCCTAAATACGGTGCTGAGGACCACTAGTACTGGGAGCTCTGCCTCTACCTCTACCATGGCCGACTGGCGCATGTGAACCTGGCCCCGTAGGGCGTACAGATGCCGAAGATCCGGCTACCGACCCTGATGGTTGGGTCCTACCTCTACCATGTACTGAGGGGCAATCATGCATAATATGGCCTGGTCGACCACATGAATAGCAAACATCTGAACCCAATCGGCATTGACCCCAATGCGACTTCCCACACTGGGAACATCGTGGTATAGGTGGCCTTGACTGGCCTAAATCATCTCTAAACTGGGACCCCGAATAACTCTGACTCAGCCCGGGATGAGTAGATCTATCAAGGCTCTGGCCTGAAAACCATGGAGTGCACTGGTCATAGAATAGCCAGAATGTCTAGGGAACTGTTGCCTGTGTCCGCCTCTGGACTCACTTATTGGGCCCGAAGATCTGGCCCTCTTGCTATGTCTGCTATCCTGTTCACGTTCACTTCTCCGCTGCTGTAGGCTTTCCTCTAAGTTCTGAGCATGTGCCTGAATGCGTGCAATATCCATACCGTCCTGAAGGGACGCAGTCAAGCATTTGTCCATCAGATGGGGCCCTAGGCCCTTTACAAATCGGTGTACCCTGTCGCCCATATCTACTACCATGGCCGAAGCATACCTGGCCAAGGAGTTAAAACGGAGGCTATACTCTAGGGCAATCATACTACCTTGCCTCAAATTTAAGAATTTATCGGCCCTAGCTCGCCGAACTTCTGGGGGCATATAATGACGGAGAAAAGCATCAACAAACTCTTGCCATAGCGGGGGAGGTGCATTTGCTCCCCGTGAAGCCATCCATACCGTATACCACTGAATTGAGACATCTCTCAATCTATATGACGCTAACTCCACTGACTCTGTGTCCGAAGCAGGTATCAACCGGAGTGTCCTTAGCATACCATCAATAAAGTCTTGGGGATCCTCCTCCGGTTTTGACCCAAAGAATTTCGGAGGGTTCAAAGTAATGAAATCACGGGCTCTTGCACTAACAGCCCTATCACCATACCCTAAAATATGCCTCTGAGCCTGGGTCGCAACCAATTGAGTCAATAAAGTAATGGCCTCTTTTACATCTTGGCCCGACGCATTTGGTGGAGGAGCTGGAGGTGCTGGAGCTGGGGTTGAGGCTCTCTCACGCTCCTCAGTAATAGGCACTGTCTGGGAGGATTGAGATTGAGCCGCACTCTGGGACTCATCTCTCTCTACTACCGGTGGCGGTGCTCTTTCAGCCCGCTTTTCTGCCACCGTCTTGCCCTTTTGGGCTGCTGTAGCCTTTTTCTTTTTAGGCATCTCTGAAATACATAACACACGATTTAGGAACAAGAATTTCTTACATCATAGCTCTATCGCACGATTCTTATGAAGAAAGAAGGTCATTTATTCCTAAAATGTCCACAGCTTCTTGTTTATAAGTGTGGCGCGCAACACACCCATAACCAAGACTCTACTAGACACGGCTCGTAGACACACCCTAGGACTGAACTGCTCTGATACCAATTTTGTCACGACCCGACTCGGGGCCGCAACGAGCACCCGGTGCTAGCCCACCCAGGCACCCTCTTAGCTTACTCTTATGCTTACATCTAGGTGAGCCACATAATTATACATGCATTTCCATTCATTTGTCAACTAGTCCCATTTGGACAACAGCACATTTATATCATCATAGGCATCAATGCACATGGGCCAACGTGGCCGATAAAATGATATACAAAACATAGGCCGACAAGGCCAAACACATCTACCCACACACACACATGTCTACGAGCCTCTAAGAGTGTAACATATCACATTAGCGGGACAGGACCCCACTATGCCCATAATTATATACACAAAAGAATGAGTACCCAAAAGATATGGCTCCGAAGGAAATGGACCTCTCTATGTAATCTCCGAATAGGCAGCTATGGATCAAGTCTGTCTCCCTGTGCACCTGCGGGCATGACGCAGCGTCCACAAACAAAAGGACGTCAATACGAAGAATGTACTGAGTATGTAAAGCATGAGCAACATCAATAAATAAGCATCATGAACAACATATGAAATAGCATAGGAGGGGGAGACAATAATATCATCGTCATAGCACTTACCTGCCTTTCATAGGACTTTCCATTTTTCATACGTATTTGTACACCTACATCGTCATCCGTATTCCATAATAGTACTCGTACCATACTTGTGCTCATATTCGTATACATGTCCTTATTCGTATTCTTATACATAGTCTTATCACATTCATATTCATATTATATACATAATCATTTCATATACATAGCATACCCGACCTCATTGGATCGGTGTTTCATACATACTTGGCCAAGCAAGGCTCAAGGTTACTCATACCTGGCCCTACCAAGGCTTCAGGGTTATCCGTACCATCTGCAGAGGTGTACGCGTGTTTCGTAATCGTATACATACTTTATACATATTTATATACATATATCCTACCCGGCGTTATAAGCTCGGGGTGTCATTATAGCCATTCATAGGCACATATAAGTATAATAGCCCGTAGGCACCTTTAGCATCATTATTATTATCATCGTCATTTTCGCTACACCTATATCTTATTCTTACTCATCATATGGGGTGCGTAGTACAATCGTAGCACATATCGAGGATCGTGAGCTTATGCGCTCGGAGTGTTAATCATGTGAATACAACATACTCATATAGAGGATTTAAGAGTTTGGCCAAGGAACCATGCCTTATGAAAGAAGGGTTAGCCTTACATACCTTTTCGTCGGACTATTCTACACTTGCACGCTTCCTTCCAATGCTAGCGTCGATACCTTCATTAATATCATAACAATGGCCATTAGTCATTCACATTATCCACATTATCTAGATTCCTTAATTTGCCTCTAATTCACCCATATTCATGGTCATAACATCCAAATTCGTCCATTCGTCCATTCGTCTAAAGTGTCTAGTTCATGATCTTAGTACCATTTATAATGCATTCATATCACAACACAACAACATTCATGATTCAATTCAAACTATTCCTCAAAATGTCACTATTCATCATTCATGACCTACTTGACTATATTTTCTACAATCCATGTATTTCAACTCTTCAATACCTTAAACATCATGTAAAAATCATGAATCTTACCTTAGAAGTTGTAGGAACAAGCTTTGGTTAATAATACTCCACTTTGAGCAAAACCCTAGTTTTTCTCCATTTGGATTTCTTGACCTAGATGAGCTTTGATGATGTTCTTACTCTTGATTCACCTTGTTTTATGTTGTTGATCCTCAAATATCCTTGAAAACATGTATAATAAATGTAGAGAGAGGTTTTAGAGAGAAGTGGTGTAATGTTGTAATGAAATAAAACAAGTGTTGGTCCCTTTATTTAATGACTTGCAAAATCTGTGCTGAGGTGAACAGTGGTCGTCCATCATGGTTTACGGCCCGTATTGCAGTTTACGGACTGTCCCTCGCGATCGTCTTTAACCATTTCCAGAACCAGAAGCTTTGGCCGCTTGCATGGTGATTTACGACCATGGTATACGGGCCGTAAATCACTTTACAGTCCGTCCTCCAGGTCGTATTTTACCATTTCTCGGCTGGCAGAAAGTTGAAGCCTTGCATGGTAGTTTACGACCTGCTAGTTTACGGACCGTATACCAGTTTACGGTCCGTCCTAGCACTTTACGACCACTGGGCAGTTGCAATTCTGCAACTTCCCACATTTCTTAGACTTCTCATTTTAATCACCCACGTCCATGCACATGCATTGCTCACCTTATACCTCATCTTAATTTAGCCAACTTTCTCATCTCACATCGGATACCTTCGAAATCTCACCTAAGGTCATCAAACGTCGTTTCTTGCTCATGGACATCATGTACTCATACTTTTCACTAGTTCGTTCACTTACGTACCAACGGAAAATTTTTCTGAGGTGTAACACGAAGGCTGCCGGTATTGAATTAGATTGTGATTTCTTCTCTCCTGAGTCAAATTATGAGTATGATTTGGTACCACCTTACATACTCAGTACATTGTCCATACTGACATCCTTTTGCCTGGGGACGCTGCGTTCATGCCCGCAGCCCCAGATTGTTTGGCAGGTTAAGTGTATAGCTAGAATGCTTGGACGTCAGCTGGGATTGGCAAGTTCCACCACATTCTGGAGCTGTGCTGAGTCATGTATAGATATGCATGATTATGGGTATGTCAGGGCCCTGTCCTGACTCATAATGTTCAGTTCACTTCTTAGAGACTTCTGCAGACAGTGTGTTGTGGTATATTTGTCGAGATGTCAACAAAGTGATGTCAGTTGAGTCATTGGTGGATTTTAAAACAGTATGTATTGTAGATGATTTCAATTGGTTTAAAGAACTTAATTGATTGAAAGTTTTCATAATCGTTATAAAGATAATGATTTCTATTTGGAAAAGTTTCATGTTTTTAAAAGTTTTTGAAATGACAGGTTTTGATGGTTCGCTCGAGTCTGATGAGAGTCGGGTGCCCGTCATGCCCTACCATTGCTAGGGTGTGACATTTAGAAAGTTATTCCAATGAAGATTGTTGGGTGCTTCATCCAGAACTGCTAGAAAATGAGGTGGCAGATAAAGAAAAAGTGATTCAGAATAAGGGAAAGGCTTTAGTTGTAGCGGATGAGCCTGGAACAAGTAAACAAGGGCAGGTCAAACAAGGAAGATATAAAGGATATAGGGGGTGGAAAAACCAGTGCAACAATATTTACCAAAAGTGTTATCCAGTGGTACTGTGGTAACTTACCCTGGAAACAAAGGGCAGCACAAGAACAAAGTGATTCCAACTGGGAAGGATGATGGAAACAAAGAAGTTAATGTGTCAAACAAATGTGAGGTATTGAACCAAGGAGTAGAGGATACTGGAGTTAGTAATTTAAGTAGTGAGAATAAAAGCCATGAGGAGGATGTGATAGAAGAGGATGTTTCTGTAGAACAAAGGGTTGCAGTTGCATCTGTAGATGACAAGAAGGATCATAATAAGGTGCATGATGGTGTAGAAGCTGCAATTTTAATTCTGGACAAGCATCAGGCTAAGAATAGAACCAAGTCTCTGGAAGAGGGTGAACTTTATAAGAATGAAATTGCTAAGGTGCACAATAGTGAAGCTGATAATCAAAGTGTAGTAGTTATTAACAAAACACAGCAGAGTAATGGGGATCCTGTTCAAAAAGAGATTAATAATCCACAGCTGGATGGCAAAGCAGAATCTCTAGAGGTTAATGTGGATTACGGTTCAAAGAAGGTTCATGATTGTCAAGAACAGGAGAATAATGAATTATCTAAAGATGTTCAAGAGTCTGTAATGGTGCAGGGAAGAATTGATGAAGATCTTAATGTTGGAGAAGGAGTGTCAGGACCCTTTAATCAATATGTGGGCAAAGATGAAGTTGACCGAAATAAAGGTGTTTTGGAAGTTATGCATGATCCGGGGGATGGGGTGAATAATTTGACTAATAAGGATCAAGTACTAGTTAACAGTATTCTAGCACTTGCAGATACAGATGATCAGCAACTAGGAGAGAAAAATAGGAGTGTTAGGGATGAAGATGAAGATTTTCATCAGAGTTTTGATGTAATTAATAGGTATCATGATGTAAAAGAGGCCTCTGAAGTTTATCTGGGAAATCAGATGTCTGAACGTACTCTAGCAGGTGATCTGAATTTGAATGAAGTTTCTAATGAGAAGATGCAAGGTGGGATTGGAAAGTACTCAATTTGTCTAGAGAATAATGATAAAAGGGTTATTAGTTGTTCTCCAAGTATGACTGGCTCCATGGATCAGGAGGATTCTGCTCAGGCTTTAATTCTAAAGGATAATTATAATGAGGAGGTACACAATTCTAATTGTAACTTGCAGTTGGTTGGCTATTATCCTGAGAAAGTTGTTGATGCAGAACAAAGGAATTTAGCTTTGACCATTATTCCTGATATTAAGGATGTTCAGCCTCTGAGTGTTGTTGTAAGGATATCACCTAATAAGGCTTTGCATGATGTAGTTTCTCACAAGCTACAGGAGGAAAATGATAAGTTGACTTTGGTCAACAATAAGAAGGAAGATGATGATGGTGATGCTATTGATATAAAACTACAGCAGATGTGTGTAGAAGCAGGATTATCCCCAAAATCGCAAAGCAAAGGGCCAAGAAAGGGAAGAAAGCAAAATTCTAATGTTCCACAAACAGTGAGGTACTCAACAAGGAATAACTCTAAGAAATCTGTTAAATGATTGTTAAATCCTTATTCTGGAACATAAGATCAGTGAAGTCCCAACAAGCATTTCATAGAGTTCAAATGTTAAATAAGCATCACAAGTTCTTTTTGATAGCTCTGATGGAACCTTTTCAACATCAGAGACAGATTCAGAAATATAGAAGGAGACTTGGAATGCCTTATGCTAATTTCAACTGTAATGGTAAAATCTGGTTTTTTGTGCAACACAATGTTGATATTGAGGTTCTGTTGGATACTAAACAATCCATTACTGTAAAGCTGCAGTTTCAAGATTTGAATAGAGATATGGTGGTTACAATGGTTTATGCTAAATGTTCATAAGTGGAGAGAATGCAGTTGTGGGATAGTTTATACTTCTTGGCTAGCAATATGACATCTCCTTCGCTGATTGGTGGAGATTTCAATGTTATATTGAATGAAGAAGAAAAAATAGGAGGTTTACCAGTATTGCCATAATAATATGAAGATTTTGCTTTTTGTCTGAATTCTTGTGAGTTGCATGAGATGCCTTTCAAAGGGAGTCCTTTCACCTAGTGGAATGGTAGGGCTGCCAATGACTGCATTTTTAAGAGATTGGACAGGATTGTGCATAATGATACATTTCAGAATTGGTTTGGACAGCTAGAAGTGGAACATTTGTCAAGGACTAGTTCTGATCATGCACCATTACTTGTATCTTATGGAGATCAAGTGGATAATTTTATCCAACCATTCAAATTTCTCAAATTCTGGGTAGATCATGATACTTTTCTTGACTTTGTTAAGCAGCAATGGGAAGTAGTCTTATTTGATGATGTGTTTCTGTCCTTTAAACTCAAGATGAAGAAACTGAAAGCTGTTTTAAGTACATGGAGTAAGACTACTTTTGGGGAAATTTTTAAACAACTATTAATCAGAGAGGCTATAGTTAAGATTAAAGAGCAATTGTTTGAGGAGAATCCATCTAAAGAAAATAGAATGGTCATGCAAAGGGCACAAGCAGAACTTAAACTATATCTTCACTATGAGGAAGAATTCTGGAGGCAAAAAGCTGGGATGGATTGTTTCTCAAAAGGTGATAAGAATACAAGATATTTCCATAGTCTGGTAAAAGGAAGAAGGAAAAGAATCTAGATTAAGAGGATTAAGAATGCTACAAGAAATTGGCTAGAGGATGCTGATACAGTTGCTGCTGAAGCTGTTAATTTTTTCCATAAGCAATTTACTCATGAGGAGGTTAGTGAAGATTCTCCAATTCTTAATCATATTCATGAACTGATTAGAGAGGAGGATAATGTACTACTTGCTGAACAACCTACTTTGGAGGAAGTACATAAGGCAGTGTTTGAATTAAATGGGGACAGTACCTGTGGCCCTGATGGATTTTCTGGTATATTTTATCAGAAGTGTTGGGAGGTGATCAAGGCTGATGTATTTAGTGTTGTTAAAGCTTTCTTTGAAGGACAGACTCTTCCCAAGTCAATCACTCACACAAATCTAGTTTTGCTGCCAAAGAAGAATGTTGTTGAGTTATTCTCTGTTATGAGACCTATAAGTCTTAACAACTTTATCAATAAGGTCATATCAAGAGTAGTTCATGATAGATTAGACAAGTTACTCACAAGGGTGATTTCTTCAAATCAATCAGGTTTTGTTAAGGGCAGGAACATAATTGAGAATGTATTGTTGACACAAGAAATTGTAACTGATATAAGGAAGAGAGGAAAACCAGCAAATGTTGTGATTAAGTTGGATATGACAAAAGCATATGATAGGGTCTCATGGTTATACCTCTGTAAAGTGATGGAAAAGATGGGATTCTCTTCAGTTTTCATTGACCTTAAATGGAGGATGTTGGCAAATAATTGGTATTCTGTACTTTTAAATGGCCAGGCACATGGTTTCTTTCACTCTACAAGGGGTGTCAAGCAGGGGGATCCACTCTCTCCTGCTCTTTTCATTATAGCTGTAGAAGTTCTTTCAAGAGCATTAAACTCTTTGTTTGATCAACCTGGTTTTGTTGGATATGGGATGCCAAAGTGGAGTGCTGAGCTGAATCATCTGGCATATGCAGATGATACAATCATTTTTTCTGCAACAGACAACCAATCTTTACAGATGATCATGGATACTCTTCAGGAATATGAGAAAATATCTGGACAGTTGATAAACAAGAGGAAAAGTTCTTTTTATATGTTCAGCAAAGTATCAGATGAGTTAAGTCAGTAGGTTGCAGCAGTAACAGGATTTGTGAGAGGACAATTTCCTTTTACATATCTTGGAGTACCAATTACTCATGCCAGTAAAAGGAAAGTGGATTATACTGAATTATTGAAGAAAGTCAAAGACAAGTTACAAACTTGGAAAGGCAAGTTACTATCTTATGGAGGAAAAGCAGTGTTGATTACAAGTGTCCTTCAAAGTATCCCAATTCATGTTCTATCTGCTATAAGGCCTCCTAAATGTGTTAGAAAAGAACTACACAGGATCTTTGCCAGGTTCTTTTGGAATAATAAGGAGGAAGGAAGATGCAGACACTGGTCATCTTGGCTTAACATATGCATTCCCAAACATAAAGGAGGTTTGGGTTTCAGGTCTTTTTGTGACATGTCAAAATCCTTATGTGCTAAACTCTGGTGGAAGTTTAGAACCACTAGTTCTCTTTGGGTTAATTTCATGTGGAATAAATACTGTAAGAAGAAAATTCCTCAAGTGGTTCAATAGAAGGGAGGGTCACATGTCTGGAAGATGATGTTGGAAGCAAGGGAAAGTATAGAGCAGAAAATCTGGTGGGAGCCAAAGATTGGAAGTTCAAACATCTGGTTTGACAATTGGACTAAGCTAGGTGCTCTCAGCTATGTGGTTCCCCAGTCCTGGCAAATCAATGATCATGCTGAAGATGTTTCTGAGCTTATGTCAAATGCAGGATGGAATATCAGCAAACTCATGCGGCTGTTTCCCGAAGATATTGTGCAGCATAACATAGGAAATTGATATTAAATATGCATCAAATGAATGGGATAGACCTTGGTGGATGATGACAAGTACATGAAGGTTTACAGTAAGTAGTGCATGGCAGTTATTGAGATAAAAATCTAATGTAACAATGCCATTTCAGAATATGTGGATCAAAGGTGTGCCTTTTAAAATTTCATTATTCATGTGGAGATTGTGGAAGTTTAAAGTTCCAATTGATGAAGTGGTGGCAAGTATTGGCATTCCTATAGTCTCAAAGTGTTGTTGCTATCATACTGCTCAGATTGAGACTATAAACCATCTATTTCTGTGTGGAGATTTGGCTACTAAGGTATGGAGATACTTTAATATAGGGGTTGGATTGAGCATGAATTGTATTCAGGTGAAACATGCCATAAAAAGTTGGTGGGAAGCAAAATGCCATTTCAAAATGAAGACCATATACAAAGCAGTGTCTGCTTTCATTGTGTGGCAAATATGGAAGTGGAGAAACAATAGGCTATATGGTGGTAATATGAATCTGAATAGAGTACTGTATGACATAAATCTGAACATTTATATGTTATGTAAAGTTCAATTTCCTGGGCTAATTATTCCAACTAGATGGCATCAGATTATTCAATTCTTTGAAGGATATAAGCCTACTGTTATATGCAGAATTATTAAATGGATGAGACCTGCATCTGGATTCTACAAGTATAATACTGATGGAGCTGCTAAAGGAAATCCAGGACCAAGTTCTGCTGCTTTTTGTATCAGAAATGAAGAGGGAGATTTGGTGTATGCAGCTGCTAAAATTCTGATAGATGGATCAAATACTATGGATGAGGCTGAGGCTATTAGAATGGGACTAATGTACTGTGTGGAAAAGCAGCTGTTTCCATTGATTATAGAGATTGATTCCATGACCATGAAGAAGATTATAAATGCTGAATGGAAGATCCCTTGGAGCATCTCAATGTTGGTGGATGATATCAAGAGGATGATGGATGATCAAAGAGTGTATGTGGAGAAGGAAATGGACTTGCAGATTTTTTAACTAACTTGGTTTTTTATTTTGTAGGTTTAGTTCAGTTTCATAATTTTCAGGAATTACCAAGTCAAGCTAAGAGGATTTTGAATATGGAAAAAAGTGGAATTCCTAACTTGAGAATAAGAATCCTTCAAGACAAAGCACCAGATTAGTCTTTGACAACAGAACTTTAAACCATTGCTGAGTACAGTTTTTCAACAAATTGTGAGTAATTGCAGCATCTGTATTAGGGTGGTATCAGTGTGCTTGGCATGCTCATTCCTTAATATAAATGATGTGATGCTGATGATCTAAGTAGTAGATTGTACTAGTTATGGATCAAGTAGTATAGTGACCTAGTTTTCAGGCAGAAGGTGCAGCAATATACAACTCCTTTCAAGATTGCTTGAAGAATGATTCAGAGGACTTGACCACTTGTGAGACTTTGAGGTACAATTCACTTCAATAATTTCCAGGTCAAGCTAGGAAGATATTGAACATTGAAAAGGATGGATTTCCAAACCTGAGAATAAGGACAGACAGCCCGAGAGAGAGCACCAGACTGATGATCAAGATATGTAGAACAGTCATATTCAATATGCTGAATGCACTAGCATGGACAGATGCAGTAACTATATTAAGGTCATGCTCATTTCTTAGTATGGAAACTACACATGTCCAGGCTAGGATTCATGATCTTTTGACAATGGTACAAAGTTTAGAGTGGTTTTTGCTTTCATACAGATGCTGGTTTCTACAGAAGAACACAACTACATTTAAATGGCCTGAAGAATGATTCAACTGATTTGAAACATTCCACCTGTGAGACTTTGAAAGTGTGATAGATGTTATCAAGTCAAGGCCCTTAGATTATTAGTTGTTACTAGTCTGTTTCAAACTAAATCTGTATTTCCATTTTCCACTTGTTGATTTTCTTTTCTGTTGTTGTTTTATTTATTTGATCAATCACTTTTGGATTGATATGTACATATTTTGTTTATCAATAAAATTCCACCTTTCTGGTGGCTTTGCTTAAAAAAAAGTGAAATTATATTAACTAATTAATAATTTGTAGGGAATATGTGAATTATGTTGAATTATATGTTGTGAATAATTAACATGGGATAAACAATTTCACAAATAAATAAAGTAACAATGGCATAATTAACATAATAGGAGATTACTATATTTTGGGGGTATGTAGTCTCGATGTACGTGTGTTGCACGAATATTTCTTGTCAATTTTTATAATATTATGTATATTCTATTGATAAGCAACTTGAAAAAATAATGCCTACTTATTATCTTGAATACAATATTTATTTTGAATGTATAAAAATCAAATATTTACTTCTTCGCACGATTTTGAATATTTGATTTGGTAATTTTGTTATCAATCTTTATTAGATAGTCTTTTCCAAAAATTATTTTCACTCTCCAACCAAATATTGGAAGAAAATAATTATTTTCAACATAAATGTTGTCATATTAAATGTGCATAAATTTAATATGTGATAGTAAGGACACTGGATGTTGAATTATGTGATGGCAAAGACTTTTAAGGTAATTAGTGTTACACCCCTCGCATTTGTAGTAGTCGAACCTATGGTTTCCTAGTCGGGTATGCCCTTGGAATAGAGACCCGAGCCCGAGTTTAGAGGTAGAAAGTGCCTTACCCCGTGTACGAGGGTACCAGCAGATATTCCTGGCAATTTATAGAGTTAGAAGTTGAACGAATCGAATCGACGCGATCTGAACTAAAACAGAAAGATCTGCAGAACACCAGTCATCGTCGACGGGTCGTCAACATGTTCGATGGACCGTCGATGTGCGGCGTCGACAGGGTCCCGCAGCCTTGCATCTGCCGGCGCAGGTCGACGGAGGAAGTTAACGGACCGTAGACACGTAGACAGGCCGTCGACCAGCTCGTTGAACCGGACCACTGTAGCCTTTTTGGTTCACGATCAGAAAAACCCTAATATATTCTCTCCCAATATTTTTGATCATATTAGTGAAGATTTGACAAGACTCGGACCCCATAAACCCGAGCTTGTGAAGGAGAAGGTTGCTTCTAGGGTTTCTTCAAGGTTGTGAAGCTTAGAGAGTGGAAGTTGAAGTGATTCTTGGGATTTTTCACCCCTCATGGTATGTAATGATTTCTACCCTTATATTTGAGTCTATTATCAAGAGTTTTAGCGAACTAAGTAAAGAAAAGGTATTTGTGGGAGTGGTAAGTTGATGAAGGACAAGATGGTGACTTGGGGTTATTTTAATAGATGATTGAGAATGGATTTAAGTATATTTTTGATATATATATATATATATATATATATATATATATATATATATATATATATATATATATATATATATATATATATATATACGTGTTGTCATCATGTTGTGGGTATTGTGGTTGATGTTGGATCGGATGAGAAGTTGAAGAGTTGTTAATCTTATAAGGAAAATGTTGCCCATAAATTGTCAAGCTCTATTCATGTTTAAAATGATTAGTAAGAGAGGTAAATAGCCTAATTAAGCCCTATGTTATCTTAATTGTAGACTTGCAAGTTTGAGAGGTAGAAGTTGGACAATTGAGTATACTTCAGGGTATGTTAAGGCCATTCCTTCCTTCTTTTGGCATGATCTTATGATATGATCCAACAAGCGAGTAAGCGAGCTTCCATATTACTCTACTCTTAGAAGCATTAGAAGTATTTCAGTCTTTGATGTTCGTGTACCCCGTTTATGAGTAATCCTTCTGTTCATGGGTCCACTCTTATGTAGCCAGCTCTATGCATACAGTTTATTCATGCATTACATTCATTATATATTTATGTACATTGACCCGTGACCAGAAGGCGTTATTGTTACACCTCGGAAAATTCCCCATTGATGTACAATGAATAGACTAACGAAGGGCACGAAGTATACGATATTGCAATAAGTGGGAAATGACATTTCATGACCCTAATTGAGATTTGAAAAGACATTCGGAGTAAGAGGAGAAAGTTTGCCAAGAGAGCGCAAGGCATACGATGTGTATCGGAAAGGATTTACGAGTAACAAGTTAATGATGATTTAATAGTGTCTTGGAGAAGAATTATAACGTCCCTTGGATCGTTAATGAGGTGTTAAACAAGTATCAAGAAGGTTCCATAAGGATTGGAGATCAAACGAAGTGACGAGAACAAGATCAGAGAGAAGATGGGTTACACGACCGATTATACAGTCCGTATAATGTTATATGGTCCGTATAATGGTCCGCAGAATCGTCACAGTGAAGGTCCCTCACTGATGGGATTATACGGTCACTTATACGGACCGTATAAAATTATACGGACCATATAATGTGCCGTATACTGGTCACAGAAGCGAGATGTTGAAGGGGAGATTTCACGGTCACTTATACGGATCGTATAAGTTTATACGAACCGTATAAGTGTCCGTATATTTTCCTGATGGGTCAGATTTTTAAGTTATTAAAAAGGGGACCAAGTTCATTATTTCATTTCATTTTCACCCAACACTTCAAGAACTCTCTAGAACCCTCTCCACTCTTCATCCATAAGAACTCAAGAGAAATTTATGATCAACTTCATCAAACTAAGAAAACCAAGTGTGAGAAATTTCATTAAAGGTGAACTAGGGTTTTGGTTCAAGTGAAGTATTTCCACTCAAGGTTCATTCCTACAACCTCTAAGGTAAGTTTTATGGTATTTCCATGTTGTTTAAGGTATTGAGAAGTTGAAACACTTGGATTGTAGAAGGGTATAGAAAATGGGTCTTGAATGTGAGAATAGTGATGTTTGTTAGTAGTAGCTTGGGTTGAGTAATGATTCTTGATATGTTATGATTATAATCATGTTATAAATGATATTGAGAACATGGGATAAACATTGTATATAAGCGAATGTAATAGTGTGCTATGACCATGGATATGGATGATTGGAAGTGAATTGAGAAGTAAGGATAATGTAGGTGAATAAAGACCATTGTTATGATGTTGTAAAAGTTATTATTGATGTTTGGGAGTTGATATATGATATGAAGGAAGTCATATAAATAAAGG
The DNA here is from genome assembly GCF_019175385.1 of Lycium barbarum. Taxonomy (NCBI): domain Eukaryota; kingdom Viridiplantae; phylum Streptophyta; class Magnoliopsida; order Solanales; family Solanaceae; genus Lycium; species Lycium barbarum. Next base: position 57,340,495 of record NC_083344.1, on the reverse strand, counting down.
ATATGTTGTCCAATTTTCTCTAGCTTTAGTCATGTATGCTAAGCTATCAATTTTCTAATGATAGTATAACTCTAATGAAGGTAGAAAGGTGAGCATTGAAGGAGAACGTGCAAGTGATAGAATAGTTGAACGGAAAGGTATGTAAGGCTAACCCTTCTTTCATAAGGCATGGTTCTTTGGCCAAATATCTAATCTTCTATGAGCCCATAATGTCATCCAAATTATGCTATCTTCAAAAGCTACTAAGCTCATGATTCTCGATATGTTACGATTGTACTAAATTCCTCATATGACGAGTAATCCTCTAAGGACAGATGTAATGAACGATGATAGTAATGATGCTAAAGATGCTTATGAGCTTTTATGTATATGTGTCTATGTAAAACTATTATGAAACCCCGAGCTTATATGGTCGGGTAGAATATATATGTATTGCGCGCGCACCACTGCAGTTGGGTACGGATAACCTTGAGCCTTGGTAGGGCCAGGTATGTATACTCACCGAGCCTTGCCATGACCGGGTATGCGAAACACCGAACCTTCATGGTCGGGTATGCCATGTACATGATATGGATATGTATACGATATAAATATGAGTATAATACGAATATGCTATGAATACGAAAATGGATGCGAAATGTAAATGAGTATGGATATGAATATAGATACGGATATGGATGTATGTACACAATCACGCATTAGAAATGGAAAGTCCCTATGAAAAACAAGTAAGTGTTTGTGACGATGATACTACTATCTCCCATCTTATGTTATTTCTTATGTTCCTTATTATGCTTCTATAATGATGTTGATCATGCTTTACATACTCAATACATTTTTCGTACTGACGTCCTTTTGTTTGTGGACGCTGCGTCATGCCCGCAGGTGGTCAGGGAGACAGGCTTGATCCATAGCTTTATTACTCAGGGACTATATAGCGGAGCTCCATTTCATTCGAAGCTATAGCTTTTGGTATTTATTCTTTTGTGTACATATTTATGGGCATAGTGGGGTCCTGTCCCGCATATATGATATGACATACTCTCCTTAGAGGCTCGTAGACATGTGTATATGGTTAGATGTATTTGGCCTTGTCGGCTAGTCTTGTGTATATCATTTTGTTAGCCTCGTCGGTTTATGTACATTGATATGGGCATTGTTATTGATGGTGATATATATATTGTTGCCCAATGGGATTAGTATGAATAATGGATGGAAAATATGAATTAGTTATGTGGCTCACCTAGATGTAAATGTGAAAGTATGATAAGAGGTGCCCGGGTGGGTTAGCATCGGGTGCTCGTCGCGGCCTCTGGTTGGGTCGTGATAGTTATATACGCGAATATTAGATATATGTAAAGTATGAGAAGAGATATAAGCATTATACACGCATTACCACTATGATTATGATATTTATTATGGCCGCAGAGGAGCCTATATGATATGATGAGATGCCATAGAGGCTTTACAGGCATTATATATGCACATAAATCAGGTGTTATACGCACATATATCAGGTGTTATATACGCACACATATACAGATGCAGGACCATCACTGATAGGCATGAGCATGCAAATTATATGCCCACATAGGCATTGTCAATTATACAGATTTAGGCAGATACTAGTTCATACAAGTACATACAGTCAGTTATTTCAGTTTATGAGTTTAGATCTTATCCATGATTCTTATGTATATATGTTGTTCTTATGCCTTACATACTCGGTACATTATCCGTACAGACTCCCCGTTGCTCGGGGGGTTGCGTTCATGCCCGCAGGTACAGGGAGACAGACAGGTGGTCCAGCTCAGTAGGATCTCTAGATCTAGCAGTGGTCAGTATGCTCCATTTGATCCGGAGCTACAGTCAGTTTTGGTATGCCACCCTTTGTGTATGCATATGAGTATGACGGGGCCCTGTCCCGTATTTTCTACAGTTTTCATTCTAGTAGAGGTCTGTAGACAGTTGTATGTAGTAGCCACACGATGTAGCCTTGTCGGCTTCTATTCTTTTGTGTACAGTCTATGTAGTAGCCTAGCTGGATTGCACTGTTCTTCCGCATGTTGTGTATATATATGCAGATTGTACAGAGTTCTGATGGTTCCCTCTTATGAGATTAGTTTATGCCATTTATGGGCCTTTGATGTTCAGTATGTTTCAGATACGTGTTTAGGGATGTTTGGTCACTAGAGGTCAGACACTCGTCAAGACTCATCGGTTTAGGTCGTGATAGAAGTGGTATCATAGCAGTTTCATCCTAGGGTTGTCTACAGACCGTGTCTAGTAGAGTCTTGTTTATGAGCGTGTTGTACACCACACTTATAAGCAGGAGGCTACAGGGCATTTAGGATGATGTCATTCTTTCTCTCTTAGATTGTATGATAGAGCCTTGTGTTAAGCGTTTGCCTTCTGATAAATTGTTTTGATTTCAGCAATGCCCCGCAAGAAAGCTACAGCAGCCCAGAAGGCCAAAAGAGCGGCTGGTGAGGCCACTAGCCGTACTCGGCAGGGTACGAGGGCCCAGGGCGAGATTCAAAGTGTGGGGCCATTTAAGACATCGCATACCCAACCTCCAGCACCTGCCCCTGTCCCTCAACCGGATGCACCGAGCCAGGATATGAGGGATGCTATACATTTATTGACTAGATTAGTAGCCACCCAGGCTCAGCAGAAAAGGGTCGGTGTTGACCAGGCGGATAAGACTGGTAGTTCGAGGGTTAAGACCTTCCTTGGGTTAGGTCTTCCATAGTTTTCTGTGGTGAAGCAAAATATGGACCCCCAAGATTTCATTGATGGTATGCAGAGGACCTTGAGGGTTATACACGCGGATGAGGTTGAGTCGGTGGAGTTGGATTCATATAGACTCTGAGATATTGCGATACAGTGGTATTAGACTTGGGAGTTATCTAGGGGATAGAATGCCCCTCCAGCTGTGTGGCGAGAGTTCTCAGACGCTTTTATCTGCCATTATCTACCTTCTGAGGTCAAGTGAGCCCTAGCAGACTGGTTCTTACGTATGAAGTAGGGAAGTATGAGTGTCCAGGAGTATTGCATGTATTTTTATTCTATAGCCAGCTATGCTCCAGCCATGGTAGCTGAGATGGAGGACAGGGTTCATCGTTTTGTGGCTGGTCTAGGGCCACATTTGATAGATGCTTGTACGGCTGCTGCACTATAGCCAGACATGGATATCTCCCGTATACAGGCATATGCACAGAATCTAGTAGATCGCAAGCGTCAGAGGAGGACAGATCGTGACTGTGACCGGAGCCATGGCAAGAGGGCTAGATCTTTTGATATGGTTGGTGAGTTCAGTGGAGAATAGAGACCGCAGCAATCCAAATATTCTTATCAGCCGGCAGGGAGTGCACCTCCGCGGTTTTCAGGTCCAAGGTTGGACCGGTCTTCTTATTCCGGAGTGGGCCAGAGTTCTAGAGCGTCAGGCTCTCAGTACCGACTAGAGTCAGGCCAGATGAAGCCCCTTTTGCTGCGGTGTACCTAGTGTGGCAAGTTACAAGAAGGTCAGTGTCGACTGGGCTCAGATGATTGCTATGCTTGTGGACAGCCGGGCCACATGATGAGGGACTGCCCGATGGGGGTTGGCACAGGTATGGTTCAGCCTACAGGGTCGATGGCTAGATCTTCTTCTTCAGTACACCCTTCAGGACAAGTTTTTCAGACGCCAGCAGGGCGAGGTAGAGGAAGGAGAGGAGCATCCAGCTCGAGCGGTCCTCAGCACCACATGTATGCATTGGCTGGTAGACAGGACCGCAAGATGTCTCCTGATGTTGTTATAGGTATATTATCAGTTTCCTCCCATAATGTTTATGCACTGATTGATGGTTCCATTTTATCATATGTTACGCCTTTTTTTGCTGGGAAGTTTGGGATAGAGCCGGAGTTGATTAAACCTTTTATGGTGTCTACGCCAGTTAGTGATCCGGTTATAGCTAGCCGAGTATACCAGGACTGTGTTGTTATAGTTTGTGACCGCCACATCTTAGCAGATTTGATTAAGTTAGATATGATTGATTTTAATGTTATTATGGGCATGGACTGGTTGGCTTCCTGTTATGCTAATGTTGATTGCAGAACAAAGATAGTTCGATTCCAGTTTTCAGGCGAGCGAGTCCTAAAGTGGAAGGGCAATGCTGCTTCCCCTAGGGGTAGGTTTATTTCCTACCTTAAGGCAGAAAGAATGATTAGAAAAGGGTATATTTTTCACCTAGTTTGAGTTCAAGATGTGCAAGCAGAGTCGCCGACTCTTCAGTCTATTCATGTGGTTAATGAGTTCCTAGAAGTATTTCCAGATGAGCTTCCAGGCATTCCCCAGAGAGGGAAATTGACTTTTCTATTGACCTATTGCCAGACCCTCAGCCAATATCTATCCCGCCTTATAGGATGGCACCTGTGGAGTTGAAAGAATTGAAGGAACAGTTGAAAGATTTGCTCGAGAAGGGCTTTATCAGGCCTAGTACATCGTGGTGGGGAGCGCCGGTATTATTTGTAAGAAAGAAGGATGGCTCTTTGCGAATGTGTATTGATTATAGGAAATTGAATAAAGTGACTGTAAAGAACAAGTATCCGCTCCCAAGGATCGATGATTTATTCGATCAGTTGCAAGGTGCTAAATATTTCTCGAAGATAGACTTGAGATCAGGATATCACCAGGTCAGGGTCAAGGAAGAGGACATTCCGAAGACGACATTCCGGGCTAGATATGGCCACTATGAGTTTCGTGTTATGTCGTTCGGCCTAACTAATGTCCCAGACGTATTCTTGGATTTGATGTATCGTGTATTCAGGCCCTTTCTAGATTTGTTCAAGATTGTTCATAGATGATATTCTGGTTTATTCGCCGTCAGAGGCTGATCATGCAAAACATCTGCGGACAGTGTTTGGAATTCTTCGAGGTAAAGAGTGGTATGCCAAGTTTTCTAAGTGTGAGTTCTGGTTGAACTCCGTGGCTTTCTGGGTCACATTATTTCGGAGAGTGGATGCCCAAAAAATTGAGGCTGTGAAGAATTTGCCAAGGCCCACGGCACCAACAGAGATACGTAGTTTCTTGGGCTTGGCGGGTTATTATAGAAGGTTTGTAGAAGGATTTTCTTCTCTTTCAGCCCCATTGACTAAATTGACTCAGAAGTCAGCTAGGTTCCAATGGACAGATGCTTGTGAGCAGATTTTTCAGACGTTGAAGGATAAGTTGACTTCAGCACTAGTTTTGACTCTTCCAGAAGGAACAAATAGCTATGTGGTATATTGTGACGCTTCAGGTGTTGGATTGGGTTGTGTGCTGATGCAGCACGGTAAGGTTGTCTCTTATGCTTCTAGACAATTGAAGAAGCACGAGAAGATTTATCCAACCTATGATCTTGAGTTAGCGGCAGTGATTCATGCCTTGAAGATATGGAGACACTACTTGTATGGTGTCCATGTTGATATCTCTACTGATCATAAGCGTCTCCAGTACATTTTTAAGCAGAAGGACTTGTACTGGCGTCAGAGGCGATGGTTAGAGTGGTTAAAAGACTATGATGTGAGTATTCTGTACCATCCCGGGAAATCTAATGTAGTAGCCGATGCCCGCAGTCATAAATCTATGGGTAGCTTGTCACACGTGTCGCCAGAGAGAAGAGAAATGGTGTCACGACCTGACTATGGGGCCATGACGGGTACCCGGAGCTGACAACGGAGCACCACTCATTATGCTAATCATCGTACCCAACCTGAACATACACAATCTCGAAGGCACACACACATACATACATACATACATATATATATATTTATATATATATATATATATATGTTACACCCCGTAGGTTCGTACGTGAAATTTTATAAGTGTTGGACGTTCTAAGTATGGATACTGGAGTTCCCTTCAAGGATATATGATATTATACGAAGTAATCCTATGGTCATGACGGGTTACATTGATATAATAAGCTATGGGAAACTCCGGGACCAAGCAAATCGAAGGAAATAAATTTGTCGAAAATTTGGAAAAGGTTGATAGAATTTTAGAAAGAATTTTAGGTCAACTTGGAGGGGTATATCTCCTAGTATATTAAGAGTTTTAACGTATTTCAAAAGTCTAAAATGAAGTTCGTCGAGTCTAGTTTCCAGCGCAACAAACCGCTCATCGATAGGACATCGGAGCAGAGAATTATGGACGTTACAAGTTAGGCTGACAGAACTGTAACCGACATGCTACAATACTGCTACAGTGACCCGCCCGGATTTGGCATCTTATAAGAGGGGTTTTTACCCCTCATTTTTCAGCCCAACACTTCTCAAAATTACCCAAATTCTCTAGAATAATCCTCCAAATTCCGTCTATAGAATTTTAGCGTAAATTAAGCGAAATCCCCGAATTTAAGTTCGGACAATGCATAGCTGCGATTATAATATCGTATTGCGGCGAAACTTGGCTTGGATTCAAGGTGATAATCTAAGATATTGTAATTCTAGCAGGTGAATGGTATGAATCTTTCCTTGTTAGTATTGATTTAAGCTTACTTACGGAGGAAAAGTTACTAAATGAGCATATAATGAATTTATGGGTCGAGAAATTGGATAAAACATCGCATGGGATGTTTTATGGAATATTTTGGTGTTGATGATGATGTTGTTGATGTTGGTGTTGTTGTAGTTGTTGTTTTGTTGGTATTGTGATTTTGGGCTAGGCAAATAAACAGGGGAGGTGCTACCCAAATTTCGACAGATTCTAGAAAGATTTATTTGAAGGATTAAGACAAACGTATAAAGGTGAGTCTAACAATAGTATAAATTTTCTTGAATATAGATTTACGAGCCTGGGAGGACAAGCGTTGAGTATTTAAAGTTAAGGCGACCAAAAAGGTATGTTAAGGCTCGCCCCTTTCTTTCAAAGGCATGATTCCTAGGGTATGACTTCATAAATGTTTCCGTAACCTCCTTGATTTCAAAATCTAGAAGTTATGATTCTTAAAGATTCTTATGATGTTAAAGATGAGAATGTTTCTATGAGGATTACGATGATGATGATTTTGTGTTTAAAAGTCTCAAGTTATGATTTCAACGATGATATGAAAATGTTGAGCTATTTCGTGATTTTCTCGATTCTATTCACTGTTATTGATCTCACCTCATGAGTTGTTCCTTCGAGGTGAGATATAGCGAAGATAACGTAGTGCTACCAAAGTTCATGATTCTCGAGACTCCTGTGACATTATCGATTTCATCTTACGATAGTTGATCTTCTAATGAAGGATATAATGATAATGGTAATGCTAATGACGATGTTGATTTCATTTATGTATTTTTATGTGTATGTATGTATGTACGCATTGCATCCCACTGATCAGCTGGGGATAACCCCGCGCCTATATGGTCGGGCAAGATAACACCGCGCCTATATGGCCGGGCAAGATAACACCGCACCTATATGGCCGGGCAAGATAACACCGCGCCTATAAGGCCGGGAGAGATAACACCGTGCCTATATGGCCGGGCAAGATGCTATATATATTACAGCGCCTTAACGGCCGGACAAGATATTATATATGGATATATGTATGGGAAAGTTTTTTTTAAAAGCTAAGCATGCACGACATTCGCCTTAAAAGGGCATTCAGAGGCATAGGTTGATCTCTTTTATATTACTTTATCCTCATACGTTCGTTATATTATTTTTCATGTTCGGTATCTCTTACTATGTTACTATTCATGCCTTACATACTCAGTACATTGCTCATACTAACGTCCCTTCTTGTGGATGCTACGTTCATGCCCGCAGGTGTAGATAGACGAGATGAGGATCTTTCATCGTAGGCTGCCTTCAGGTACCAGTTTTGATTGGTGAGCTCCACTTCTTCGTGGAGCATTGCCGAGTCTGAGTTGCATATGTTTTTTTTGTGACAAGAGGGTATGTTGGGGGCCCTTTCCCGACTTATATACTTCAGTCATGTTCATAGAGGCTTTGCAGACAGTTCCTGTGTATAGCTTCGTCATGGTGTGGCAATAGTAATGTCGGCATCATGGGTCTATTGTACATTTACTTATGCATGATATTATGTTCATATTTAGCCTCTTGATCTTAGTGTTTCTATTTGAGACATGAAGGATGTAAGTTATAAGTTGGTTCGCTCGGTTCCTGTAACGTGCCAGGTGCCAATCACACCTTACCAAGGGTGGGGTGTGACAATATATACATATATACATAAGCCCTCATGGCTACAAAATGATATACACTGATATATCCATAAGACAACAACTTCACACGCATCCGTATCTATGAGCCATTACTAGAATACTGAGACGTGAGGACGGGATTGGATCCCGTCATGCCCAAATATATATATATATATATAGAAAAGAATACATCAATAACTGGCACCTCCAAAATAATGGATTGCTCCTGTGTAGCTGCTGATAGACTCCTATGAATTTGGGCCGCCTCCTTGTCTACCTGTGGGCATGAACACAGCGTCCAAAAGAAAAGGACGTCAGTACCAAAAACGTATTGAATATGTAAGGCATGAATAATACTAACACGGTAAAGAAATAATGAAACATGAGGCGAAGATATAACCTGCTTAGCTTTAAGAGAAAACACATATTATGCGTATCAATTATACCATCGTCGTTAACCCGCGTCCGGGTACTATCACACGCCACCCACAAGTCTTGTCATGTTCGGCCAACTAGGCACGGTGTAATCATAAGAAGCCCGCCTTAGCGGTGTCATGTCCGGACAACTACGCACGGTGTAATCATATATATATACTCATCATAAAGCATGCATAAGAGCTCAAGTAAAAACTACGACTCTATCGGGGTGACGTAAGGTCGAGAACCCCCGGTTCCATTATGGAGTAGTCAGGATTATTATGTCTCACCTTGAAAGAAATAGCATCATAAGGTGATCCTAACAACAATGAATAACATGAAGGAATCATATAAGGATCATGAGCTTAATCAGAATAGCATATCATAAGCTTTAGAACCTTTAGACTTAGCTTCATCATCATCATTATCGTTATCTCATGAGTAGTTGTTAATGATCATAGACTCATTGTTTCCGGAATATAAGAGGGTCATGGAAAGATAAAGGAAGTCATTTTATAGGAATCATACCTTAGAAAAAGAAGGGACTAGCCTCACATACCTTTATGTCTCCTTAACCCTAAACGCTTTTCTTCCAAGCTTGCGATTCTACATTCAAGAGAGTTTGTACCAAGATTAGATAATCGAAAACATACTTAAGCTTAAGCTAATGTGACTAAGAGCTAATGAAAATTGGGCAGCACTTCCTTTGTTTTTTTTTTTACAACTCTCTCCATATAATATAACAATTCCCAAACATCAACAACAACACCCACAATATCATAATTAATAAATTTCGTCAAGTTAGACATTATTCAATTCCCAAAATTCCCTCTCAAAGTCATCCATGACCATAGCTACAATATAACACCACATTCATCCCCGTATAATACTTCTTTAACGTCATTTGCGTCATTTACAACAAGATCTCACTCATATCATATCAAGAATAATAATTCATGTCAACCTACTATTCAAGAATACCATTGTTTCCACATTTGAGCTCCATATTCCACTTTCTTCCCCAACCTAAGTCATTCAACCACTCAATACTCCTAATAGCATGGAATGAACATAAAACTCACCTTTTATTACATAGGAATGGTCCTTGGATAGAAACACTTCACTTGGAGAAAACCCTCACTTCATTTCCAAAGAGATTTCTAGCTTCCAACAACCCTAGCTAACATTCTTGCACTTGATTCCACTACTTTTTGGTGTTTGATCTTTGATTTGCCTTGGATATATGTTGGTATGGTGTGGAGAAAGTTCTAAAGGTTTGAGAGTGTTGAGGAGAAGTGGGAAATGAAAGGAATGAATTTAGGGCCTCCTTATACAAAATTAAAAAAATCTGCCCGTCGGGAGTTATACGGACCCTTATACGGTCCGTATAATATTATACGGTCCGTATAAGTGACCGTATAATCCCATCCGTGATGGACCTTCACTGTAATGGTTGTACGGACCATTATACGGATCGTATAATATTATACGTGTCACGACCCAACTAGGGGCCGTGACGGGTACCCGGGGCTGACCACCGAGCACCGCTCGTTCTACTACTCATCATACTCATTAAACCTCTCTTTTTTTTGTTCATAAATGCATAATCATAAGAAAATCATTTTCATTGCAGAACATAAATACTTTTATATACATAAGCCCTTTTGCTATCAAAAGATAATGTACTCATATCTACGTATATACAGTAGTGACCTTGTGAGACCATATAACCCACACATACGTATCTACGAGCCTCTACTAGAGTACTAGACGTATGGACGGGACAAGACCCCGTCGTGCCCAAAATATTTATACATATGTATATACACAAAAGTATAAGCCCGATTAGCACCTCCGGAATAATGGAGTGCTTCTGCAAATCTGTTGATAGCTCCTAAAGGTCTGCACCGTCTCCCTGTCTACCTGTGGGCATGAACACAACGTCCAAAGAAAATGAACGTCAGTACGAATACTGTACTGAGTATGTAAGGCATGAATGAAACAAACATAATAGAGAAATCATAAGTCATGAGGTGAAGGCAAAACCTGCGCGACCTTTAAGGGTGAATACATTTCATACATATATCGCATATACATAATCGTCGTACATGAACCATCATAGCGTATACATCATCATGTCATATAATTCATCATCGTAGTGCAGTAGCTTATCATACACATAAAACTGTTACACCTCGGAAATTTTCCGCGAGCCTACACTGAATGGACCCATGAAGGGTATGAGTGTGCAATGTTTTACTAAGTAGGGAATGGCTAATTATGAATTTTTGGAAATAAGAAAGTTGCGGAATTTTATTTCAGCCCAGTGGTCGTAAAGTGATTTACGGCCCGTAAAGTGATTTACGGCCCGTAAAGTGATTTACAGACCGTAAAGTGCCATCGTCCTTCAACATTTCAAAAATTTCGACTTTCTGTTAAATGTTGAAATGGTAAAATACGACCCAGAATACGGACCGTAAATCAAAATATGGCCCGTAAACTGAATCGTAAACTGCCATGATCTTCAGTCTACCTTTCTGGTTTTGATATGCTTAAATACGATCGTGGAGGACGGACCGTAAACCAGTATACGGCCCGTAAAGTGTGGTTTACGACCACTGTACACCCCGACTGTTGTTCATTAAAAATCATATTTTGAGTATTCAAAAGGGATCCTAACCTTATTTTATTTCACTTCGCATCTCCCCAACTCAAGAATACTCTAGAAAATTCTCCAAACACTTCATCCAGAAGAATTCAAGAGAATCAAAGGAAAACCAAAATCAACAACATCAAATCCATGAAACATAGTGTATGAAATGCAAGTAAAAGTCATCTACCTCAAGAAAACCCAAGAAAGGTGAAGTAGGGTGTTGGTGCAAAGAAGGCATTACTACTCAAGACTTATTCAACCATCATCTAAGGTAAGTTTCATGACTTTATCACGTTGTTTAAGGTATTGGAAAGCTAAGATGCTTGAATTGTAGAAAGACATGGAAAATGGGTCTTGAATGAGTGAATAGTGTCACAATTGAATGGTAGTTAAATGGAATCATGAATGTAGATATACTATGATCATGAATACGTTGTAAATGATGTTTAGACCATGAAATGAGTATTATATATGAGAAGATACGATAACGAGCTATAACCATAAATGTGGAGAAATTGGAGGAAAATGGTGGAATGTGGTGAATATATATAAATGATGGTTGTTGATTGAAATATTGTGGATGTTGTTGAGAACGTTGGGAGTTGATATGGACTATGGGAAAAGTAGTATAAATAAAGGAAGTTCTGCCCAAATTTCTCTAGAAATAGTGACGTATTCCTTAAGTCAATTAACTAATACTAATTTGAATTCTCTCGTGAAGGTAGCGACGTGATATCGAAGGAGATCAAGTGAATGATAGCCTAGCTAAACGACAAAGGTATGTGAGGCTAGTCCTTTCCTTCCAATGGCATGAATCCTATAGCATAGATTCATTTCCTCTTCATGAGTTCATGTATTCCGAAGAAAGCTAAAACGTCTATATATATAAATGTCTATATAAGATAAGAGATATAATACGATGATGCCATAATGATAGAGATGTTATTTAATGCTTACACACACCTTATGTGCTACTTCCTTCAAGGTGAGGCAGAATGTCGATAATTGCTCCATAATACAATCAGGGGATCACGACCTTACGTCACCCCGATAAAGTATAGTTGATCTTGAGCTTTACGCATGTACTATAATAATATGAGCATGTCATGATAATATTACACCGCGCCTAGTTGGCCGGGCAGTCACCCCTAAGGCGGGTAGCTATACGGATACACCATGACCATTTGGCATGGGCAGACACCACTAGTGGGCGGCATGAGATGGTACCCCGGACGCGGGAGGCCTGGACGCGGGCTATTGTTATTGATTATCACACCGTTCCGATATGGACGGGCAGCTTACATATTATGCACATATGATATGATGATGAGTATGAGTAAGATAGCATGCATTACTTCTCTTATGATTGTCATTCAGATCCAGATGTTTCATATTGATATTCTCATTATATTATTATTGTCTTCCTTCATGGTTTATGCCTCTCATACTCAGTACAATATTCGTACTGACGTCCGTTTTCTTTGGACGCTGTGTTCATGCCCACAGGTAGACAGAGAGGTGAGCTTGATCCAGATCCATAGTAGCTGTCAGCTGATTGAGAGCACTCCATTGTTCGGAGGTGCTTGTGATTCTCCTTTTGGTATATATGCATATTTTGGGCACGACGAAGTCTTGTTCCGTCTATATATATATACAGTCTGTCAGTAGAGGCTCGTAGATACGTAGTGTGGGTTAGATGGTCTCACAAGATGTTATTATATGTATATATTATTTTGATGGCCGAGAGGCAAATGTATATAAAGCATTTATATTTCTATCTAAAATATGTTTTTCCTATAATATGTGTATGAAGTTGATAAAAGGGCCTTAAGCGAGTGAGATGAGTGGTAGAGTGAGTGGTGCTCGGTGGCTAGCCCCGGGTACCCGTCGCGGTCCCTAGCTGGGTCGTGACAAAAGTGGTATCAGAGCGGTTCAGTCTTAGGAAGTGTCTACGAGCCGTGTCTAGTAGAGTCTTGTTTATGGTGTGTTGCGCGCCACGCTAATAAACAAGAGGCTACAGGGTATTTAGGAAAATGACCGTCTTTCTTCTTATTAGATCGTGCGATAGAGCCATACATAAGATTTCATTTTTCCTAAAGGTGTGTTGTGCTTTCAGAATGCCACCAATAGGAAAAGCTACAGCCGCCCAGAAGGGCAAAGCTACGACGAAAAGGCGGGTGGAACGAGAGCTCCCGACGAATGTAGGGGAAGGTGAATCACAAAACGAGGCCTCGCCCAATATAGAAGAGCAAGGAGGAGCCTCAGCTCCGGTCCCTCCACCGGGTGCTTCGGGTCAACAAGTGACTGAGGCCATACATTTATTGACACAATTGGTTGCCGCTCAGGCACAACGACAGAATGCGGGCCCGAGTTATCGTTCAGCTAGTACGAGAGCCCGTGACTTTATGACTCTAAATCCTCCGGAGTTCTTTGGGTCGAAGCCGGACGAAGATCCGCAAAACTTCATTGATGAAATGTTGACGACCTTAAAGATTATTCATGCTTCCGAGACCGAATCCGTGGAGTTGGCCTCTTATAGACTCCGCGATGTGGCGGTATTATGGTATAACAATTGGATGGCATCAAGAGGAGAGAATGCGCCTCCTTCGGTTTGGCAGGAATTTGTGGATGCCTTTATTCGTCATTACTTGCCACCCGAGGTCCGTCGAGCGAGAGTGGACAGGTTCTTGAACCTAAAGCAAGGAAGTATGAGTGCCCGAGAGTATAGTATGCATTTCAATTCTTTGGCTAGATATGCCCCAACTATGGTGGCCGACATAGGAGACCGGGTCCATTGATTTGTGAGTGGTTTGAGGCCACATTTGTTTAGAGATTGTCTGATGACCTCTTTGCAAGACGGGATGGATATTTCCCGAATACAGGTCCATGCTCAGAATCTTGAGGAACGACAACAGCCGCAAAGAAGTGATCGTGATAGTGCCAGAAGACAAGGTAAGAGGGATAGATCTATAGGAGCGAGCAGTGAATATAGAGGGGGACAGAGACAGATTCACTCTAGACACTCGAGTCAGTCAGCGACTAGTGCGCCTCCCAGATTCTCAGATAGGAGGTTTGATCGTTCATTTCAGTCAGGACAGGGCTAGAGTTCGAGGGCCTCAGATTCTCAGTTTAGGGGAGATTTTAGTCAGTGGAGACCTCCAGTACCGCGGTGCATCCAGTGCGGTAGACTGCATTTCGGACAGTGTCGTCAGGGTTCAGACGCTTGCTATGCCTACGGGAAAGTTGGCCATCTGATGAGGGATTGCCCTTCAGCGAGAGGTAGAGTTGGGACTCTGCCTACAGGATCAGCAGCTGGGTCTTCTTCAGTACACCCGATAGCACAGACTCCTCAGACTACAGCAGGTAGAGGCAGAGGCAGAGGGGGAGCATCTACCTCAAGTGTCGTTCAGCCCCGCATATATACTTTAGCTGGGCGACAGGATCTTGAGTCTTCCCCAGATGTTGTCACAGGTACATTGACTATATTTTCCCGTGATGTATATGCTTTGATCGATCCGGGTTCCACTTTATCTTATGTTACTCCGTATGTTGCTGACTGTATCCGGGTGAAACCCGAGCTAATTAGACTTTTTGAGGTATTCACTCCGGTTGGTGATCCGGTAATAGCGAGGACAGTATACAAACATTGTGTCATTGTGATATGTGATCGCCAGACTAAAGCCGATTTGATTGAGCTTGAAATGATAGATTTCGATATAATTATGGGTATGGATTGGTTGGCCTCATGTTATGCTAATGTCGATTGCCGAACGAAAATGGTTCGATTTCAATTTCCGGGAGAGCCCGTACTTGAATGGAAGGGTAATACGGCATCCCCAAAGGGTAGGTTTATTTCCTACCTTAAGGCAAGAAAGATGATAGCTAAAGGCTATATTTACCATATAGTTCGGGTTCATGACACCGAGGCAAATTCGCCAGCTTTCCAATGTGTTCCGGTAGTGAATGAATTCCCAGATGTATTTCCAGACGAACTACCAGGCCTTCCTCTGTTATAGCCCGTATTTTGTACGTTCGGATAATTCGAGATAATTGCGAAGAGTTAAGGGCAAGACTATTTTCCAAAAATTATTTTAATGAATAAGTTGTTTATTAGTATGGAAATATTGAGAAAGGCTAAGGGTAAAAAGGGAAATTCACAAGATGGCTCATGGAAATATCGAGGAAGGCTAAGGGCAAATTTGGAATTAGGAAAATAATTTTTCATGAATTGCAAGCAAGAAAAAAAATAATGGTCTTGAACAAATTGGCCAAGTGGGTCGTGTAATGTGGTATGGGCCAAGGCCCATATGGAGGCTTAACATGAGTAAATAAAAAGATGACTTATAGGCCATATTTTTCATCTTATTCCTTAGAAGATTCAAGAAAGTTGGAGAAGGCAAAAATAAAAAGGCCATTCGGCCATGACCATCAAAATTGACCCCCTTGAAAGATTTGATCAAAAATCATTTTCTTCTAGCATTCTTACTAATTTGAAGGTCCTTTTTAACGTGGGATAGTTGTTGGAGTGATTAAACCACTTATTGTTGCAAATTCACAACCCTAGCCAAGTGAGAAGTTGAAGGAAAAAGGTAAGATTTAATCTTCTTTTTATATGTTATAGATGGTTGTGTATGTTGTAGTATGTGGAAATGAATGAAATTCATGAAATTTGGTGTGTTGGAGTTTGGCCGTGTATATGCTATGTGTGGCCGTGTATGTGTTGTATTGTGTAGGGATGATGAACAAAATTTATCTAGTGTTTTGGTTGTTGTTGTAAGGGATCCTATGTTGATAATGAAAGTTTAATGATCCTAGAGAAGTTGTAATGGTTGGAGAGTTGTTTTGGAATTTAATGTGATTTGAATATAGTCTTCTTGTATTTATGGAAGATCACGTTGTTAATATGTAAATTGTTGGTGTAGTTCATGAATTTGAAAGGAAGAAATGTGTTGTTATTGTTCTTGTTGAAATTGGAAGGTTTCGGATGGAATGGCATATTGGTTAGATTATTGTGAATATTGTGCAGATTGTTTGAAGCGTTCTTCAATATTGTTTGAATGGCTTCGGATTAGTACTCGAATGTGTGAGCAAATATGAATTGAATATAAGTGAAACGCCGTTGAAGTTTGTAGAAAGAAGTTGCTAATGTTAGTATGCGTTTCGAATCGATCGTGGATATTGTTAGAATAATTGTTGGTATTGTTGTTGATATTTTGGCCGAGTTAAATTCTCGGATTTGTTGTTGTATTTTTGGCCGAGTTGAATTCTCGGGGTTGTTGCATTTACAGGGGAAATGCTGCCGAAATTTCGGCAGATTATAAGTGAATTTGTTTGAGAAGCTAAGGCAAGTGAATGACAATGAATCTAATGATTATGTAAAATCTTCTTGAATGTAGAATAGCAAGCTTGGATAAATAAGCGTAGCTAATAAGGCGTGGCACAGGTATGTAAGGCTTATCCTTTCTTTCTTTTGGCATGATCTTTATGAAACGAGCAAATGACATATATGTATGATTTCAAAGAAATTCCTATTCTTAGAGCCACTAGGATGGCTAATATTTTTGATCTCCATAAGCCACTTCATATGGTTTCGATACGTATCCGTGATTCCGAAGCTCTATTTGATAAGTTTCCGAGTTAGTCTACGATTCTTATTGGCCTATTGATATGAGTATACTTAGTATGGTTGAGATTAATGCATAATCGGACAATGAGCCAAGTATAAGAGTTCATGTCCTTAAAATGGTTCTGTAAGTATTAATGTTTCTAACTTTTGCATTCAGTCTTGGATCGGGCCGAACGTTCCTCGGCAGTAAAATATTATATTTATGGATTGGGCCGAACGTTCCTCGGCAGTAATATATTATATTATGGATCGGGCTGCACGTTCCGCAGCAATATATTGTATGGATCGGGCTGCACGTTCCGCAGCAATACACTGTTTGATGTTCTATGAGTATGCATGCATGAATCTGTTATATGCATATAGGATATATGATGTCGGCATATTGATTGGATCCATAACGATATTCGAAAGGTACCTAACATGATTGTTGCTTTGATTTTCCAAAAAGGGCTTCTGAAACGTTTGAAGAAAATTCTGTACTAAAACATCCATAACTTTTTCATACTAAATCCAATTGACTTGAAACGTGTTTACGAACCTCAAGTGTCGGTTTATATACTTACCTATCGAGTCTTGATTTATGTGCATATAGTTTCTCACTACTCTGCTCGTGCATGCCTCAATATGTCTATTCACCGAGTCCCGAGCCGGGTATGTTATCGTGCGCACTCCACTGCATTGTTCACCGAGTCCCTTAACGGGCCGGGTACGGTATATGTATATGATGAGATGATGATATCTTATGGTGGCCAGGAGGGCATATGATGATTTGATTCACCGAGTCCCTCACTAGAGGGCCGAGTACAGTATGTATATGATATATGATGTTCACATGCATGATTCTATCCACCGAGTCCTTTATTGGCCCGGGTACGACATGACTTCATTCACCGAGTCCCTCACTAGAGGGCTGGGTATGGTATATATATATATATATGTATATGCATGCATGACGATATGAAAGTATGATGACATGATTTTAACCACCGAGTCCCATAACGGGCCGGGTATGCTATGTGATAATGATATGCATCATTTGTGTTCCAAAAGTAAGCATTCTGATATTCTGGATAAGCTACTTACCTTCTGTACTTCCCCTGACATATGACTTCGGCATACATGAATTGTGTTTGGAAAATAAGCCTTTGGTATTCTGAAAAATGTACTTACTTTCGTGCTGCTTGTTCCGGTCATGGTTTTGTTCTCCGTATTCCATGCTTTATATACTCAGTACATATTCCGTACTGACCCCTCTTCTTCGGGGGCTGCGTTTCATGCCACGCAGGTACATACAGATGAATAGAAGATTTTGTCAGAAGATGATCCAGCGGATTGGCGAGCTCCATTTCCTCCTGGAGCGTTGCCGAGTCAGAGTATGTGTGCTATGAAGTTTTGTTTGAAGTTAGAGACTTTGCAGACAGAGTCGTGGGTATTGGTTGTCAGTTTTGTAAGCGGCTCCATCAGCCGATATGTCATCCTGTGTTATGATATAAATTCTATATGATTATGGATTTTAGTTTGATTTGAGAATAACGGAAAGAATATTTCTGAAAGTATTACTATGCATTTCACCCTATTTGATTTAAAAGTCCGAAAGGAGTATGTATGTGATAAGAGTCAAAGGGTTCGCTCGGCCCTAAGTAAGGGTCGGGTGCCCATCACACCCTAGGTAGATTAGGGTGTGACATCCTCCTGAGAGGAAATTGACTTCACTATTGATGTATTGCCGGACACTGAGCCCATTTCTATCCCTCCTTTGGCTCTGGCAGAATTGAAATAGCTAAAGGCACAGTTGAAGGACTTGCTCGAAAAGGGGTTTATAAGGCCCAGTTCATCGCCGTGGGGAGCACCAGTCTTGTTCGTAAGAAAGAAGGACGGTTCTGTACGAATGTGTATCGATTACAGGCAGTTGAACATGGTGACGGTGAAGAACAAATATCCTCTTCCAAGGATTGATGACTTATTTGATCAATTGCAAGGTGCCAAATGGTTTTCTAAAATAGATTTGCGATCGGGTTATCATCAGGTGAGAGTTAGAGAAGCGGACATTCCCAAAACAGCTTTCAGGACGAGATATGGCCACTATGAATTCCGAGTGATGTCGTTTGGGTTGACTAACGCTCCGGCAGTGTTCATGAATCTAATGAACAATGTGTTCAGGCCACTCTTGGACTTGTTTGTGATAGTGTTTATTGATGATATTCTGGTATATTCTCGCACAGAATCGGAGCATGCAGATCATTTGAGAATTGTTCTTGGCATTCTTCGAGCTCGGGAAATGTATGCGAAATTTTCAAAGTGCGAGTTTTGGCTGAATTCTGTGACATTTCTAGGCCATGTTATTTGAGGTGATGGCGTCCGAGTTGACACTCAGAAAATTGAAGATGTGAAGACTTGGCCAAGGCCTACGACACCTACGGAAGTCCGTAGTTTTCTGGGTTTAGCAGGCTATTATAGAAGATTCGTAGAGGGCTTTTCATCTATTTCAGCTCCATTGACGAAGCTAACCCAGAAGTCGGCGAAATTTCAGTGGAATAACGCTTGCGAGCGTAGTTTTCAAGAGTTGAAAGACAGATTGACTTCAGCTCCAGTGTTAACACTTCCCGAAGGGCCGGATGGCTATGTCGTGTATTGTGATGCCTCCGGTGTGGGACTAGGATGTGTATTAATGCAACATGGGAAGGTTATTGCATATGCTTCGAGACAGTTGCAGAAACATGAATAGAATTATCCAACTCATGACCTCGAATTAGCTGCGGTCATCCATGCCTTAAAAATGTGGAGACATTATTTGTATGGGGTGCATGTTGATATTTATACAGATCACAAAAGTCTCCAATATATTTTCAAGCAGAAGGAGATAAATCTGCGGCAGAGGCGGTGGTTAGAATTACTGAAGGATTACGATGTGAATATTTTGTACCACCCCGGAAAAGCGAATGTGGTAGCTGATGCTCTTAGCCGCCGATCCATGGGCAGTTTATGTGGAGTTCCTTCAGAAAAGAAAGAAATGGTTCGTGAGCTCCATAGATTAGCAAACCTTGGAGTACGTGTAATTGATTCGGGTAATGCAGGAATTAGTGTCAATGATCCTACGGTCTCGCCCTTGAATGTGGAGATAAAAGAACGCCAGTATGAAGATCCACAAATGTGTCATTACAGGGATGTCTCTTGTGAAAAAGAGAAGTATTCATTTGAAGTTTCCATAGATGGGGTCCTTAGATATCAGGGCAGGCTATGCATACCGGATGTGGCAAATTTGCGCCAATGAATTTTAGAGGAAGCACACTATTCTCGATATTCTATTCATCCGGGTGCGACCAAGATGTATCATGACCTCAAATCACTGTATTGGTGGGATGACATGAAACGGGACATAGCGGAATTTGTAGCTCAATGTCCAAATTGTCAACAAGTAAAGGCCGAACATCAGAAGCCAGGGGGCTTATTACAGGCTATGGAGATTCCTACATGGAAATGGGAAGAAATTAATATGGATTTCATTGTAGGATTACCTCGCTCCCGAGGCAAATACGATTCTATATGGGTGATAATGGATAGATTAACCAAAGCAGCTCACTTTCTTCCAGTCAGGACCACGTATTCAGCGGAGGATTATGCTAGGTTGTACTTGAAAGAAATTGTGCGACTTCACGGAATTCCATTAGCCATTATTACATACAGAGGGGCACAGTTTACAGCCAAGTTTTGGAAGTCTTTTCAAGAAGGTCTAGGTACCCAAGTCAAGCTAAGTACGGCGTTTCATCCACAGACTGATGGACAAGGCGAACGTACTATTCAGACTTTGGAGGATATGTTAAGGGCCTGCATATTAGATTTGGTGGTAGTTGGGATGATCACTTACCCTTGATTGAGTTTGCCTATAATAATAGCTACCATTCCGGTATACAAATGGCTCCATATGAAGCTTTGTATGGAAGGAAATGCAGATCCCCGATTGGATGGTTTGAGACGGGAGAAGTACAACTAATAGGCCCCGAATTGATTCAACAAGCAGTGGAGAAAGTCAAGGTGATACGAGATCGATTATTGACAGCCCAAAGCCGCCAAAAGTCTTATGCGGACAACCGCCGACGAGACTTGGAATTTCAGGCCAATGATTGGGTATTTCTGAAAGTATCGCCAATGAAAGGGGTGATGAGGTTTGGAAAAAAAGGGAAGTTGAGCCCAAGATATATTGGACCTTATAGAGTCATCCGTAAGGTGGGTCGTGTAGCCTACAAATTGGACTTACCTTCAGAGCTTGAGTCAGTGCACCCAATTTTTCATGTTTCGATGCTCCGCAAGTGTATTGGAGACCCAACAAGAATAGTTCCGGTTGATGATGTCCAAGTGACGGAGAAACTAGCATATGAAGAAGTGTCTGTTGCCATTTTAGATAGACAAGTGCGAAGACTTCGAAACAAAGAAGTAGCTTCAGTGAAGGTCTTGTGGCGAAACAATAACTGGGAAGAAATGACTTAGGAAACGGAGAACAATATGAAAGCCAAATACCTGCATTTATTCCATCCCCCAGAGGAGATGCAAGATGAGACGCCAACAGTATGAGGTATGTATGCTTATTTGTTTTCGTGCTTTTGGTCGTGTGTGGCCATAAATATGTTGATATTTCGATGTAGCCCTATGAGGCGATGATATTGTGGGCTGTTGTGATAGGTTGGTAGCTCCAGATTACAGAGGAAACTCTGGCAAAATTTTTGTAGAATCCCAAGTGTTTAACTGTTACACCTCGGAAAATTTTTCGTTGGTACGCAAGAGAATGAACTAGTGATGAATATGAGTGCATGATGTCCATCAGCAAGAAACGACGTTGATGACCTTAGGCGAGATTTCGAAAGTATCCGATGTGAGACGAGAAAGTTGGCTAAGTTAAGATGAGATACAAGGTGAGCAATGCATGTGCATGGACGGGGGTGATTAAAATGAGAAGTCTAAGAAATATGGGAAGTTGCAGAATTGCAACTGCCCAGTGGTCGTAAATTGCAAAATACGGACCGTAAATTGCTATACGGTCTGTAAACTGGCAGTCGTAAACTGCCATGCAAAAGCTTCAGCTTTCTGCCCAGCCGAGAAATGGTAAAATACGACCAGGTTTACGGACCGTAAAGTGATTTACGGCCCGTAAACCATGGTCGTAAATCACCATGCATGCGGCCTTAAGTTTCTGGTTCTGCTTTAGCTTAAAGACGACCACGAGGGACGGTCCGTAAACTGAAATACGGATCGTAAACCTCCATGGATGACCACTGTTCACCCAGCACAGATTTTTCAATTCATTAAATATGAGGATCAAGACTTGTTTTATATTATTTCCACATTACACCACTTCTCTCTAGAATCATCTCTCTACATTTATTTCATAAGGTTTCAAGGATTATAAGTCCCCAACAACATAAACAAGTGAATCAAGTGTAAGCAAGCCATTAAATACCATTCAAGTCAAGAAATGCAAATGGAGAAAAACTAGGGTTTGGCTCAAAGTGGGGTATTATCAACCAAAGATTGTTCCTACAACTTCTAAGGTAAGATTCATGATTTTTACAAGATGTTTAAGGTATTGGAGAATTAAAATACATGGATTGTAGAAAATGTGGTCAACTAGGTCATGAATGGTGAATAGTGACATTTTGAGGAATAGTTTGAATTGAATTATGAATGTTGTTGTGTTACGATATGAATGTATTATAAATGGTACTAAGATCATGAACTCGACACTTTAGACGAATGGACGATGTTGGAGGTCATGACCATAAATATGGGAGAATTAGAAGCAAATTGAGAAATCTAGATAATGTGGATGATGTGAATGACTAATGGCCATTGTTATGATATTAATGAAGGTATAGACGCTAGCATTGGAAGGAAACGTGCAAGTGTAGAATAGTCCGACGAAAAGGTATGTAAGGCTAACCCCTCTTTCATAAGGCATGGTTCCTTGGCCAAACTCTTAAATCCTTTATACGAGTATGTTGTATTCAAGTGATTGACACTCCGAGCTAATAAGCTCACAACCCTTGATACGTGCTACGAATGTACTACGCACCTCCTATGACGAGTAAGCCTAAGATATGGATGTAGCAATAATGATGATGATAGTGATGACGATAATAATAATAATTATGCCAAAGGTGCCTACGGGCTATTATACTTATATGTGCCTATGAAGGGCTATAATGATAACCCGAGCTTATAACGCCGGGTAGGATATATGTATATGATTATGTATAAAGTATGTATACGATTACGTAACACGTGCACACCTCTGCAGATGGTACGGATAACCCTGAAGCCTTGGTAGGGCCAGGTAGAAATAACATTGAGCCTTGGTTGGCTAAGTACGTATGAAACACCGGACCTTATGGTCGGGCACGCTATGTATGTATATAAGTGTATGGCTATGTATATAATATGAATATGAATGTGAAAAAACTATGTATACGAATGCGAATAAGGACATGTATACGAATATGAGCACAAGTATGGTACGAGTACTATTATGGAATACGGATGATGACGTAGGTGTACAAATGCGTATGAAAAATGGAAAGTCCTACGAAAGGCAGGTAAGCGCTATGACGATGATATTATCGTCTCCCCCCTCCTATGCTATTTCATATGTTGTTCATGATGCTTATTTATTGATGTTGCTCATGCTTTGCATACTCAGTACATTCTTCGTACTGACGTCCTTTTGTTTGTGGACGCTGCGTCATGCCCGCAGGTGCACAGGGAGACAAACTTGATCCATAGCTGCTTATCCAGAGATTGCATAGCAGAGCTCCATTTCTTTCGGAGCCGCAGCTTTTGGGTACTCATTCTTTTGTGTATATAATTATAGGCATAGCGGGGTCCTGTCCCGCTAATGTGATATGTCATACTCTTAGAGGATCGTAGTCATGTGTATGTGGGTAGAGATGTTCGGCCATGTCGGCCCATGTTTTGTATATCTTTTGTTGGCCTCGTCGGCCTTGTACTTATGATGTGGCATAGATGCCTATGATATGTTAAATGATGATGGTCGTCTAATGGGATCAATATGATTAACGATAAGAAAAGCACGAATTGACTTATGGTTCACCTAGATGTTATGTTATGTACGATAAGGGGGTGCCCGGGTGGGGTAGCACCGGGTTCTCGTCGCGGCCCCCTAGCCGGGTCGTGACAAAAGTGGTATCAAAGAAGTTCAGTCCTAGGATGTGTCTACGAGCCGTGTCTAGTAGAGTCTTGGTTATGGGTGTGTTGCGCGCCACACTTATAATCAAGAAGCTGCGGACATTTTAGGAATATATGACCTTCTTTCTTCATAACAATCGTGCGATAGAGCTATGATGTAGGAAATTCTTGCTCCTAAATCGTGTGTTGTGTATTTCAGAGATGCCTAAAAAGAAAAAGGCTACAGCAGCCCAAAAGGGCAAGACGGTGGCAGTTAAGCGGGCTGAAAGAGCACCGCCACCGGTAGTAGAGGAAGATGAGTCCCAGAGTGCGGCTCAATCTCAGTCCTCCCAGACAGTGCCTATTACCGAGGGGCACGTGGGAGCCTCAGCCCCGGCTCCAGCTCCTCCACCGAATGCTTCGGGCCAAGATGTGAAAGAGGCCATTACTTTATTGACTCATTTGGTTGCGGCCCAGGCTCAGAGGCACAGCTCAGGGTATGGCGATAGGGCTGTTACTACAAGAGCCCGTGATTTCATTACTTTGAACCCTCCGGAATTCTTTGGGTCAAAACCGGAGGAGGATCCCCAAGACTTTATTGATGGTATGCTAAGGACGCTCCGGTTGATACATGCTTCAGACACCGAGTCGGTAGATCTAGCGTCATATAGATTGAGAGATGTCTCGATCCAGTGGTATACAGTTTGGATGGCTTCACGGGGAGCCAATGCACCTCCGCCGGTATGGCAAGAGTTTGTCAATGCATTTCTCCGTCATTACATGCCTCCAGAAGTTCGGCGAGCTAGGGCCGATAAATTCTTGAATTTGAGGCAAGGTAACATGAGTGCTACAGAGTATAGTCTCCGCTTTAACTCCTTGGCTAGGTATGCTTCGGCCATGGTAGCGGATATGGGCGATCGGGTGCACCAATTTGTGAAAGGCCTAGGACCACACTTGATGGATAAATGCTTGACCGCGTCCCTTCAGGATGGCATGGATATTGCACGCATTCAGGCACATGCTCAGGAATTAGAGGAACACTTACAGCACCGGAGAAATGAACGGGAGAAAGATAGGGGGCATAACAAGAGGGGGCAGACCTTCGGGTTCGAGGGGCGAGTCCAGAGACGGACACAGGCAGCAGTTTCCCAGCCATTCAGGATATTCCATGACTAGTCCACCTCCACGGTTTTCAGGCCAAGGCCTTGATAGATCTGTTCGTTCAGGGCCGAGTCAGAGTTATTCAGAGTCCCAGTTCAGAGTTGATTCAGGTCAGTCAAGGCCGTCTGTGCCACGATGTTCCCAGTGTGGGAAGTTGCATTGGGGTCAGTGCCGATTGGGTTCAGATGTTTGCTATTCATGTGGTCGACCGGGCCATATTATGCGTGATTGCCCCTCAGCTCATGGTAGAGGTAGGACCCTGCCATCAGGGTCGGTAGCCGGATCTTCGGCATCTGTACGCCGTACGGGGCCAGGTTTACATGTGCCAGTCGGCCATGGTAGAGGTAGGGGCAGAGCTCCCAGTACTAGCGGTTCTCAGCACCTTATTTATGCTTTGGCTGGACGCCAAGATCTTGAGTCTTCTCCTGATGTGGTCACAGGTATATTATCAGTATTCTCTCATGATGTATATGCTTTGATTGATCCGGGCTCCACATTATCATATGTTACTCCATATATTGCGGGTCGATTTATAATTGAGCCGAAGTCTATCAAGCCTTTTGAGGTGTCTACACCCGTGGGTGAATGGGTAATAGCTAGCTGGGTATATAGGAATTGTGTGATTGTGATTTGTGATCGTCGTACCATGATTGATTTGCATGAGCTGGAAATGGTAGATTTTGACGTTATATGGGCATGGATTGGTTTGCTTCTTGTTATGCCAATGTTGATTGCCGAATGAAGATGGTTCGTTTCCAATTTCCGGGAGAACCAGTCTTAGAATGGAATGGAAATACGGCATCACCAAAAGGTAGGTTTATTTCCTATCTAAAGGAAATGAAGATGATCACGAAAGGGTGCATTTATCACCTAGTGCGAGTTCAAGATGTAGAATCTGAGTCGCCGACTCTACAGTCAGTTCCAGTGGTGAACGAATTTCCAGATGTGTTCCCGGAAGAGCTTCCAGGCCTTCCTCCCGAGCGAGAGATCGATTTTGCGATTGATGTGTTGCCAGACACTAAACCCATATCTATTCCTCCCTATAGAATGGCACCCGCAGAGTTGAAAGAGTTGAAGGAGCAATTGAAAGACTTGCTTCAAAAAGGCTTCATTAGGCCTAGTTCGTCCCCGTGGGGAGCGCCCATACTGTTTGTCCGAAAATAAAGATGGCTCCTTGAGAATGTGCATCGATTATCGGCAATTGAATAAAGTGACGATTAAGAACAAGTATCCTCTCCCGAGGATCGATGACTTATTTGATCAATTGCAAGGTGCCAAGTGGTTTTCAAAGATTGATTTGAGGTCTGGGTATCACCAAGTAAGAGTTAGGGAGAAAGATATCCCTAAGACGGCCTTCAGAACAAGATACGGTCACTTCGAGTTTCGAGTGATGTCATTTGGGTTAAATAATGCCCCAGAAGTGTTTATGGACCTAATGAACAATGTATTCAGACCTTTTCTGGATCTATTTGTAATTGTATTCATTGACGACATCTTAGTGTATTCTAGATCTGAGGACGAGCATGCGGATCATTTGCGAATTGTCCTTGGAGTTCTTCGAGCTCGAGATTTGTTTGCAAAATTCTCCAAGTGTGAGTTTTGGTTGAACTCGGTATCATTTCTGGGCCATATCGTTGCAGCCGATGGTATTCGAGTGGATAGCCAAAAGATCGAGGCCGTGAAGACTTGGCCAAGGCCCACAACTCCTACGGAGGTTCGTAGCTTTTTGGGCTTAGAAAGCTATTACAGAAGATTTGTTGAGGGTTTTTCTTCTATTTCTGCGCCACTCACCAAGTTGACTCAGAAGTCAGCTAAGTTTCAATGGACAGATGCTTGCGAGCGTAGTTTTCAAGAGTTGAAAGACCGATTGACTTCAGCCCCAGTCTTGACACTTCCAGAGGGACTGGAAGGATATGTTATTTATTGTGATGCTTCAGGCGTCGGGCTAGGTTGTGTACTGATGCAACACGGTAAGGTGGTTGCGTACGCTTCTAGGCAATTGCGGAAACATGAACAGAATTACTCGACCCATGATTTAGAATTAGCCGCAGTGATCCAGGCATTAAATATATGGCGACATTACTTATATGGTATCCATGTGGATGTTTATACAGATCATAAGAGCCTTCAGTATATCTTCAAGCAGAAAGAGTTGAATTTGCGACGACGATGGTTGGAGTTGCTAAAGGATTACGATGTTGATATCTTGTATCACCCCGGAAAGGCTAACGTTGTGGCTGACGCTCTTAACTGCAGATCCATGGGAAGTCTAAGTGATGTACGACCAGAAAAGAAAGAGATGGCCCGTGAGCTTCAACAGTTAGCGAGCCTAGGAGTCCGAGTAGTGGACTCAGGTAGCAGCGGAGCTACTATTCAGAATTCAGCAGTTTCATCGCTAGTAACGGAAGTAAAAGAGCGACAATATGAGGATTCCGTGCTAATGCAGTACAGAGATACACTCCCTCAGAAGGAGGAGTCATCATTTGATATTTCGGAAGACGGAGTTCTGCGATGTCGAGGCAAGTTATGTGTTCCCGATGTGGTAGGTCTACGTCACCAAATATTGAGGGAAGCTCATTGTTCCCGTTACTCCGTTCACCTCGGAGCGACGAAAATGTATGATCTTAAGTCTATATATTGGTGGAATGGGATGAAGAAAGACGTAGCGGAATTTGTAGCTCAATGTCCTAATTTCCAACAAGTGAAGATCGAGCACCAAAAGCCGGGTGGCTTGTTGCAAGCTATAGAAATCCCGACGTGGAAGTGGGAAGTGATTAATATGGATTTCATTACAGGGTTACCTCGTTCTCGACGTAAGTATGATTCCATATGGGTGATTGTGGATAGACTCACAAAGTCAGCTCATTTCTTACCGGTCAGGACAACCTATGTGGCAGAAGATTATGCGAAGCTTTATCTTAAAGAGATAGTGAAACTCCATGGCGTTCCGGTATCTATTATCTCCGATAGAGGGACCCAGTTTACACCTAAGTTTTGGGAGTCTTTCCAAGAGGGTTTAGGGACCCAAGTGCGCCTTAGCACGGCGTTTCACCCACAGACCGATGGGCAGGCCGAACGTACCATTCAGACTCTTGAAGATATGTTGCGAGCATGTATGTTAGATTTTGGAGGAAATTGGGATGATCATTTGCCACTCATTGAATTTGCTTACAATAATAGTTACCATTCCAGCATTCAAATAGCACCGTATGAAGCTCTATATGGGCGAAAGTGTAGATCCCCAATTGGGTGGTTTGAAACCGGAGAAACTAAGTTGATAGGGCCAGACTTGGTCCAGCAAGCAATAGAGAAAGTTAAGCTCATACAAGATCGGTTGCTAGCGGCTCAAAGTCGTCAAAAGTCCTATGCGGATAATCGTCGAAGAGACTTAGAGTTCGAAGTGAAAGATTGGGTGTTCTTGAAAGTGTCGCCGATGAAGGGCGTAATGAGATTTGGCAAAAAGGGGAAGCTCAGTCCCCGGTATATTGGGCCATATGAAATTGTACGCAAGATAGGCAAAGTGGCCTATGAGTTAAATCTACCTCTAGACTTGTAGTCAGTTCATCCAGTATTTCATGTTTCGATGCTTCGGAAATGTGTTGGAGATCCTACTAGGATCGTCCCGGTGAATGATGTGCAAGTAACAGAGAAATTGACATATGAAGAGATACACATTGCCATACTAGATAGGCAAGTACGGAGACTTAGAAACAAAGAAGTCGCCTCAGTTAAGGTCTTATGGAGGAACAACAATCGAGAGAAAATGATGTGGGAAGCAGAAGAGAGTATGCGATCCAAATACCCACATCTATTTCAGCCCTTGGAAGAAGTACAAAATGAGACGTCGAGATCAAAAGGTATGCATGTTTTCCTTTTATGCTTTTGGGTCGTGTGTGGCCAATTTTTATGTTATTATGTAGTGGCCCTGTGTGGCATCGATATTATGGGCTGTTGTGGCAGGGTGGCAGTGCCATAATGTAGGGGAAACTCTGGCGAAATTTTTATAGAATCCCCGAAGACTTTAACATTCGAGGACGAATGTTCTTAAGGGGGGGAGAATGTTACACCTCGGAAAATTTTACGTTGGTACGCAAGAGAATGAACTAGTGATGAATATGAGTGCACGATATCCATGAGCAAGAAACGACGTTGATGACCTTAGGCGAGATTTCGAAAGTATCCGATGTGAGACGAGGAAGTTGACTAAGTTAAGATGAGATACAAGGTCAGCAATGCATGTGCATGCACGGGGGTGATTAAAATGAGAAGTCTAAGAAATATGGGAAGTTGCAGAATTGCAACAGCCCAGTGGTCGTAAATTGCAAAATACGGATCGTAAATTGCTATACGGTCCATAAACTGGCAGTCGTAAACTGCCATGCAAAATCTTCAGCTTTCTGCCCAGCCGAGAAATGGTAAAATACGACCAGGTTTACGGACCGTAAAGTGATTTACGGCCCGTAAACCATGGTCGTAAATCTCCATGTGTCACACCCTAACCTTATTAGGGTGTGATGGGCACTCGACCCCACATACAGAGCCGAGCGAACCCGCAGACCCCGATTACACACCTAATGTTTTTTTTTTGAATTCTGAAAGTCAATTACAAATAAAATACATGTTGAGCTTTCAAAATTTTCTTCTTACTATTTGTAGAATTTAACAAATCTGTAATTATATAAATTCACTACATAACACAAAATGACATAGCGGCTAATGGAGCCGCTTACAGACTGACTATCATTACCCACGACACTGTCTGCAAAGTCTCTAATACTGATCAGACATCACAGCATACATACTCTGATTCGGTAGCACTCCTGGAGGAAATGGAGCCCGCCAATCCACTGCATCATCTTCAGCTAATCTCGTCTATCCACTTGTGGGTACCTGCGCGGCATGAAACGCAGCCCCCGAAGAAGAGGGGGTCAGTACGGAATATGTACTAAGTATGTAAGGCATGAGTACAGAAAACGAAACCATGACTGAGACAGATAGAACAACATACAAATAGCCTATCCAGAATACCAAACACTTATTATTATTTTTCATTTCCAGACACGAATCATACTTACTCATTTCGTATGCTAGACGGATTACAGAACGTACCAATTACTCAAATGATGTCATATAGCAAACGGGATACAAAATATACGGAAGGTCAGAATGCTTACTCTCCAACACAAGTCATGCATATCGGAATCGGATATCATATCACATACGCGGTAACCCCGGGGACATATACCACGCCGCGACAAATACCATATCATACATACGGTAACCTCGGGGACAAATATCACGCCGAGGGACCGGTCACATCCTATCATATACATGATAACCTTGGGGATAGATAACACGCCGAGGAACCGGTGAACAATGCCAAGGGATGCGCACGATAACGTAGGAACGTGGTTGCCACTCCTACCTTTGGCGCCACAACACATCATATTTCAGAAAATTTGCTCCGACCTCCGTCACACATCATAACATAACCACGGTACCCGGGGGCGGACAGATTAACATGGCACCCCGAGTCCGGACACATCATACTTCATAATATATCCTCGGTAACTGGGGACGGACATACAACACAGTACCCCGGAACTGGACACATCATACTTCGGAATTCATAAATGGAACCCGGTCCTTAACAGAGGACTCGGCGAACCATCCGCACGATATATATATATATATATACCGGCCCGGGATCTGGTGAAAGGGATCATAGCACATGCCCGAGCAGAGTAGTGAGCAACTAAATGCACATAAATCGAGACTCGATAGAATGATCGAACATGCCATCAGAATAATCATAGCAGGTTACCCATATCAGAATGCTTAGGTCAGAATACTTATATCAAAATACTTATATCAGAGTAGTTATAACAGAATACGTATGTCAGGATTCTCATATCCAAAATACTTATATCCGAATACTTCTATCAAAATGTTTACGTCAAATTTCTTGTATCGGAGTACTTACGTCAAAATACTTTTGTCAAAATATCCATATCCAAAATACTTGTATCCAAATGCCTATATAGGAATACTCATATCAGAATTTCCAGATACTTATATCAGAGAGTACATACAGTTCATAACAAGTCCAGAACAATAGCCCAAGTATCTCTTAATTACTATGCGGAAATGAGTCCAATAGAGCAATACAAATGGGGTTCGGGAATTATGGGCCCACCTCGGATTAAGTCGAGGTGGCGTGTATAAACTATGAACATTTAGCCTTATAGAGTCATCCATGAAGGTTTCAGGGCGATCCGGTTTCATTTGTAGAAGTTACGGACGTTCAAGCTATGTTTCCATCAAAGCACAAGGTTCTTAGTTCAATTTCACTGAATGAATAGGGGTCCAAATCAAGCTCGGATTTCTAGGAATAGAGTTTCCCTCGAGGCTCATATCATAGCCTATTACAACTAGGACATGCCAAAAGAAAGGAAGGGTAAGCCTTACATACCTGTGCCGCGACCTCCAGCTACGCTTATGCATCCAATTTGTTTGTCTACATGCAGGAGAATCCATCCATTCGTTAGTTTCATTATCATATACCTGCCTTAACCTTTCAAACACATTCACTTGTATCCTGCCGGAATTTCGGTAGCACCTCCCCTGTAAATATACCAACCCCGAGAATACGGCTCGTCTCCCAATCAACAACAATAACAATCCGGGAATTTGACCCGGCCACAATATCAACAACAATGACAACAAACATTCTAACAACATCGACCGTTAATGTAAACGCACTTTAACATTAGCAACCTTCTTTCGCTTAATGCGACGATATTCCAATTACGTTCAAATCAAGATATATAATCAATCCAAAACCATTCAAACATGATTCCATAACATTTCCAACAATTCACAAAATTTTCCAAAACGACCCGAGCAAGGTTCCAACTCACCCGAAATTGTCCCCAAGCCCGAGAAAAACACCAAACACATTCTTTCCTTCCAAATTCACACATTATGTCACAATACATACATTTACAACTTCATTTCATAAATTCAAGAAACCACATCAAGACTACATTTCCTTCCAATGCGGCCCACACGATTATAATCTTAACTTGGATTATTAAAACTTCATTTTCTATCATAATACTCACAACGAGGACAACCAAAATACTAACGACATTATTTTCCATCAAGGCAAGAAGTCTACCTTCGATTCCCATTAACTTCTACAACAACTTTCCGACAATTTCAACTTCACTAGAATCGTCATAATCTCACTTGCATCCTAAAATACATATCGACAACAATTTAAATTATTACCTAAAACTTGATTCACATTTCATACCACACACACACACACACATTCGGCCACCTTCCAACACCCACAAATTCAACCAAAATTACCAAACTTTCATTTCCAATATAAATTCCATAACAACAACAATTAAAATACTACATAAAAATTAACTAATCTTGCCTCCACAACATAGGCATGCACACGACTATACCATACAACCCTCCCATATTTTCATGAATTCTATCCGTTCCTTCATACTACAATGTAAACAAGCCTTCATAACATCATAAAAAGGATTAAATATTACATCTTCTCTTCAACCTCTTCCCTTGACCAACGTGGAGAAATGATGAAACGAACGACCTATCTTCCGAAACAACTATACCATGTCGAAGAGGGCCTTCAAATTGGTTGGAATTCTAGGAGAGAATAATTTTTTGATCACTATTTCAAGGGGCCAAATTTTTGCCCCTTGGCCGTGCACTTCCTCTTTCTCCTCTCCTTTTTCTTCTTCTTTCTTCCACTCTTTTTCTCTTAATAATATGACTACGCATATATATATATATATATATATATATATATATAGTTGTATAGGTCATGTGAGGGGCAAATGCTTCCCCCTCTCTAGATTTTTCCTTTCTTTTTCTCCCTTTTCTTTTCTAGATTTTTCTCCAAATTTCAAAAGATGACTTAATCCCTTTTCTTTTCCTTTTTTTTTCGGCCACATGGCCTTTTTCAAGAGATTTCTTGAACATTTGTAAAATGACCATTTTACCCCTAGCCTTTCCACAAAATTACCATAATGCCATTTTGCCAATTTCCTTTCCGCCCTTGGTCTTCCTCAATATTTCCACTCTAACAATATTCATAAATAATATTTTCAACAACTCGTATATTAAAATTATTTTTGAAACATAGTCTTGTTCTTAACTTCTCCCCATTACCTTGAATTTTCTGGACGTACGAAATACGGGCTATAACATCCTCCCCCCCTTTAGAACATTCGTCCTCGAATGTTCAACTGACCTTACAGGGTCTTGTAGCACTCCGGGAGGGGGTTTCTTTTTATAGTTGCCCGTTCTTTCCATGCCCATTCCGTATAGTCGAGTCTTTTCGTCCTCATATGGGTCCTTATTCTGTCTCATGGGTTTCCTAAGTGCTGGGCCAATATTTTTTTATCCTTGTCATCCTCCGATCATCTATTTTCTGTTATTATTCCATAACCATATCTTAACAAAAGCCTCACCTTTAGATCTCTACCACAACTCTTCTTTAATCTTTCCTCTCGTATCTCTGGATGCAGGCGTACTTGTCTTTGACCTTATGTGTTGGTGCTCATTTCTTTCCTCGTTATTCCCTTTAGGCCTAATATGGCCTCCCCCCCTTTAAGGGGGTTCCTTATACGTCACGACCTTAAAGTACTCTTATCTTTAGTTATTCTTCATCCCTCGTCACTCCTTCCAACTCTATGCATAACGTATCGAAACTTCTCAGCTCAAATTGTTTCCCTTTTTCTCCTTGCTCATATCATCGTTTTGTCCATCTTTTTCATTGCCTTCCCTCTCGGCTCATTGTAATTAATCCTTGAATCTTACATATTCCTCTTTCGTTCCATATTACCGTACTCCATCCTTGTCCCTTGTCTGCATTTACACCTTTATCTGATAATCTCGTATCTCGCCGGAAATTTCCTCTTAGGGGTTTCATCCTCCAAGGTTTTCCTCGTTTACTCACCGAAATCTGAATTTCCTTACTCCTCATTTACTTACCTACTTCTTTTTCTAACACCATACCGTCGAGACTTTTCTGTCCTTAACCTATAGTGGAAATAGCGTCCTATCTCGTAATACTAACACCATTCGTTTTCTCACTACTATTCAGGCTTCGGTGTCCCTTTACCCGATTGAGGCCTCCTTTACCGTAGCATAGGTTGTTAGGACACACGTGTCTACTGATACCATCACATATGGGATAACGTGTGCACCCACATCTATATATATAATTATTATCAACTAACCCACAAAATACTTCCAAACTTTATTCAAGCCTATCCTAGTTCCCGAGCTGTGACATACTCTTTAGCCTCTTCACCGAGCTAGTCTACCTCGTTTTATGCGCCTTCTTATGGTCTCCAACCACCCCATACACCATAGTCTCACTCAGGTTACCCTAGTTTTCCATTTGTTCCCTTAAATTTTAATTTTGCAAAATTTTCCCAATTACATCCCAGGGGGTCACCCATCCTGAAATAGCTCCCACCTGAGCACGCTTAACCTCGAATGTTTAGTGGAATCCGATGCCTTAATGCTGATATTTTCGGATCCACTTTCTCGCATAACCTTTATTACATGAGTCGGGACTAATCGAGGTCTTACAGATCCCGGGACACCCTCGTGGTACGTCGTTTCTTCCATAATTACCATTTTACCCCTTTCGACCCTCGGTGCTCACCTTCCACTTTCTTACATAACTATCTCTCATTCTGGGTTCCCAGACTCCTGCTGATAACAGATACACCTTCATTGTCACTGTTTTATGGATGCCCCGATATTAGTCCGTTCGATCTTCTTACTCACCGCTTTTACATAGTAACCTGCAGCAAAACTAATTGTCAACTTTCTGAATCCTCCATCTAACCTTGTTTTTCTTATACCATCCTCATGTACACTGCAAATATAAATAACACCATATAGAACATACAGCTACACCACATTCCGGCCATCCGGGGCTGCCAATTCTTGGGAATAGATCAAATACACCAGTACTTACCCGTCTTCCTCCATCGTATGTGAGACTTTGCATATAAGGAATCTTACCCCCTATGACTTGGCTCTATGGCACGATCTCAGACAGAGAGAAGGTCAACAATCCCTAGATGCCCCGTAGCCTCTTGTTTATAGATGTGGCGCGCTACACACCATAAACAGGACTCTACCGGACACGACTTTGCAGACAACCCCTAGGACAGACCTGCTCTGATACCACTTTGTCACACCCTAACCTTATTAGGGTGTGATGGGCACTCGACCCCACATACAGAGCCGAGCGAACCCGCAGACCCCGATTACACACCTAATGTTTTTTTTTTGAATTCTGAAAGTCAATTACAAATAAAATACATGTTGAGCTTTCAAAATTTTCTGCTTACTATTTCCAGAATTTAACAAATCTGTAATTATATAAAATTTACTACATAACACAAAATGACATATCGGCTGATGGAGCCGCTTACAGACTGACTATCATTACCCACGACACTGTCTGCAAAGTCTCTAATACTGATCAGACATCACAGCATACATACTCTGATTCGGCAGTACTCCTGGAGGAAATGGAGCCCGCCAATCCACTGCATCATCTTCAGCTAATCTCGTCTATCCACTTGTGGGTACCTGCGCGGCATGAAACGCAGCCCCCGAAGAAGAGGGGGTCAGTACGGAATATGTACTGAGTATGTAAGGCATGAGTACAGAAAACGAAACTATGTCTGAGACAGATAGAACAACATACAAATAGCCTATCCAGAATACCAAACACTTATTATTTTTTTTCTTTTCCAGACACGAATCATACTTCCTCATTTCGTATGCCAGACGGATTACAGAACGTACCAATTACTCAAATGATGTCATATAGCAAACGGGATACAGAATATACGGAAGGTCAGAATGCTTACTCTCCAACACAAGTCATGCATATCGGAATCGGATAACATATCACATACGCGGTAACCCCGGGGACATATACCACGCCGGGACAAATACCATATCATACATACGGTAACCTCGGGGACAAATATCACGCCGAGGGACCGGTCACATCCTATCATATACATGATAACCTTGGGGACAGATAACACGCCGAGGAACCGGTGAACAATGCCAAGGGATGCGCACGATAACGTAGGAACGTGGTCGCCACTCCTACCTTTGGCGCCACAACACATCATATTTCAGAAAATTTGCTCCGACCTCCGTCACACATCATAACATAACCACGGTACCCGGGGGCGGACAGATAACACGGCACCCCGAGTCCGGACACATCATACTTCATAATATATCCTCGGTAACCGGGGACGGACATACAACACAGTACCCCGGAACCGGACACATCATACTTCGGAATTCATATATGGAACCCGGCCCTTAACAGAGGACTCGGCGAACCATCCGCACGATATATATATATATATACCGGCCCGGGATCCGGTGAAAGGGATCATAGCACATGCACGAGCAGAGTAGTGAGCAACTAAATGCACATAAATCGAGACTCGATAGAATGATCGAACGTGCCATCAGAATAATCATAGCAGGTTACCCATATCAGAATGCTTAGGTCAGAATACCCATATCAAAATACTTATATCAGAGTAGTTATAACAGAATACGTATGTCAGGATCCTCATATCCAAAATACTTATATCCGAATACTTCTATCAAAATGTTTACGTCAAATTTCTTGTATCGGAGTACTTACGTCAAAATACTTTTGTCAAAATATCCATATCCAAAATACTTGTATCCAAATGCCTATATAGGAATGCTCATATCAGAATTTCCAGATACTTATATCAGAGAGTACATACAGTTCATAACAAGTCCAGAACAATAGCCCAAGTTTCTCTTAATTACTATGCGGAAATGAGTCCAATAGAGCAATACAAATGGGGTTCGGGAATTATGGGCCCACCTCAGATTAAGTCGAGGTGGCGTGTATAACCTATGAACATTTAGCCTTATAGAGTCATCCATGAAGGTTTCAGGGCGATCCAGTTTCATTTGTAGAAGTTACGGACGTTCAAACTATGTTTCCATCAAAGCATAAGGTTCTTAGTTCAATTTCACTAAATGAATAGGGGTCCAAATCAAGCTCGGATGTCTAGGAATAGAGTTTCCCTCGTGGCTCGTATCATAGCCTATTACAACTAGGACATGCCAAAAGAAAGGAAGGGTAAGCCTTACATACCTGTGCCGCGACCTCCAGCTACGCTTATGCATCCAATTTGTTTGTCTACATGCAGGAGAATCCATCCATTCGTTAGTTTCATTATCATATACCTGCCTTAACCTTTCAAACACATTCACTTGTATCCTGCTGGAATTTCGGCAGCACCTCCCCTGTAAATATACCAACCCCGAGAATACGGCTCGGCTCCCATTCAACAACAACAACAATCCGGGAATTTGACCCGGCCACAATATCAACAACAATGACAACAAACATTCTAACAACATCGACCGTTAATGTAAACGCACTTTAACATTAGCAACCTTCTTTCGCTTAATGCGACGATATTCCAATTACGTTCAAATCAAGATATATAATCAATCCAAAACCATTCAAACATGATTCCATAACATTTCCAACAATTCACAAAATTTTCCAAAACGACCCGAGCAAGGTTCCAACTCACCCGATATTGTCCCCAAGCCCGAGAACAACACCAAACACATTCTTTCCTTCCAAATTCACACATTATGTCACAATACATACATTTACAACTTCATTTCATAAATTCAAGAAACCACATCAAGACTACATTTCCTTCCAATGCGGCCCACACGATTATAATCTTAACTTGGATTATTAAAACTTCATTTTCTATCATAATACTCACAACGAGGACAACCAAAATACTAACGACATTATTTTCCATCAAGGCAAGAAGTCTACCTTCGATTCCCATTAACTTCTACAACAACTTTCCGACAATTTCAACTTCACTAGAATCGTCATAATCTCACTTGCATCCTAAAATACATATCGACAACAATTTAAATTATTACCTAAAACTTGATTCACATTTCATACCACACACACACACACACATTCGGCCACCTTCCAACACCCACAAATTCAACCAAAATTACCAAACTTTCATTTCCAATATAAATTCCATAACAACAACAATTAAAATACTACATAAAAATTAACTAATCTTGCCTCCACAACATAGGCATGCACACGACTATACCATACAACCCTCCCATATTTTCATGAATTCTATCCGTTCCTTCATACTACAATGTAAACAAGCCTTCATAACATCATAAAAAGGATTAAATATTACCTCTTCTCTTCAACCTCTTCCCTTGACCAACGTGCAGAAATGATGAAACGAACGACCTATCTTCCGAAACAACTATACCATGTCGAAGAGGGCCTTCAAATTGGTTGGAATTCTAGGAGAGAATAATTTTTTGATCACTATTTCAAGGGGCCAAATTTTTGCCCCTTGGCCGTGCACTTCCTCTTTCTCCTCTCCTTTTTCTTCTTCTTTCTTCCACTCTTTTTCTCTTAATAATATGACTACGCATATATATATATATATATATATAGTTGTATAGGTCATGTGAGGGGCAAATGCTTCCCCCTCT
Source organism: Lycium barbarum (assembly GCF_019175385.1). NCBI lineage: Eukaryota > Viridiplantae > Streptophyta > Magnoliopsida > Solanales > Solanaceae > Lycium > Lycium barbarum. Next base: position 57,301,634 of record NC_083344.1, on the reverse strand, counting down.
CTAGATTTTTCCTTTCTTTTTCTCCCTTTTTATTTTCTAGATTTTTCCCCAAATTTCCAAAGATGACTTAATCCCTTTTCTTTTCCTTTTTTTTTCGGCCACATGGCCTTTTTCAAGAGATTTCTTGAACATTTGTAAAATGACCATTTTACCCCTAGCCTTTCCACAAAATTACCATAATGCCATTTTGCCAATTTCCTTTCCGCCCTTGGTCTTCCTCAATATTTCCACTCTAACAATATTCATAAATAATATTTTCAACAACTCGTATATTAAAATTATTTTTGAAACATAGTCTTGTTCTTAACTTCTCCCCATTACCTTGAATTTTCTGGACGTACGAAATACGGGCTATAACATCCTCCCCCCCTTTAGAACATTCGTCCTCGAATGTTCAACTGACCTTACAGGGTCTTGTAGCACTCCGGGAGGGGGTTTCTTTTTATAGTTGCCCGTTCTTTCCATGCCCATTCCGTATAGTCGAGTCTTTTCGTCCTCATATGGGTCCTTATTCTGTCTCATGGGTTTCCTAAGTGTTGGGCCAATATTTTTTTATCCTTGTCTTCCTCCGATCATCTCTTTTCTGTTATTATTCCATAACCATATCTTAACAAAAGCCTCACCTTTAGATCTCTACCACAACTCTTCTTTAATCTTTCCTCTCGTATCTCTGGATGCAGGCGTACTTGTCTTTGACCTTATGTGTTGGTGCTCATTTCTTTCCTCGTTATTCCCTTTAGGCCTAATATGGCCTCCCCCCCCCCCCCCCCCTTTAAGGGGTTCCTTATACGTCACGACCTTAAAGTACTCTTATCTTTAGTTATTCTTCATCCCTCGTCACTCTTTCCAACTCTATGCATAACGTATCGACACTTCTCAACTCAAATTGTTTCCCTTTTTCTCCTTGCTCATATCATCGTTTTGTGTATCTTTTTCATTGCCTTCCCTCTCGGCTCATTGTAATTAATCCTTGAATCTTACATATTCCTCTTTCGTTCCATATTACCGTACTCCATCCTTGTCCCTTGTCTGCATTTACACCTTTATCTAATAATCTCGTATCTCGCCGGAAATTTCCTCTTAGGGGTTTCATCCTCCAAGGTTTTCCTCGTTTACTCACCGAAATCTGAATTTCCTTACTCCTCATTTACTTACCTACTTCTTTTTCTAACACCATACCGTCAAGACTTTTCTGTCCTTAACCTATAGTGGAAATAGCGTCCTATCTCGTAATACTAACACCATTCGTTTTCTCACTACTATTCAGGCTTCGGTGTCCCTTTACCCGATTGAGGCCTCCTTTACCGTAGCATAGGTTGTTAGGACACACGTGTCTACTGATACCATCACATATGGGATAACGTGTGCACCCACATCTATATATATAATTATTATCAACTAACCCACAAAATACTTCCAAACTTTATTCAAGCCTATCCTAGTTCCCGAGCTGTGACATACTCTTTAGCCTCTTCACCGAGCTAGTCTACCTCGTTTTATGCGCCTTCTTATGGTCTCCAACCACCCCATACACCATAGTCTCACTCAGGTTACCCTAGTTTTCCATTTGTTCCCTTAAATTTTAATTTTGCAAAATTTTCCCAATTACTTCCCAGGGGGTCACCCATCCTGAAATTGCTCCCACCTGATCACGCTTAACCTCGAATGTTTAGTGGAATCCGATGCCTTAATGCTGATATTTTCGGATCCACTTTCTCGCATAACCTTTATTACATGAGTCGGGACTAATCGAGGTCTTACAGATCCCGGGACACCCTCGTGGTACGTCGTTTCTTCCATAATTACCATTTTACCCCTTTCGACCCTCGGTGCTCACCTTCCACTTTCTTACATAACTATCTCTCATTCTGGGTTCCCAGACTCCTGCTGATAACAGATACACCTTCGTTGTCACTGTTTTATGGATGCCCCGATATTAGTCCGTTCGATCTTCTTACTCACCGCTTTTACATAGTAACCTGCAGCAAAACTAATTGTCAACTTTCTGAATCCTCCATCTAACCTTGTTTTTCTTATACCATCCTCCTGTACACTGCAAATATAAATAACACCATATAGAACATACAGCTACACCACATTCCGGCCATCCGGGGCTGCCAATTCTTGGGAACAGATCAAATACACCAGTACTTACCCGTCTTCCTCCATCGTATGTGAGACTTTGCATATAAGGAATCTTACCCCCTATGACTTGGCTCTATGGCACGATCTGAGACAGACAGAAGGTCAACAATCCCTAGATGCCCCGTAGCCTCTTGTTTATAGATGTGGCGCGCTACACACCATAAACAGGACTCTACCGGACACGACTTTGCAGACAACCCCTAGGACAGACCTGCTCTGATACCACTTTGTCACACCCTAACCTTATTAGGGTGTGATGGGCACTCGACCCCACATACAGAGCCGAGCGAACCCGCAGACCCCGATTACACACCTAATGTTTTTTTTTGAATTCTGAAAGTCAATTACAAATAAAATACATGTTGAGCTTTCAAAATTTTCTGCTTACTATTTCCAGAATTTAACAAATCTGTAATTATATAAAATTTACTACATAACACAAAATGACATATCGGCTGATGGAGCCGCTTACAGACTTACTATCATTACCCACGACACTGTCTGCAAAGTCTCTAATACTGATCAGACATCACAGCATACATACTCTGATTCGGTAGCACTCCTGGAAGAAATGGAGCCCGCCAATCCACTGGATCATCTTGAGCTAATCTCGTCTATCCACTTGTGGGTACCTGCGCGGCATGAAACGCAGCCCCCGAAGAAGAGGGGGTCAGTATGGAATATGTACTGAGTATGTAAGGCATGAGTACAGAAAACGAAACCATGACTGAGACAGATAGAACAACATACAAATAGCCTATCCAGAATACCAAACACTGATTATTTTTTTTCTTTTCCAGACACGAATCATACTTCCTCATTTCGTATGCCAGACGGATTACAGAACGTACCAATTACTCAAATGATGTCATATAGCAAACGGGATACAGAATATACGGAAGGTCAGAATGCTTACTCTCCAACACAAGTCATGCATATCAGAATCGGATATCATATCACATATGCGGTAACCCCGGGGACATATACCACGCCGGGACAAATACCATATCATACATATGGTAACCTCGGGGACAAATATCACGCCGAGGGACAGGTCACATCCTACCATATACATGATAACCTTGGGGACAGATAACACGCCGAGGAACCGGTGAACAATGCCAAGGGATGCGCACGATAACGTAGGAACGTGGTCGCCACTCCTACCTTTGGCGCCACAACACATCATATTTCAGAAAATTTGCTCCGACCTCCGTCACACATCATAACATAACCACGGTACCCGGGGGCGGACAGATAACACGGCACCCCGAGTCCGGACACATCATACTTCATAATATATCCTCGGTAACCGGGGACGGACATACAACACAGTACCCCGGAACCGGACACACCATACTTCGGAATTCATATATGGAACCCGGCCCTTAACAGAGGACTCGGCGAACCATCCGCACCATATATATATATATATACCGGCCCGGGATCCGGTGAAAGGGATCATAGCACATGCACGAGCAGAGTAGTGAGCAACTAAATGCACATAAATCGAGACTCGATAGAATGATCGAACGTGCCATCAGAATAATCATAGCAGGTTACCCATATCAGAATGCTTAGGTCAGAATACCCATATCAAAATACTTATATCAGAGTAGTTATAACAGAATACGTATGTCAGGATTCTCATATCCAAAATACTTATATCCGAATACTTCTATCAAAATGTTTACGTCAAATTTCTTGTATCGGAGTACTTACGTCAAAATACTTTTGTCAAAATATCCATATCCAAAATACTTGTATCCAAATGCCTATATAAGAATACTCATATCAGAATTTCCAGATACTTATATCAGAGAGTACATACAGTTCATAACAAGTCCAGAACAATAGCCCAAGTTTCTCTTAATTACTATGCGGAAATGAGTCCAATAGAGCAATACAAATGGGGTTCGGGAATTATGGGCCCACCTCGGATTAAGTCGAGGTGGCGTGTATAAACTATGAACATTTAGCCTTATAGAGTCATCCATGAAGGTTTCAGGGCGATCCCATTTCATTTGTAGAAGTTACGGACGTTCAAACTATGTTTCCATCAAAGCATAAGGTTCTTAGTTCAATTTCACTGAATGAATAGGGGTCCAAATCAAGCTCGGATTTCTAGGAATAGAGTTTCCCTCGAGGCTCGTATCATAGCCTATTACAACTAGGACATGCCAAAAGAAAGGAAGGGTAAGCCTTACATACCTGTGCCGCGACCTCCAGATACGCTTATGCATCCAATTTGTTTGTCTACATGCAGGAGAATCCATCCATTCGTTAGTTTCATTATCATATACCTGCCTTAACCTTTCAAACACATTCACTTGTATCCTGCCAGAATTTCGGCAGCACCTCCCCTGTAAATATACTAACCCCGAGAATACGGCTCGGCTCCCAATCAACAACAACAACAATCCGGGAATTTGACCCGGCCACAATATCAACAACAATGACAACAAACATTCTAACAACATCGACCGTTAATGTAAACGCACTTTAACATTAGCAACCTTCTTTCGCATAATGCGACGATATTCCAATTACGTTCAAATCAAGATATATAATCAATCCAAAACCATTCAAACATGATTCCATAACATTTCCAACAATTCACAAAATTTTCCAAAACGACCCGAGCAAGGTTCCAACTCACCCGAAATTGTCCCCAAGCCCGAGAACAACACCAAACACATTCTTTCCTTCCAAATTCACACATTATGTCACAATACATACATTTACAACTTCATTTCATAAATTCAAGAAACCACATCAAGACTACATTTCCTTCCAATGCGGCCCACACGATTATAATCTTAACTTGGATTATTAAAACTTCATTTTCTATCATAATACTCACAACGAGGACAACCAAAATACTAACGACATTATTTTCCATCAAGGAAAGAAGTCTACCTTCGATTCCCATTAACTTCTACAACAACTTTCCGACAATTTCAACTTCACTAGAATCGTCATAATCTCACTTGCATCCTAAAATACATATCGACAACAATTTAAATTATTACCTAAAATTTGATTCACATTTCATACCACACACACACACACATTCGGCCACCTTCCAACACCCACAAATTCAACCAAAATTACCAAACTTTCATTTCCAATATAAATTCCATAACAACAACAATTAAAATACTACATAAAAATTAACTAATCTTGCCTCCACAACATAGGCATGCACACGACTATACCATACAACCCTCCCATATTTTCATGAATTATATCCGTTCCTTCATACTACAATGTAAACAAGCCTTCATAACATCATAAAAAGGATTAAATATTACCTCTTGTCTTCAACCTCTTCCCTTGACCAACGTGCAGAAATGATGAAACGAACGACCTATCTTCCGAAACAACTATACCATGTCGAAGAGGGCCTTCAAATTGGTTGGAATTCTAGGAGAGAATAATTTTTTGATCACTATTTCAAGGGGCCAAATTTTTGCCCCTTGGCCGTGCACTTCCTCTTTCTCCTCTTCTTTTTCTTCTTCTTTCTTCCACTCTTTTTCTTTTAATAATATGACTACGCATATATATATATATATATAGTTGTATAGGTCATGTGAGGGGCAAATGCTTCCCCCTCTCTAGATTTTTCCTTTCTTTTTCTCCCTTTTTTTTCTAGATTTTTCTCCAAATTTCCAAAGATGACTTAATCCCTTTTCTTTTCCTTTTTTTTCGGCCACATGGCCTTTTTCAAGAGATTTCTTGAACATTTGTAAAATGACCATTTTACCCCTAGCCTTTCCACAAAATTACCATAATGCCATTTTGCCAATTTCCTTTCCGCCCTTGGTCTTCCTCAATATTTCCACTCTAACAATATTCATAAATAATATTTTCAACAACTCGTATATTAAAATTATTTTTGAAACATAGTCTTGTTCTTAACTTCTCCCCATTACCTTGAATTTTCTGGACGTACGAAATACGGGCTATAACATCCTCCCCCCCTTTAGAACATTCGTCCTCGAATGTTCAACTGACCTTACAGGGTCTTGTAGCACTCCGGGAGGGGGTTTCTTTTTATAGTTGCCCGTTCTTTCCATGCCCATTCCGTATAGTCGAGTATTTTCGTCCTCATATGGGTCCTTATTCTGTCTCATGGGTTTCCTAAGTGCTGGGCCAATATTTTTTTATCCTTGTCTTCCTTTGATCATCTCTTTTCTGTTATTATTCCATAACCATATTTTAACAAATGCCTCACCTTTAGATCTCTACCACAACTCTTCTTTAATCTTTCCTCTCGTATCTCTGGATGCAGGCGTACTTGTCTTTGACCTTATGTGTTGGTGCTCATTTCTTTCCTCGTTATTCCCTTTAGGCCTAATATGGCCTCCCCCCCCCCCCCCCTTTAAGGGGGTTCCTTATACGTCACGACCTTAAAGTACTCTTATCTTTAGTTATTCTTCATCCCTCGTCACTCATTCCAACTCTATGCATAACGTATCGAAACTTCTCAGCTCAAATTGTTTCCCTTTTTCTCCTTGCTCATATCATCGTTTTGTCCATCTTTTTCATTGCCTTCCCTCTCGGCTCATTGTAATTAATCCTTCAATCTTACATATTGCTCTTTCGTTCCATATTACCGTACTCCATCCTTGTCCCTTGTCTGCATTTACACCTTTATCTGATAATCTCGTATCTCGTCGGAAATTTCCTCTAAGGGGTTTCATCCTCCAAGGTTTTCCTCGTTTACTCACCGAAATCTGAATTTCCTTACTCCTCATTTACTTACCTACTTCTTTTTCTAACACCATACCGTCGAGACTTTTCTGTCCTTAACCTATAGTGGAAATAGCGTCCTATCTCGTAATACTAACACCATTCGTTTTCTCACTACTATTCAGGCTTCGGTGTCCCTTTACCCGATTGAGGCCTCCTTTACCGTAGCATAGGTTGTTAGGACACACGTGTCTACTGATACCATCATATATGGGATAACGTGTGCACCCACATCTATATATATAATTATTATCAACTAACCCACAAGATACTTTCAAGCTTTATTCAAGCCTATCCTAGTTCCCGAGCTGTGACATTCTCTTTAGCCTCTTCACCGGGCTAGTCTACCTCGTTTTATGCGTCTTCTTATGGTCTCCAACCACCCCATACACCATAGTCTCACTCAGGTTACCCTAGTTTTCCATTTGTTCCCTTAAATTTTAATTTTGCAAAATTTTCCCAATTACTTCCCAGGGGGTCACCCATCCTGAAATTGCTCCCACCTGAGCACGCTTAACCTCGAATGTTTAGTGGAATCCGATGCCTTAATGCTGATATTTTCGGATCCACTTTCTCGCATAACCTTTATTGCATGAGTTGGGACTAATCGAGGTCTTACAGATCCCGGGACACCCTCGTGGTACGTCGTTTCTTCCATAATTACCATTTTACCCCTTTCGACCCTCGGTGCTCACCTTCCACTTTCTTACATAACTATCTCTCATTCTGGGTTCCCAGACTCCTGCTGATAACAGATACACCTTCGTTGTCACTGTTTTATGGATGCCCCGATATTAGTCCGTTCGGTCTTCTTACTCACCGCTTTTACATAGTAACCTGCAGCAAAACTAATTGTCAATTTTCTGAATCCTCCATCTAACCTTGTTTTTCTTATACCATCTTCCTGTACACTGCAAATATAAATAACACCTTATAGAACATACAGCTACACCACATTCCGGCCATCCGGGGCTGCCAATTCTTGGGAACAGATCAAATACACCAGTACTTACCCGTCTTCCTCCATCGTATGTGAGACTTTGCATATAAGGAATCTTACCCCCTATGACTTGGCTCTATGGCACGATCTGAGACAGAAAGAAGGTCAACAATCCCTAGATGCCCCGTAGCCTCTTGTTTATAGATGTGGCGCGCTACACACCATAAACAGGACTCTACCGGACACGACTTTGCAGACAACCCCTAGGACAGACCTCCTCTGATACCACTTTGTCACACCCTAACCTTATTAGGGTGTGATGGGCACTCGACCCCACATACAGAGCCGAGCGAACCCGCAGACCCCGATTACACACCTAATGTTTTTTTTTTTGAATTCTGAAAGTCAATTACAAATAAAATACATGTTGAGCTTTCAAAAATTTCTGCTTACTATTTCCAGAATTTAACAAATCTGTAATTTTATAAAATTTACTACATAACACAAAATGACATATCGGCTGATGGAGCCGCTTACAGACTGACTATCATTACCCACGACACTGTCTGCAAAGTCTCTAATGCTGATCAGACATCACAGCATACATACTCTGATTCGGCAGCACTCCTGGAGGAAATGGAGCCCGCCAATCCACTGGATCATCTTGAGCTAATCTCGTCTATCCACTTGTGGGTACCTGCGCGGCATGAAACGCAGCCCCCGAAGAAGAGGGGGTCAGTACGGAATATGTACTGAGTATGTAAGGCATGAGTACAGAAAACGAAACCATGACTGAGACAGATAGAACAACATACAAATAGCCTATCCAGAATACCAAACACTTATTATTTTTTTTCTTTTCCAGACACGAATCATACTTCCTCATTTCGTATGCCAGACGGATTACAGAACGTACCAATTACTCAAATGATGTCATATAGCAAACGGGATACAGAATATACGGAAGGTCAGAATGCTTACTCTCCAACACAAGTCATGCATATCGGAATCGGATATCATATCACATACGCGGTAACCCCGGGGACATATACCACGCCGGGACAAATACCATATCATACATACGGTAACCTCGGGGACAAATATCACGCCGAGGGACCGGTCACATCCTATCATATACATGATAACCTTGGGGACTGATAACACGCCGAGGAACCGGTGAACAATGCCAAGGGATGCGCACGATAACGTAGGAACGTGGTCGCCACTCCTACCTTTGGCGCCACAACACATCATATTTCAGAAAATTTGCTCCGACCTCCGTCACACATCATAACATAACCACGGTACCCGGGGGCGGACAGATAACACGGCACCCCGAGTCCGGACACATCATACTTCATAATATATCCTCGGTAACCGGGGACGGACATACAACACAGTACCCCGGAACCGGACACATCATACTTCGGAATTCATATATGGAACCCGGCCCTTAACAGAGGACTCGGCGAACCATCCGCACGATATATATATATATACCGGCCCGGGTATCCGGTGAAAGGGATCATAGCACATGCACGAGCAGAGTAGTGAGCAACTAAATGCACATAAATCGAGACTCGATAGAATGATCGAACGTGCCATCAGAATAATCATAGCAGGTTACCCATATCAGAATGCTTAGGTCAGAATACCCATATCAAAATACTTATATCAGAGTAGTTATAACAGAATACGTATGTCAGGATTCTCATATCCAAAATACTTATATCTGAATACTTCTATCAAAATGTTTACGTCAAATTTCTTGTATCGGAGTACTTACGTCAAAATACTTTTGTCAAAATATCCATATCCAAAATACTTTTATCCAAATGCCTATATAGGAATACTCATATCAGAATTTCCAGATACTTATATCAGAGAGTACATACAGTTCATAACAAGACCAGAACAATAGCCCAAGTTTCTCTTAATTACTATGCGGAAATGAGTCCAATAGAGCAATACAAATGGGGTTCGGGAATTATGGGCCCACCTCGGATTAAGTCGAGGTGGCGTGTATAAACTATGAACATTTAGCCTTATAGAGTCATCCATGAAGGTTTCAGGGCGATCCGGTTTCATTTGTAGAAGTTACGGACGTTCAAACTATGTTTCCATCAAAGCATAAGGTTCTTAGTTCAATTTCACTGAATGAATAGGGGTCCAAATCAAGCTCGGATTTCTAGGAATAGAGTTTCCCTCGAGGCTCGTATCATAGCCTATTACAACTAGGACATGCCAAAAGAAAGGAAGGGTAAGCCTTACATACCTGAGCCGCGACCTCCAGCTACGCTTATGCATCCAATTTGTTTGTCTACATGCAGGAGAATCCATCCATTCGTTAGTTTCATTATCATATACCTGCCTTAACCTTTCAAACACATTCACTTGTATCCTGCCGGAATTTCGGCAGCACCTCCCCTGTAAATATACCAACCCCGAGAATACGGCTCGGCTCCCAATCAACAACAACAACAATCCGGGAATTTGACCCGGCCACAATATCAACAACAATGACAACAAACATTCTAACAACATCGACCGTTAATGTAAACGCACTTTAACATTAGCAACCTTCTTTCGCTTAATGCGACGATATTCCAATTACGTTCAAATCAAGATATATAATCAATCCAAAACCATTCAAACATGATTCCATAACATTTCCAACAATTCACAAAATTTTCCAAAACGACCCGAGCAAGGTTCCAACTCACCCGAAATTGTCCCCAAGCCCGAGAACAACACCAAACACATTCTTTCCTTCCAAATTAACACATTATGTCACAATACATACATTTACAACTTCATTTCATAAATTCAAGAAACCACATCAAGACGACATTTCCTTCCAATGCGGCCCACACGATTATAATCTTAACTTGGATTATTAAAACTTCATTTTCTATCATAATACTAACAACGAGGACAACCAAAATACTAAAGACATTATTTTCCATCAAGGCAAGAAGTCTACCTTCGATTCCCATTAACTTCTACAACAACTTTCCGACAATTTCAACTTCACTAGAATCGTCATAATCTCACTTGCATCCTAAAATACATATCGACAACAATTTAAATTATTACCTAAAACTTGATTCACATTTCATACCACACACACACACACATTCGGCCATCTTCCAACACCCACAAATTCAACCAAAATTACCAAACTTTCATTTCCAATATAAATTCCATAACAACAACAATTAAAATACTACATAAAAATTAACTAATCTTGCCTCCACAACATAGGCATGCACACGAGTATACCATACAACCCTCCCATATTTTCATGAATTCTATCCGTTCCTTCATACTACAATGTAAACAAGCCTTCATAACATCATAAAAAGGATTAAATATTACCTCTTCTCTTCAACCTCTTCCCTTGACCAACGTGCAGAAATGATGAAACGAACGACCTATCTTCCGAAACAACTATACCATGTCGAAGAGGGCCTTCAAATTGGTTGGAATTCTAGGAGAGAATAATTTTTTGATCACTATTTCAAGGGGCCAAATTTTTGCCCCTTGGCAGTGCACTTCCTCTTTCTCCTCTCCTTTTTCTTCTTCTTTCTTCCACTTTTTTTCTCTTAATAATATGACTACGCATATATATATATATATATATAGTTGTATAGGTCATGTGAGGGGCAAATGCTTCCCCCTCTCTAGATTTTTCCTTTCTTTTTCTCCCTTTTTTTTCTAGATTTTTCTCCAAATTTCCAAAGATGACTTAATCCCTTTTCTTTTCCTTTTTTTTCGGCCACATGGCCTTTTTCAAGAGATTTCTTGAACATTTGTAAAATGACCATTTTACCCCTAGCCTTTCCACAAAATTACCATAATGCCATTTTGCCAATTTCCTTTCCGCCCTTGGTCTTCCTCAATATTTCCACTCTAACAATATTCATAAATAATATTTTCAACAACTCGTATATTAAAATTATTTTTGAAACATAGTCTTGTTCTTAACTTCTCCCCATTACCTTGAATTTTCTGGACGTACGAAATACGGGCTATAACATCCTCCCCCCCTTTAGAACATTCGTCCTCGAATGTTCAACTGACCTTACAGGGTCTTGTAGCACTCCAGGAGGGGGTTTCTTTTTATAGTTGCCCGTTCTTTCCATGCCCATTCCGTATAGTCGAGTCTTTTCGTCCTCATATGGGTCCTTATTCTGTCTCATGGGTTTCCTAAGTGCTGGGCCAATATTTTTTTATCCTTGTCTTCCTCCGATCATCTCTTTTCTGTTATTATTCCATAACCATATCTTAACAAAAGCCTCACCTTTAGATCTCTACCACAACTCTTCTTTAATCTTTCCTCTCGTATCTCTGGATGCAGGCGTACTTGTCTTTGACCTTATGTGTTGGTGCTCATTTCTTTCCTCGTTATTCCCTTTAGGCCTAATATGGCCTCCCCCCCCCCCCCTTTAAGGGGGTTCCTTATACGTCACGACCTTAAAGTACTCTTATCTTTAGTTATTCTTCATCCCTCGTCACTCATTCCAACTCTATGCATAACGTATCGAAACTTCTCAGCTCAAATTGTTTCCCTTTTTCTCCTTGCTCATATCATCGTTTTGTCCATCTTTTTCATTGCCTTCCCTCTCGGCTCATTGTAATTAATCCTTGAATCTTATATATTCCTCTTTCGTTCCATATTACCGTACTCCATCCTTGTCCCTTGTCTGCATTTACACCTTTATCTGATAATCTTGTATCTCGCCGGAAATTTCCTCTTAGGGGTTTCATCCTCCAAGGTTTTCCTCGTTTACTCACCGAAATCTGAATTTCCTTACTCCTCATTTACTTACCTACTTCTTTTTCTAACACCATACCGTCGAGACTTTTCTGTCCTTAACCTATAGTGGAAATAGCGTCCTATCTCGTAATACTAACACCATTCGTTTTCTCACTACTATTCAGGCTTCGGTGTCCCTTTACCCGATTGAGGCCTCCTTTACCGTAGCATAGGTTGTTAGGACACACGTGTCTACTGATACCATCACATATGGGATAACGTGTGCACCCACATCTATATATATAATTATTATCAACTAACCCACAAAATACTTTCAAACTTTATTCAAGCCTATCCTAGTTCCCGAGCTGTGACATACTCTTTAGCCTCTTCACCGAGCTAGTCTACCTCGTTTTATGCGCCTTCTTATGGTCTCCAACCACCCCATACACCATAGTCTCACTCAGGTTACCCTAGTTTTCCATTTGTTCCCTTAAATTTTAATTTTGCAAAATTTTCCCAATTACTTCCCAGGGGGTCACCCATCCTGAAATTGCTCCCACCTGAGCACGCTTAACCTCGAATGTTTAGTGGAATCCGATGCCTTAATGCTGATATTTTCGGATCCACTTTCTTGCATAACCTTTATTACATGAGTCGGGACTAATCGAGGTCTTACAGATCCCGGGACACCCTCGTGGTACGTCGTTTCTTCCATAATTACCATTTTACCCCTTTCGACCCTCGGTGCTCACCTTCCACTTTCTTACATAACTATCTCTCATTCTGGGTTCCCAGACTCCTGCTGATAACAGATACACCTTCGTTGTCACTGTTTTATGGATGCCCCGATATTAGTCTGTTCGATCTTCTTACTCACCGCTTTTACATAGTAACCTGCAGCAAAACTAATTGTCAACTTTCTGAATCCTCCATCTAACCTTGTTTTTCTTATACCATCCTCCTGTACACTGCAAATATAAATAACACCTTATAGAACATACAGCTACACCACATTCCGGCCATCCGGGGCTGCCAATTCTTGGGAACAAATCAAATACACCAGTACTTACCCGTCTTCCTCCATCGTATGTGAGACTTTGCATATAAGGAATCTTACCCCCTATGACTTGGCTCTATGGCACGATCTGAGACAGAAAGAAGGTCAACAATCCCTAGATGCCCCGTAGCCTCTTGTTTATAGATGTGGCGCGCTACACACCATAAACAGGACTCTACCGGACACGACTTTGCAGACAACCCCTAGGACAGACCTCCTCTGATACCACTTTGTCACACCCTAACCTTATTAGGGTGTGATGGGCACTCGACCCCACATACAGAGCCGAGCGAACCCGCAGACCCCGATTACACACCAAATGTTTTTTTTTTGAATTCTGAAAGTCAATTACAAATAAAATACATGTTGAGCTTTCAAAATTTTCTGCTTACTATTTCCAGAATTTAACAAATCTGTAATTATATAAAATTTACTACATAACACAAAATGACATATCGGCTGATGGAGCCGCTTACAGACTTACTATCATTACCCACGACACTGTCTGCAAAGTCTCTAATGCTGATCAGACATCACAGCATACATACTCTGATTCGGCAGCACTCCTGGAGGAAATGGAGCCCGCCAATCCACTGGATCATCTTGAGCTAATCTCGTCTATCCACTTGTGGGTACCTGCGCGGCCAGAAACGCAGCCCCCGAAGAAGAGGGGGTCAGTACGGAATATGTACTGAGTATGTAAGGCATGAGTACAGAAAACGAAACCATGACTGAGACAGATAGAACAACATACAAATAGCCTATCCAGAATACCAAACACTTATTATTTTTTTTCTTTTCCAGACACGAATCATACTTCCTCATTTCGTATGCCAGACGGATTACAGAACGTACCAATTACTCAAATGATGTCATATAGCAAACGGGATACAGAATATACGGAAGGTCAGAATGCTTACTCTCCAACACAAGTCATGCATATCGGAATCGGATATCATATCACATACGCGGTAACCCCGGGGACATATACCACGCCGGGACAAATACCATATCATACATACGGTAACCTCGGGGACAAATATCACGCCGAGGGACCGGTCACATCCTATCATATACATGATAACCTTGGGGACAGATAACACGCCGAGGAACCGGTGAACAATGCCAAGGGATGCGCACGATAACGTAGGAACGTGGTCGCCACTCCTACCTTTGGCGCCACAACACATCATATTTCAGAAAATTTGCTCCGACCTCCGTCACACATCATAACATAACCACGGTACCCGGGGGCGGACCGATAACACGGCACCCCGAGTCCGGACACATCATACTTCATAATATATCCTCGGTAACCGGGGACGGACATACAACACAGTACCCCAGAACCGGACACATCATACTTCGGAATTCATATACGGAACCCGGCCCTTAACAGAGGACTCGGCGAACCATCCGCACGATATATATATATATACCGGCCCGGGATCCGGTGAAAGGGATCATAGCACATGCACGAGCAGAGTAGTGAGCAACTAAATGCACATAAATCGAGACTCGATAGAATGATCGAACGTGCCATCAGAATAATCATAGCAGGTTACCCATATCAGAATGCTTAGGTCAGAATACCCATATCAAAATACTTATATCAGAGTAGTTATAACAGAATACGTATGTCAGGATTCTCATATCCAAAATACTTATATCCGAATACTTCTATCAAAATGTTTACGTCAAATTTCTTGTATCGGAGTACTTACGTCAAAATACTTTTGTCAAAATATCCATATCCAAAATATGTTTATCCAAATGCCTATATAGGAATACTCATATCAGAATTTCCAGATACTTATATCAGAGAGTACATACAGTTCATAACAAGTCCAGAACAATAGCCCAAGTTTCTCTTAATTACTATGCGGAAATGAGTCCAATAGAGCAATACAAATGGGGTTCGGGAATTATGGGCCCACCTCGGATTAAGTCGAGGTGGCGTGTATAAACTATTAACATTTAGCCTTATAGAGTCATCCATGAAGGTTTCAGGGCGATCCGGTTTCATTTGTAGAAGTTACGGACGTTCAAACTATGTTTCCATCAAAGCATAAGGTTCTTAGTTCAATTTCACTGAATGAATAGGGGTCCAAATCAAGCTCGGATTTCTAGGAATAGAGTTTCCCTCGAGGCTCGTATCATAGCCTATTACAACTAGGACATGCCAAAAGAAAGGAAGGGTAAGCCTTACATACCTGTGCCGCGACCTCCAGCTACCCTTATGCATCCAATTTGTTTGTCTACATGCAGGAGAATCCATCCATTCGTTAGTTTCATTATCATATACCTGCCTTAACCTTTCAAACACATTCACTTGTATCCTGCCGGACTTTCGACAGCACCTCCCCTGTAAATATACCAACCCCGAGAATACGGCTCGGCTCCCAATCAACAACAACAACAATCCGGGAATTTGACCCGACCACAATATCAACAATAATGACAACAAACATTCTAACAACATCGACCGTTAATGTAAACGCACTTTAACATTAGCAACCTTCTTTCGCATAATGCGACGATATTCCAATTACGTTCAAATCAAGATATATAATCAATCCAAAACCATTCAAACATGATTCCATAACATTTCCAACAATTCACAAAATTTTCCAAAACGACCCGAGCAAGGTTCCAACTCACCCAAAATTGTCCCCAAGCCCGAGAACAACACCAAACACATTCTTTCCTTCCAAATTCACACATTATGTCACAATACATACATTTACAACTTCATTTCATAAATTCAAGAAACCACATCAAGACTACATTTCCTTCCAATGCAGCCCACACGATTATAATCTTAACTTGGATTATTAAAACTTCATTTTCTATCATAATACTCACAACGAGGACAACCAAAATACTAACGACATTATTTTCCATCAAGGCAAGAAGTCTACCTTCGATTCCCATTAACTTCTACAACAACTTTCCGACAATTTCAACTTCACTAGAATCGTCATAATCTCACTTGCATCCTAAAATACATATCGACAACAATTTAAATTATTATCTAAAACTTGATTCACATTTCATACCACACACACACACACATTCGGCCACCTTCCAACACCCACAAATTCAACCAAAATTACCAAACTTTCATTTCCAATATAAATTCCATAACAACAACAATTAAAATACTACATAAAAATTAACTAATCTTGCCTCCACAACATAGGCATGCACACGACTATACCATACAACCCTCCCATATTTTCATGAATTCTATCCGTTCCTTCATACTACAATGTAAACAAGCCTTCATAACATCATAAAAAGGATTAAATGTTACCTCTTCTCTTCAACCTCTTCCCTTGACCAACGTGCAGAAATGATGAAACGAACGACCTATCTTCCGAAACAACTATACCATGTCGAAGAGGGCCTTCAAATTGGTTGGAATTCTAGGAGAGAATAATTTTTTGATCACTATTTCAAGGGGCCAAATTTTTGCCCCTTGGCCGTGCACTTCCTCTTTCTCCTCTCCTTTTTCTTCTTCTTTCTTCCACTCTTTTTCTCTTAATAATATGACTACGCATATATATATATATATAGTTGTATAGGTCATGTGAGGGGCAAATGCTTCCCCCTATCTAGATTTTTCCTTTCTTTTTCTCCCTTTTTTTTTCTAGATTTTTCTCCAAATTTCCAAAGATGACTTAATCCCTTTTCTTTTCCTTTTTTTTTTCGGCCACATGGCCTTTTTCAAGAGATTTCTTGAACATTTGTAAAATGACCATTTTACCCCTAGCCTTTCCACAAAATTACCATAATGCCATTTTGCCAATTTCCTTTCCGCCCTTGGTCTTCCTCAATATTTCCACTCTAACAATATTGATAAATAATATTTTCAACAACTCGTATATTAAAATTATTTTTGAAACATAGTCTTGTTCTTAACTTCTCCCCATTACCTTGAATTTTCTGGACGTACGAAATACGGGCTATAACATCCTCCCCCCCTTTAGAACATTCGTCCTCGAATGTTCAACTGACCTTACAGGGTCTTGTAGCACTCCAGGAGGGGGTTTCTTTTTATAGTTGCCCGTTCTTTCCATGCCCATTCCGTATAGTCGAGTCTTTTCGTCCTCATATGGGTCCTTATTCTGTCTCATGGGTTTCCTAAGTGCTGGGCCAATATTTTTTTATCCTTGTCTTCCTCCGATCATCTCTTTTCTGTTATTATTCCATAACCATATCTTAACAAAAGCCTCACCTTTAGATCTCTACCACAACTCTTCTTTAATCTTTCCTCTCGTATCTCTGGATGCAGGCGTACTTGTCTTTGACCTTATGTGTTGGTGCTCATTTCTTTCCTCGTTATTCCCTTTAGGCCTAATATGGCCTCCCCCCCCCCCCTTTAAGGGGGTTCCTTATACGTCACGACCTTAAAGTACTCTTATCTTTAGTTATTCTTCATCCCTCGTCACTCATTCCAACTCTATGCATAACGTATCGAAACTTCTCAGCTCAAATTGTTTCCCTTTTTCTCCTTGCTCATATCATCGTTTTGTCCATCTTTTTCATTGCCTTCCCTCTCGGCTCATTGTAATTAATCCTTGAATCTTACATATTCCTCTTTCGTTCCATATTACCGTACTCCATCCTTGTCCCTTGTCTGCATTTACACCTTTATCTGTTAATCTCGTATCTCGCCGGAAATTTCCTCTTAGGGGTTTCATCCTCCAAGGTTTTCCTCGTTTACTCACCGAAATCTGAATTTCCTTACTCCTCATTTACTTACCTACTTCTTTTTCTAACACCATACCGTCGAGACTTTTCTGTCCTTAACCTATAGTGGAAATAGCGTCCTATCTCGTAATACTAACACCATTCGTTTTCTCACTACTATTCAGGCTTCGGTGTCCCTTTACCCGATTGAGGCCTCCTTTACCGTAGCATAGGTTGTTAGGACACACGTGTCTACTGATACCATCACATATGGGATAACGTGTGCACCCACATCTATATATATAATTATTATCAACTAACCCACAAAATACTTTCAAACTTTATTCAAGCCTATCCTAGTTCCCGAGCTGTGACATACTCTTTAGCCTCTTCACCGAGCTAGTCTACCTCGTTTTATGCGCCTTCTTATGGTCTCCAACCACCCCATACACCATAGTCTCACTCAGGTTACCCTAGTTTTCCATTTGTTCCCTTAAATTTTAATTTTGCAAAATTTTCCCAATTACTTCCCAGGGGGTCACCCATCCTGAAATTGCTCCCACCTGAGCACGCTTAACCTCGAATGTTTAGTGGAATCCGATGCCTTAATGCTGATATTTTCGGATCCACTGTTTTATGGATGCCCCGATATTAGTCTGTTCGATCTTCTTACTCACCGCTTTTACATAGTAACCTGCAGCAAAACTAATTGTCAACTTTCTGAATCCTCCATCTAACCTTGTTTTTCTTATACCATCCTCCTGTACACTGCAAATATAAATAACACCATATAGAACATACAGCTACACCACATTCCGGCCATCCGGGGCTGCCAATTCTTGGGAACAGATCAAATACACCAGTACTTACCCGTCTTCCTCCATCGTATGTGAGACTTTGCATATAAGGAATCTTACCCCCTATGACTTGGCTCTATGGCACGATCTGAGACAGAAAGAAGGTCAACAATCCCTAGATGCCCCGTAGCCTCTTGTTTATAGATGTGGCGCGCTACACACCATAAACAGGACTCTACCGGACACGACTTTGCAGACAACCCCTAGGACAGACCTCCTCTGATACCACTTTGTCACACCCTAACCTTATTAGGGTGTGATGGGCACTCGACCCCACATACAGAGCCGAGCGAACCCGCAGACCCCGATTACACACCTAATGTTTTTTTTTGAATTCTGAAAGTCAATTACAAATAAAATACATGTTGAGCTTTCAAAATTTTCTACTTACTATTTCCAGAATTTAACAAATCTGTAATTATATAAAATTTACTACATAACACAAAATGACATATCGGCTGATGGAGCCGCTTACAGACTGACTATCATTACCCACGACACTGTCTGCAAAGTCTCTAATACTGATCAGACATCACAGCATACATACTCTGATTCGGCAGCACTCCTGGAGGAAATGGAGCCCGCCAATCCACTGGATCATCTTGAGCTAATCTCGTCTATCCACTTGTGGGTACCTGCGCGGCATGAAACGTAGCCCCCGAAGAAGAGGGGGTCAGTACGGAATATGTACTGAGTATGTAAGGCATGAGTACAGAAAACGAAACCATGACTGAGACAGATAGAACAACATACAAATAGCCTATCCAGAATACCAAACACTTATTATTTTTTTCTTTTCCAGACACGAATCATACTTCCTCATTTCGTATGCCAGACGGATTACAGAACGTACCAATTACTCAAATGATGTCATATAGCAAACGGGATACAGAATATACGGAAGGTCAGAATGCTTACTCTCCAACACAAGTCATGCATATCGGAATCGGATATCATATCACATACGCGGTAACCCCGGGGACATATACCACGCCTCGGATTAAGTCGAGGTGGCGTGTATAACCTATGAACATTTAGCCTTATAGAGTCATCCATGAAGGTTTCAGGGCGATCCGGTTTCATTTGTAGAAGTTACGGACGTTCAAACTATGTTTCCATCAAAGCATAAGGTTCTTAGTTCAATTTCACTAAATGAATAGGGGTCCAAATCAAGCTCGTATTTCTAGGAATAGAGTTTCCCTCGTGGCTCGTATCATAGCCTATTACAACTAGGACATGCCAAAAGAAAGGAAGGGTAAGCCTTACATACCTGTGCCGCGACCTCCAGCTACGCTTATGCATCCAATTTGTTTGTCTACATGCAGGAGAATCCATCCATTCGTTAGTTTCATTATCATATACCTGCCTTAACCTTTCAAACACATTCACTTGTATCCTGCCGGAATTTCGGCAGCACCTCCCCTGTAAATATACCAACCTCGAGAATACGGCTCGGCTCCCAATCAACAACAACAACAATCCGGGAATTTGACCCGGCCACAATATCAACAACAATGACAACAAACATTCTAACAACATCGACCGTTAATGTAAACGCACTTTAACATTAGCAACCTTCTTTCGCTTAATGCGACGATATTCCAATTACGTTCAAATCAAGATATATAATCAATCCAAAACCATTCAAACATGATTCCATAACATTTCCAACAATTCACAAAATTTTCGAAAACGACCCGAGCAAGGTTCCAACTCACCCGAAATTGTCCCCAAGCCCGAGAACAACACCAAACACATTCTTTCCTTCCAAATTCACACATTATGTCACAATACATACATTTACAACTTCATTTCATAAATTCAAGAAACCACATCAAGACTACATTTCCTTCCAATGCGGCCCACACGATTATAATCTTAACTTGGATTATTAAAACTTCATTTTCTATCATAATACTCACAACGAGGACAACCAAAATACTAACGACATTATTTTCCATCAAGGCAAGAAGTCTACCTTCGATTCCCATTAACTTCTACAACAACTTTCCGACAATTTCAACTTCACTAGAATCGTCATAATCTCACTTGCATCCTAAAATACATATCGACAACAATTTAAATTATTACCTAAAACTTGATTCACATTTCATACCACACACACACACACATTCGGCCACCTTCCAACACCCACAAATTCAACCAAAATTACCAAACTTTCATTTCCAATATAAATTCCATAACAACAACAATTAAAATACTACATAAAAATTAACTAATCTTGCCTCCACAACATAGGCATGCACACGACTATACCATACAACCCTCCCATATTTTCATGAATTCTATCCGTTCCTTCATACTACAATGTAAACAAGCCTTCATAACATCATAAAAAGGATTAAATATTACCTCTTCTCTTCAACCTCTTCCCTTGACCAACGTGCAGAAATAATGAAACGAACGACCTATCTTCCGAAACAACTATACCATGTCGAAGAGGGCCTTTAAATTGGTTGGAATTCTAGGAGAGAATAATTTTTTGATCACTATTTCAAGGGGCCAAATTTTTGCCCCTTGGCCGTGCACTTCCTCTTTCTCCTCTCCTTTTTCTTCTTCTTTCTTCCACTCTTTTTCTCTTAATAATATGACTACGCATATATATATATATATATATATATATATATATATATATATATATATATATATATATATATATAGTTGTATAGGTCATGTGAGGGGCAAATGCTTCCCCCTCTCTAGATTTTTCCTTTCTTTTTCTCCCTTTTTTTTCTAGATTTTTCTCCAAATTTCCAAAGATGACTTAATCCCTTTTCTTTTCCTTTTTTTTCGGCCACATGGCCTTTTTCAAGAGATTTCTTGAACATTTGTAAAATGACCATTTTACCCCTAGCCTTTCCACAAAATTACCATAATGCCATTTTGCCAATTTCCTTTCCGCCCTTGGTCTTCCTCAATATTTCCACTCTAACAATATTCATAAATAATATTTTCAACAACTCGTATATTAAAATTATTTTTGAAACATAGTCTTGTTCTTAACTTCTCCCCATTACCTTGAATTTTCTGGACGTACGAAATACGGGCTATAACATCCTCCCCCCCTTTAGAACATTCGTCCTCTAATGTTCAACTGACCTTACAGGGTCTTGTAGCACTCCAGGAGGGGGTTTCTTTTTATAGTTGCCCGTTCTTTCCATGCCCATTCCGTATAGTCGAGTCTTTTCGTCCTCATATGGGTCCTTATTCTGTCTCATGGGTTTCCTAAGTGCTGGGCAAATATTTTTTTATCCTTGTCTTCCTCCGATCATCTCTTTTCTGTTATTATTCCATAACCATATCTTAACAAAAGCCTCACCTTTAGATCTCTACCACAACTCTTCTTTAATCTTTCCTCTCGTATCTCTGGATGCAGGCGTACTTGTCTTTGACCTTATGTGTTGGTGCTCATTTCTTTCCTCGTTATTCCCTTTAGGCCTAATATGGCCTCCCCCCCCCCCCTTTAAGGGGGTTCCTTATACGTCACGACCTTAAAGTACTCTTATCTTTAGTTATTCTTCATCCCTCGTCACTCATTCCAACTCTATGCATAACGTATCGAAACTTCTCAGCTCAAATTCTTTCCCTTTTTCTCCTTGCTCATATCATCGTTTTGTCCATCTTTTTCATTGCCTTCCCTCTCGGCTCATTGTAATTAATCCTTGAATCTTACATATTCCTCTTTCGTTCCATATTACCGTACTCCATCCTTGTCCCTTGTCTGCATTTACACCTTTATCTGATAATCTCGTATCTCGCCGAAAATTTCCTCTTAGGGGTTTCATCCTCCAAGGTTTTCCTCGTTTACTCACCGAAATCTGAATTTCCTTACTCCTCATTTACTTACCTACTTCTTTTTCTAACACCATACCGTCGAGACTTTTCTGTCCTTAACCTATAGTGGAAATAGCGTCCTATCTCGTAATACTAACACCATTCGTTTTCTCACTACTATTCAGGCTTCGGTGTCCCTTTACCCGATTGAGGCCTCCTTTACCGTAGCATAGGTTGTTAGGACACACGTGTCTACTGATACCATCACATATGGGATAACGTGTGCACCCACATCTATATATATAATTATTATCAACTAGCCCACAAAATACTTCCAAACTTTATTCAAGCCTATCCTAGTTCCCGAGCTGTGACATACTCTTTAGCCTCTTCACCGAGCTAGTCTACCTCGTTTTATGCGCCTTCTTATGGTCTCCAACCACCCCATACACCATAGTCTCACTCAGGTTACCCTAGTTTTCCATTTGTTCCCTTAAATTTTAATTTTGCAAAATTTTCCCAATTACTTCCCAGGGGGTCACCCATCCTGAAATTGCTCCCACCTGAGCACGCTTAACCTCGAATGTTTAGTGGAATCTGATGCCTTAATGCTGATATTTTCGGATCCACTTTCTCGCATAACCTTTATTACATGAGTCGGGACTAATCGAGGTCTTACAGATCCCGGGACACCCTCGTGGTACGTCGTTTCTTCCATAATTACCATTTTACCCCTTTCGACCCTCGGTGCTCACCTTCCACTTTCTTACATAACTATCTCTCATTCTGGGTTCCCAGACTCCTGCTGATAACAGATACACCTTCGTTGTCACTGTTTTATGGATGCCCCGATATTAGTCCGTTCGATCTTCTTACTCACCGCTTTTACATAGTAACCTGCAGCAAAACTAATTGTCAACTTTCTGAATCCTCCATCTAACCTTGTTTTTCTTATACCATCCTCCTGTACACTGCAAATATAAATAACACCATATAGAACATACAGCTACACCACATTCCGGCCATCCGGGGCTGCCAATTCTTGGGAACAGATCAAATACACCAGTACTTACCCGTCTTCCTCCATCGTATGTGAGACTTTGCATATAAGGAATCTTACCCCCTATGACTTGGCTCTATGGCACGATCTGAGACAGAAAGAAGGTCAACAATCCCTAGATGCCCCGTAGCCTCTTGTTTATAGATGTGGCGCGCTACACACCATAAACAGGACTCTACCGGACACGACTTTGCAGACAACCCCTAGGACAGACCTGCTCTGATACCACTTTGTCACACCCTAACCTTATTAGGGTGTGATGGGCACTCGACCCCACATACAGAGCCGAGCGAACCCGCAGACCCCGATTACACACCTAATGTTTTTTTTTGAATTCTGAAAGTCAATTACAAATAAAATACATGTTGAGCTTTCAAAATTTTCTGCTTACTATTTCCAGAATTTAACAAATCTGTAATTATATAAAATTTACTACATAACACAAAATGACATATCGGCTGATGGAGCCGCTTACAGACTGACTATCATTCTCCAATACCTTCCACATGACACCACTTCTCTCTAGAATCATCTCTCTACATTTATTTCATATGTTTTCAAGGATTATAAGTCCCCAACAACATAAACAAGTGAATCAAGTGTAAGCAAGCCATTAAATACCATTCAAGTCAAGAAATACAAATGGAGAAAAACTGGGGTTTGGCTCAAAGTGGGGTATTATCAACCAAAGCTTGTTCCTACAACTTCTAAGGTAAGATTCATGATTTTTACAAGATGTTTAAGGTATTGGAGAATTAAAATACATGGATTGTAGAAAATGTGGTCAACTTGGTCATGAATGGTGAATAGTGACATTTTGAGGAATAGTTTGAATTGAATTATGAATGTTGTTGTGTTAAGATATGAATGTATTATAAATGGTACTAAGATCATGAGCTCGACACTTTAGACGAATGGACGAAGTTGGAGGTCATGACCATAAATATGGGAGAATTAGAAGCAAATTGAGAAATCTAGATAATGTGGATGATGTGAATGACAAATGGTCATTGTTATGATATTAATGAAGGTATAGACGCTAGCATTGGAAGGAAACGTGCAAGTGTAGAATAGTCTGACGAAAAGGTATGTAAGGCTAACCCTTCTTTCATAAGGCATGGTTCCTTGGCCAAACTCTTAAATCCTCTATACGAGTATGTTGTATTCAAGTGATTGACACTCCGAGCTCATAAGCTCACGACCCTTGATACGTGCTACGAATGTACTACGCACCTCATATGACGAGTAAGCCTAAGATATGGATGTAGCAATAATGATGATGATAGTGATGACGATAATAATAATAATAATAATAATAATGCCAAAGGTGCCTACGGGCTATTATACTTATATGTGCCTATGAAGGGCTATAATGATACCCCGAGCTTATAACGCCGGGTAGGATATATGTATATGATTATGTATAAAGTATGTATACGATTACGTAACGCGCGCACACCTCTGCAGATGGTACGGATAACCCTGAAGCCTTGGTAGGGCCAGGTAGAAATAACATTGAGCCTTGGTTGGCTAAGTATGTATGAAACACCGAACCTTATGGTCGGGCACGCCATGTATGTATATAAGTCTATGGCTATGTATATAATATGAATATGAATGTGAAAAGACTATGTATACGAATGCGAATAAGGACATGTATACGAATATGAGCACAAGTATGGTACGAGTACTATTATGGAATACGCATGATGACGTAGGTGTACAAATGCGTATGAAAAATGGAAAGTCCTACGAAAGGCAGGTAAGCGCTATGACGATGACATTATCGTCTCCCCCCTCCTATGCTATTTCATATGTTGTTCATGATGCTTATTTATTGATGTTGCTCATGCTTTACATACTCAGTACATTCTTCGTACTGACGTCCTTTTGTTTGTGGACGCTGCGTCATGCCCGCAGGTGCACAGGGAGACAGACTTGATCCATAGCTGCTTATCCAGAGATTGCATAGCAGAGCTCCATTTCTTTCGGAGCCGCAGCTTTTGGGTACTCATTCTTTTGTGTATATAATTATAGGCATAGCGGGCTCCTGTCCCGCTAATGTGATATGTCATACTCTTAGAGGCTCGTAGTCATGTGTATGTGGGTAGAGATGTTCGGCCATGTCGGCCTATGTTTTGTATATCTTTTGTTGGCCTCGTCGGCCTTGTACTTATGATGTGGCATAGATGCCTATGATATGTTGAATGATGATGGTCGTCTAATGGGATCAATATGATTAACGATAAGAAAAGCACGAATTGACTTATGGTTCACCTAGATGTTATGTTATGTACGATAAGGGGGTGCCCGGGTGGGGTAGCACCGGGTGCTCGTTGCGGCCCCCTAGCCGGGTCGTGAAAAAAGTGGTATCAAAGCAGTTCAGTCCTAGGATTTGTCTACGAGCCGTGTCTAGTAGAGTCTTGGTTATGGGTGTGTTGCGCGCCACACTTATAATCAAGAAGCTGCAGACATTTTAGGAATATATGACCTTCTTTCTTTATAAGAATCGTGCGATAGAGCTATGATGTAGCAAATTCTTGCTCCTAAATCGTGTGTTGTGTATTTCAGAGATGCCTAAAAAGAAAAAGGCTACAACAGCCCAAAAGGGCAAGACGGTAGCAGTTAAGCGGGTTGAAAGAGCACCGCCACCGGTAGTAGAGGAAGATGAGTCCCAGAGTGCGGCTCAATCTCAGTCCTCCCAGACAGTGCCTATTACCGAGGGGCACGTGGGAGCCTCAGCCCCAGCTCCAGCTCCTCCACCGAATGCTTCGGGCCAAGATGTGAAAGAGGACATTACTTTATTGACTCAATTGGTTGCGGCCCAGGCTCAGAGGCACAGTTCAGGGTATGGCGATAGGGCTGTTACTGCAAGAGCCCGTGATTTCATTACTTTGAACCCTCCGGAATTCTTTGGGTCAAAACCGGAGGAGGATCCCCTGGACTTTATTGATGGTATGCTAAGGACGCTCCGGTTGATACATGCTTCAGACACCGAGTCGGTAGAGCTAGCGTCATATAGATTGAGAGATGTCTCGATCCAGTGGTATACGGTTTGGATGGATTAACGGGGAGCCAATGCACCTCCGCCGGTATGGCAAGAGTTTGTCAATGCTTTTCTTCGTCATTACATGCCTCCAGAAGTTCGGCGAGCTAGGGCCGATAAATTCTTGAATTTGAGGCAAGGTAACATGAGTGCTACAGAGTATAGTCTCCGCTTTAACTCCTTGGCTAGGTATGCTTCGGCCATGGTAGTTGATATGGGCGATCGGGTGCACCAATTTGTGAAAGGCCTAGGGCCACACTTGATGGATAAATGCTTGACTGCGTCCCTTCAGGATGGCATGGATATTGCACGCATTCAGGCACATGCTCAGGAATTAGAGGAACACTTACAGCAGCGGAGAAATGAACGGGAGCAAGATAGGGGGCATAACAAGAGGGCTAGACCTTCGGGTTCGAGGGGCGAGTCCAGAGGCGGACACAGGCAGCAGTTTCCCAGCCATTCGGGCTATTCCATGACCAGTCCACCTCCACGGTTTTCAGGCCAAGGCCTTGATAGATCTGTTCGTTCAGGGCCAAGTCAGAGTTATTCAGAGTCCCAGTTCAGAGGTGATTCCGGCTAGTCAAGGCCGTCTGTGCCACGATGTTCCCAGTGTGGGAAGTCGCATTGGGGTCAGTGCCGATTGGGTTCAGATGTTTGCTATTCATGTGGTCGACCGGGCCATATTATGCGTGATTGCCCCTCAGCTCATGGTAGAGGTAGGACCCTGCCATTAGGGTCGGTAGCCGGATCTTCGGCATCTGTACGCCCTACGGGGCCAGGTTCACATGTGCCAATCGGCCATGGTAGAGGTAGGGGCAGAGCTCCCAGTACTAGCGGTTCTCAGCACCGTATTTATGCTTTGGCTGGACGCCAAGATCTTGAGTCTTCTCCTGATGTGGTCACAGGTATATTATCGGTATTCTCTCATGATGTATATGCTTTGATTGATCCGGGCTCCACATTATCATATGTTACTCCATATATTGCGGGTCGATTTATAATTGAGCCGAAGTCTATCAAGCCTTTTGAGGTGTCTACACCCGTGGGTGAATCGGTAATAGCTAGCTGAGTATATAGGAATTGTGTGATTGTGATTTGTGATCGTCGTACCATGATTGATTTGCATGAGCTGGAAATGGTAGATTTTGACGTTATTATGGGCATGGATTGGTTGGCTTCTTGTTATGCCAATGTTGATTGCCGAATGAAGATGGTTCGTTTCCAATTTCCGGGAGAACCAGTCTTAGAATGGAAAGGAAATACGGCATCACCAAAAGGTAGGTTTATTTCCTATCTAAAGGCAAGGAAGATGATCACGAAAGGGTGCATTTATCACCTAGTGCGAGTTCAAGATGTAGAAGCTGAGTCGCCGACTCTACAGTCAGTTCCAGTGGTGAACGAATTTCCAGATGTGTTCCCGGAAGAGCTTCCAGGCCTTGCTCCCGAGCGAGAGATCGATTTTGCGATTGATGTGTTGCCAGACACTAAACCCATATCTATTCCTCCCTATAGAATGGCACCCGCAGAGTTGAAAGAGTTGAAGGAGCAATTGAAAGACTTGCTTGAAAAAGGCTTCATTAGGCCTAGTTCGTCCCCGTGGGGAGCGCCCGTACTGTTTGTCCGAAAGAAAGATGGCTCCTTGAGAATGTGCATCGATTATCGGCAATTGAATAAAGTGACGATTAAGAACAAGTATCCTCTCCCGAGGATCGATGACTTATTTGATCAATTGCAAGGTGACAAGTGGTTTTCAAAGATTGATTTGAGGTCTGGGTATCACCAAGTAAGAGTTAGGGAGAAAGATATCCCTAAGACAGCCTTCAGAACAAGATACGGTCACTTCGAGTTTCGAGTGATGTCATTTGGGTTAACTAATGCCCCGGAAGTGTTTATGGACCTAATGAACAATGTATTCAGACCTTTTCTGGATCTATTTGTAATTGTATTCATCGACGACATCTTAGTGTATTCTAGATCTGAGGACGAGCATGCGGATCATTTGCGAATTGTCCTTGGAGTTCTTCGAGCTCGAGAGTTGTTTGCAAAATTCTCCAAGTGTGAGTTTTGGTTGAACTCGGTATCATTTCTGGGCCATATCGTTGCAGCCGATGGTATTCGAGTGGATAGCCAAAAGATCGAGGCCGTGAAGACTTGGCCAAGGCCCACGACTCCTACGGAGGTTCGTAGCATTTTGGGCTTAGCAGGCTATTACAGAAGATTTGTTGAGGGTTTTTCTTCTATTTCTGCGCCACTCACCAAGTTGACTCAGAAGTCAGCTAAGTTTCAATGGACAGATGCTTGCGAGCGTAGTTTCCAAGAGTTGAAAGACCGATTGACTTCAGCCCCAGTCTTGACACTTCCAGAGGGACTGGAAGGATATGTTATTTATTGTGATGCTTCAGGCGTCGGGCTAGGTTGTGTACTGATGCAACACGATAAGGTGATTGCGTACGCTTCTAGGCAATTGCGGAAACATGAACAGAATTACTCGACCCATGATTTAGAATTGGCCGCAGTGGTCCAGGCATTAAAGATATGGCGACATTACTTATATGGTGTCCATGTGGATGTTTATACAAATCATAAGAGCCTTCAGTATATCTTCAAGCAGAAAGAGTTGAATTTGCGACAACGACGATGGTTGGAGTTGCTAAAGGATTACGATGTTGATATCTTGTATCACCCCGGAAAGGCTAACGTTGTGGCTGATGCTCTTAGCCGCAGATCCATGGGAAGTCTAAGTGATGTACGACCAGAAAAGAAAGAGATGGCCCGTGAGCTTCAACAGTTAGCGAGCCTAGGAGTCTGAGTAGTGGACTCAGGTAGCAGCGGAGCTACTATTCAGAATTCAGCAGTTTCATCGCTAGTAACGGAAGTAAAAGAGCGACAATATGAGGATTCCATGCTAATGCAGTACAGAGATACACTCCCTCAGAAGGAGGAGTCATCATTTGATATTTCGGAAGACGGAGTTCTCCGATGTCGAGGCAAGTTATGTGTTCCCGATGTGGTAGGTCTACGTCACCAAATATTGGGGGAAGCTCATTGTTCCCGTTACTCCGTTCACCCCGGAGCGACGAAAATGTATCATGATCTTAAGTCTATATATTGGTGGAATGGGATGAAGAAAGATGTAGCGGAATTTGTAGCTCAATGTCCTAATTGCCAACAAGTGAAGATCGAGCACCAAAAGTCGGGTGGCTTGTTGCAAGCTATAGAAATCCCGACGTGGAAGTGGGAAGTGATTAATATGGATTTCATTACAGGGTTACCTCGTTCTCGACGTAAGTATGATTCCATATGGGTGATTGTGGATAGACTCACAAAGTCAGCTCATTTCTTACCGGTCAGGACAACCTATGTGGAAGAAGATTATGCGAAGCTTTATCTTAAAGAGATAGTGAAACTCCATGGCGTTCCGGTATCTATTATCTCCGATAGAGGGACCCAGTTTACACCTAAGTTTTGGGAGTCTTTCCAAGAGGGTTTAGGGACCCAAGTGCGCCTTAGCATGGCATTTCACCCACAGACCGATGGGCAGGCCGAACGTACCATTCAGACTCTTGAAGATATGTTGCGAGCATGTATGTTAGATTTTGGAGGAAATTGGGATGATCATTTGCCACTCATTGAATTTGCTTACAATAATAGTTACCATTCCAGCATTCAAATGGCACCGTATGAAGCTCTATATGGGCGAAAGTGTGGATCCCCAATTGGGTGGTTTGAAACCGGAGAAACTAAGTTGATAGGGCCAGACTTGGTCCAGCAAGCAATAGAGAAAGTTAAGCTCATACAAGATCGGTTGCTAGCGGCTCAAAGTCGTCAAAAGTCCTATGCGGATAATCGTTGAAGAGACTTTGAGTTCGAAGTGAAAGATTGGGTATTCTTGAAAGTGTCGCCGATGAAGGGCGTAATGAGATTTGGCAAAAAGGGGAAGCTCAGTCCCCGGTATATTGGGTCATACGAAATTGTACGCAAGATAGGCAAAGTGGCCTATGAGTTAAATCTACCTCTAGACTTGGAGTCAGTTCATCCAGTATTTCATGTTTCGATGCTTCGGAAATGTGTTGGAGATCCTACTAGGATCGTCCCGGTGAATGATGTGCAAGTAACAGAGAAATTGACATATGAAGAGATACCCATTGCCATACTAGATAGGCAAGTACGGAGACTTAGAAACAAAGAAGTCGCCTCAGTTAAGGTCTTATGGAGGAACAACAATCGAGAGAAAATGACGTGGGAAGCAGAAGAGAGTATGCGATCCAAATACCCACATCTATTTCAGCCCATGGAAGAAGTACAAAATGAGACGTCGAGATCAAAAGGTATGCATGTTTTCCTTTTATGCTTTTGGGTCGTGTGTGGCCAATTTTTATGTTATTATGTAGTGGCCCTGTGTGGCATCGATATTATGGGCTGTTGTGGCAGGGTGGCAGTGCCATAATGTAGGGGAAACTCTGGCGAAATTTTATAGAATCCCCGAAGACTTAACATTCGAGGACGAATGTTCTTAAGGGGGGGGGGAGAATGTTACACCTCGGAAAATTTTCCGTTGGTACGCAAGAGAATGAACTAGTGATGAATATGAGTGCATGATGTCCATGAGCAAGAAACGACGTTGATGACCTTAGGCGAGATTTCGAAAGTATCCGATGTGAGACGAGGAAGTTGGCTAAGTTAAGATGAGATACAAGGTGAGCAATGCATGTGCATAGACGGGGGTGATTAAAATGAGAAGTCTAAGAAATATGGGAAGTTGCAGAATTGCAACTGGCCAGTGGTCGTAAATTGCAAAATACGGACCGTAAATTGCTATACGGTCCGTAAACTGGCAGTCGTAAACTGCCATGCAAAAGCTTCAGCTTTCTGCCCAGCCGAGACATGGTAAAATACGACTAGGTTTACGGACCGTAAAGTGATTTACGGCCCGTAAACCATGGTCGTAAATCACCATGCATGCAGCCTTAAGTTTTTGGTTCTGCTTAAGCTTAAAGACGACCACGAGGGATGGTCCGTAAACTGAAATACGGACCGTAGACCTCCATGGACGACCACTGTTCACCCAGCACAGATTTTTCAATTCATTAAATATGAGGATCAAGACTTGTTTTATTTCATTTCCACATTACACCACTTCTCTCTAGAATCATCTCTCTACATTTATTTCATAAGTTTTCAAGGATTATAAGTCCCCAACAACATAAACAAGTGAATCAAGTGTAAGCAAGCCATTAAATACCATTCAAGTCAAGAAATGCAAATGGAGAAAAACTAGGGTTTGGCTCAAAGTGGGGTATTATCAACCAAAGCTTGTTCCTACAACTTCTAAGGTAAGATTCATGATTTTTACAAGATGTTTAAGGTATTGCAGAATTAAAATACACGGATTGTAGAAAATGTGGTCAACTAGGTCATGAATGGTGAATAGTGACATTTTGAGGAATAGTTTGAATTGAATTATGAATGTTGTTGTGTTACGATATGCATTTTTCCTAAATGGCCTGTAGCCCCTTGTTTATTGATGTGGCGCACAACACACCATAAACAAGACTCTACTAGACACGGCTCGTAGACACTTCCTAGGACGAACTGCTTTGATACCACTTCTGTCACGACCCAACTAGGGGCCATGACGGGTACCCGGGGCTGACCACCGAGCACCGCTCGTTCAACTACTCATCATACTCATTAAACCTCTCGTTTTTTTTTGTTCATAAACTCATAATCATAAGAAAATCATTTTCATTGCAGAAAATAAATACTTTTATATACATAAGCCCTTTTGCTATCAAAAGATAATGTACACATATCTACGTATATACAGTAGTGACCTTGTGAGACCATATAACCCACACATACGTATCTACGAGCCTCTACTAGAGTACTAGACGTAAGGTCGGGACAAGACGTCGTCGTGCCCAAAATATTTATACATATGTATATACACAAAAGTATAAGCCCGATTAGCACCTCCGGAATAGTGGAGTGCTTCTGCAAATCTGCTGATAGCTCCTAAAGGTCTGCACCGTCTCCCTGTCTACCTGTGGGCATGAACACAGCGTCCAAAGAAAACGGACGTCAGTACGAATACTGTACTGAGTATGTTAGGCATGAATGAAACAAACATAATAGAGAAATCATAAGTCTTGAGGTGAAGGCAAAACCTGCGTGACCTTTAAGGGTGAATGCATTTCATACATATATTGCATATGCATAATCATCGTACATGAACCATCATAGCGTATACATCATCATGTCATATAATTCATCATCGTAGTGCAGTAGCTTATCATACACATAAAACATTATCCCTATTCGGCCACGTAGGGCTCGACAATATCCGTATTCGGCCCCGTGGTGGCTCGACAGTATCCGTATTCGGCCACGTAGTGGCTCGACACTATCACATATATATCTTCCATATTCGGACACGTAGTGGCTCGACCATATCACATGCATCATACAAAGATCAATATGTCTCATCATTATCATAGCCATCACATACATCTTATAAGTTTATCGTAACCTTTCATTAATGCACACATTTAAATTTAAAGACAATCTATGAAAATCACATCATATTCGTAGCATGAATTTCGTATAAATATCGTATGATAGTCTTTACAGTCTTTGGGCTTAAGCTCATCATTTCCATTATCATTTCTATAGCGTATCTCTTACCTTTATCTCACATGAAATCTTTTATGAACATAGACTCGCAGTTTCTCGAAATATTGGTCATAGGACATACATTGAGGCTTATGACAATCTATAACAATGTCGGAGTGACGTAAGGTTGTGAGCCCCCGCGTATATTATGAACGTTTATGAGTATCGTGCCTCACTTTGAAGGAAATAGAGCATAAGGCGAGTGTTAACAAAGATAACATCATTAGCCTTACAGGAACATCATGCCACAATTTCTTGAATCGCTATACTCTAGCTCATTATCATCACCATCATATTCGTATGTAATTCAATATATTGAAGAACTCATAGGCTTCGTTTTGAAGAAGGATTATATGAGACTTGAAGGATTCATGCCTTTTGAAAGAGAATATAAGCCTTACATACCTTTCTCCTTTAGCTATTCTACCGCTTGATCGTTCCTCTTCAATATTCGCGTCTTTACCTTCAAGAGAATTCGCATCAACGTCAGTTAATCGACTATAAGAACGCGTGACTATTCTCTAGGGCAAATTGAGCAGCATTTCCGTTGTTTCTACTACTTTTCCCATGTTTCATTTCAACTACCAAACATTCACAACAACACTCACAATATCGTATCAACAATCGTCATTTATCTACATTACCACATTCCACCATTTTTCTCCAATTTCTCCACATTTACGGTTTTTTTCTCACCATCACATTTTCTCATACATCACACCTATTTTATGGTTTACACGTCATTTATAACATATTTATACTCCCAACTCATCAACATTCATAATTCAATCCAACTATCATTCAACTATGGCACTATTCACATTTTATGACCCATTTTCCATGTCTTTATACAATTCAAGCATCTTAGCTTTCCAATACCTTAAACAATATGCTAAAGTCATAAAACTTACCTTAGATGGTGGTGGAACAAGCCTATAGTGGAGTTCTTCATCTTTCCTCAAAACCCTATTTTTCCTTCTTTGAAATTTCTTGGTTTGGATGAACTTCACTTGAGTTTCACACACTTTGTTTCATGGATTTGGTGTTGTTGATCTTGATCTCCCTTTGATTCTCTTAAATTTTGTGGATGAAATGTTTGGATAAGTTCTAGAGGGTTCTTGAAGGTTGTAGATGGAAAATGAATGAAAATGAATGAGAAAGTTACTTATAATAATCACAAAATCTGATTTTTAATGAGCATTCGTCGGGGTGTACAGTGGTCGTAAACCACAGTTAACGGACCGTATACTAGTTTACGGGCCGTCTAACGTGGTCGTATTTAAGCATATCAAAAACAGAAAGGTTTGCTGGAGGTCATGATGGTTTACGGCCACAGTTTACGGGCCGTATTTCAGTTTACGATCCGTAAACTGGGTCGTATTTTACCATTTAAACTCTGGACAGAAATTTGAAATTTTTGGAACGTTGGAGGACGATGGCAGTATACGGTCCGTAAATCACTTGACGGGTCGTATTCTGTTTTACGACCACTGGCTGAATTGAAATTCTACAACTTTCTTATTTCCAAAAATTCATGAATCGTCATTCCCTACTCAGTAAAACATCGTACACTCATACTCTTCGTTGGTCTATTCATTGTACGTTGATGGAGAAATTTCTGAGGTGTAACATTCTTCCCCCCTTTTTGGAACATTCGTCCTCGAATGTTAAGTTAGCAAGGATTCTACGAAAAATTCGCCAGAGTTTCCCTTGTAATATGGTACTACCACCCTGTCACAACAACCCATAATATCATTTCCTCACAGGGCCACAACATAATAGCAACATATCTATGGCCACACACGACCCAAAAGCATGAAAAGAAAACGTACATACCTTTTTCAAGCTTGGTTCTTAACTTACATCTCTCCCATTCCCTTTTCATCATACAATGAATTCTTTTATGACATCTCTCATGTCCTTTATTGATTATGCAGCCTCGTACTACTAACTCCATAATCCTGTAGTGGTAACTTCTAAAGTGCTATAACTCATGTCTCGTATATTTTCCTCACACTCACATCTTCATAAAAATATATTGACAATATAGTCTGCACGATAAGGAACCTTTCATCAATAACTAACTTGTTCGGTAGCGCATGTAACTCCCTTACTTTTTCTAACTGACCCTATCTTTTCTCTATTCTTTAGCTACTGCTATCTTAGAGGTTCTACCCTTCACACCCTACTTCCTTAAGGCTTGTGTAGCATCGTCCTCACAATCCCCTTTTAGTCTTATCGGTAGTATTTCTAAAGGTATTTCATATAGATTACCAGTGGTGGATCAATACTATCCTCAAGGATATATATATATATATATATATATATATATATATATATATATATATAAACTGTTAATACCACATATCGTACTTTACCGATTACCGTCGCTACATAACATAAAACCTCTCAATTCATACTTGTTTAATATGATAAATATTTATTTCTCCTTTCACACATTATCAAAGGTACAGATATACCTGTGAGGGCATCGGGAAATGACTCTGGATCCTATCGCTCAGCTAAAGCGTATATACGGGGCTGGGTGGCACCTGAAGTAGTTGCTCCCCCTCTGCCTCTACCTCGCCCTGCCGAAACCGGGAAAGTCTGCCCTCCCGGGCGCACCGAAGAAGAACCAGCCGCTGATCCTGCGGGCTGAACCGCGTGCCTACCGCCTCGAAACGGGCACTCTCTCATAATGTGACCCGACTGGCCGCATACATAACAAACATCCGAGCCCAATCGGCATGGTCCCCAATGTAGCTTACCGCACTGGGTACATTGTGGTATAGATGATCTCCTCTGGCCTGAATCACTCCTATACCGATAGCCCGACTCGGTGAAACTCTGATCCGGTCCGGGATGACTAGAGAAGTCGGACCCCTGGTCTGCAACTCGTGGAGGTATACTAGTCACCGACTGACCTGAGTGCCTAGAATACGTCTACCTCGATCCCCTTCTTTGGTCGCTATCAGCACCTATGGATCTGGCCCTCTTACTTGGCCCCTGATCCATATCACACTCGCCCCTTTGCCGATGTCATTGCTCTTCGAGATTTTGAGCATGGTCTTGAATGCGGGAGATATCCATCCCGTCTTGTAATGAAGCCGTTAAGCAATCTTTGAACAAATGAGGCCCTAGGCCACTCACAAACCTATGCACTCTATCTCCCATATCGGACACCATAGCCGGGGTATATCTAGCCAATGAATTGAATTGAAGGCTATACTCCCGAGCACTCAGATTTAAGAACCTATCCGCTCTAGCTCGGCAGACCTCGGGTGGCAAGTAGTGGCGGATGAAGGCATCTACAAATTCTTGCCAAACCGGAGGAGGCGCATTCTCTCCTCTTGATAATACCCAATTATTATACCATAAGACTGCCACGTCCCGGAGTCTATAAGATCCTAACTCCACGGATTCAGTCTCGGAGGCATGGATAATTTTCAATGTCCTCAACATCTCATCAATAAAGCCTTGCGGGTCTTCGTCCGGCTTAGACCCAAAGAACTCCGGAGGATTTAAAGTCATAAAATCACGGGCTCTAGTACTAACGGCCCTGTCACATGAAACTGAACCCTGTAACTGTGCCTGGGCGGTAACTAGCTGTGTCAATAAGCTGATGGCCTCGGTTACTTGTTGACCCGAAGCAACCGGGGGAGGGATTGGAGCAGAGGCTCCTCCTTGCTCTCCTACGTCGGGCGAGGCCTCATTTTGTGATTCACCCTCCTCTACATTCATCGGAGGCTCTCTTTCTGCTCGCCTTTTTGTAATAGCTTTGCCCTTCTGAGCAGCCGTAGCTTTTCCCTTTGGCGGCATTTCTGAAATCATAACATACTTTTAGGAAGAATATAATATTAGACATGGCTCTACCGCACGATCTTATAAGAAGAAAGATGGTCATTTTTCCTAAATTCCCTGTAGCCCCTTGTTTATTGATGTGCCGCGCAACACACCATAAACAAGACTCTACTAGACACGGCTCGTAGACACTTCCTAGGACGAACTGCTTTGATACCACTTCTGTCACGACCCAACTAGGGGCCGTGACGGGTACCCGGGGCTGACCACCGAGCACCGCTCGTTCTACTACTCATCATACTCATTAAACCTCTTTTTTTTTTTTGTTCATAAACTCATTATTATAAGAAAATCATTTTCATTGCAGAACATAAATACTTTTATATACATAAGCCCTTTTGCTATCAAAAGATAATGTACACATATCTACGTATATACAGTAGTGACCTTGTGAGACCATATAACCCACACATACGTATCTACGAGCCTCTACTAGAGTACTAGACGTATGGTCGGAACAAGACCCCGTCGTGCCCAAAATATTTATACATATGTATATACACAAAATTATAAGCCCAATTAGCACCTCCGGAATAATGGAGTGCTTCTGCAAATCTGCTGATAGCTCCTAAAGGTCTGCACCGTCTCCCTGTGGGCATGAACACAATGTCCAAAGAAAACGGACGTCAGTACGAATACTGTACTGAGTATGTAAGGCATGAATGAAACAAACATAATAGAGAAGTCATAAGTCATGAGATGAAGGCAAAACCTGTGTGACCTTTAAGGGTGAATACATTTCATACATATATTGCATATACATAATCGTCGTACATGAACCATCATAGCGTATACATCATCATGTAATATAATTCATCATCGTAGTGATGTAGCTTATCATACACATAAAACATTATCCGTATTCGGCCACGTAGGGCTCGACAATATCCGTATTCGGCCACGTGGTGGCTCGACAGTATCCGTATTCGGCCACGTAGTGGCTCGACACTATCACATACATATCTTCCATATTCGGACACGTAGTGGCTCGACCATATCACATGCATCATACAAAGATCAATGTGTCTCATCATTATCATAGCCATCACATACATCTTATAAGCTTATCATAACCTTTCATTAATGCACACATTTAAATTTAAAGACAATCTATGAAAATCACATCATATTCGTAGCATGAATTTCGTATAAATATCGTATGATAGTCTTTACAGTCTTTGGGCTTAAGCTCATCATTTCCATTATCATTTCTATAGTGTATCTCTTACCTTTATCTCACATGAAATCTTTTATGAACATAGACTCGCAGTTTCTCGAAATATTGGTCATAGGACATACATTGCGGCTTATGAATAATCTATAACAATGTCGGAGTGACGTAAGGTCGAGAGCCCCCGCGTATATTATGAACGTTTATGAGTATCATGCCTCGCCTTGAAGGAAATAGAGCATAAGGCGAGTGTTAACAAAGATAACATCATTAGCCTTACAGGAACATCATGCCACAATTTCTTGAATCGCTATACTCTAGCTCATTATCATCACCATCATATTCGTATGTAATTCAATATATTGAAGAACTCATAGGCTTCGTTTTGAAGAAGGATTATAAGAGACTTGAAGGATTCATGCCTTTTGAAAGAGAATATAAGCCTTACATACCTTTTTCCTTTAGCTATTCTACCGCTTGATCGTTCCTCTTCAATATTCGCGTCTTTACCTTCAAGAGAATTCGCATCAACGTCAGTTAATCGACTATAAGAACGCGTGACTATTCTCTAGGGATAATTGGGCAGCATTTCCGTTGTTTCTACTACTTTTCCCATGTTTCATTTCAACTACAAAACATTCACAACAACACTCACAATATCGTATCAACAATCGTCATTTATCTACATTTACCACATTCCACCAATTTTCTCCAATTTCTCCACATTTACGATTTTTTTCTCACCATCACATTTTCTCATACATCACACCTATTTTATGGTCTACACGTCATTTATAACATATTTATACTCCCAACTCATCAACATTCATAATTCAATCCAACTATCATTCAACTATGGCACTATTCACATTTTATGACCCATTTTCCATGTCTTTCTACAATTCAAGCATCTTAGCTTTTCAATACCTTAAACAACATGCTAAAGTCATAAAATTTACCTTAGATGGTGGTGGAACAAGCCTAGAGTGGAGTTCTTCCTCCTTCCTCAAAACCCTATTTTTCCTTCCTTGGAATTTCTTAGTTTGGATGAACTTCACTTGAGTTTCACACACTTTGTTTCATGGATTTGGTGTTGTTGATCTTGATCTCCCTTTGATTCTCTTAAATTTTGTGGATGAAATGTTTGGATAAGTTCTAGAGGGTTCTTGAAGGTTGTAGATGGAAAATGAATGAGAAAGTCACTTATAATAATCACAAAATCTGATTTTTAATGAGCAGTCGTCGGGGTGTACAGTGGTCGTAAACCACAGTTTACGGACCGTATACTAGTTTACGGGCCGTATAACGTGGTCGTATTTAAGCATATCAAAAACAGAAAGGTTTGCTGGAGGTCATGATGGTTTACGGCCACAGTTTACGGGCCGTATTTCAGTTTACGGTCCGTAAACTGGGTCGTATTTTACCATTTAAACTCTGGACAGAAAGTTGAAATTTTTAGAACATTGGAGGACGATGGCAGTATACGGTCCGTAAATCACTTTACGGGCCGTATTCTTTTTTACGACCACTAGCTGAATTGAAATTCTACAACTTTCTTATTTCCAAAAATTCATGAATCGTCATTCCCTACTCAGTGAAACATCGTACACTCATACTCTTCGTTGGTCTATTCATGGTACGTTGATGGAGAAATTTCCGAGGTGTAACAATACGGACCGTATAAATGATCATATAGTCCATCTTTCTTCCGATCTTGTTCTCGTCGCTTCGTTTGATCTCCAATCCTTATGGAACCTTCTTAGCACTTGTTTAACACTTCATTAACAATCTAAGGGGCGTTATAACTCTTCCTCAAGACATCATTAAGTCAACATTAGTTCGATACTTTGCAAAACCCTTCCAAAACACGACTCATACTTTACATTCCTCAACGAACTTTCTTCTCTTGCCTCGAATGTCTTTGGAATCTTAATTAGAATCGTTAATTAACCTTTCTTACCTGTAGGTACATCGCATACGTCACACCCTGCGTTAGTCTATCTACCACATAGTGACATGAAATTTTTCCGAGGTGTAACACTCTTCCCCCCTTTAAAAACATTTGTCCTCGAATTTTATGCTCTCAGGAATCCTACATAAATTTCGCCAGAGTTTCCCCTGTAACATGGCGCTACCATCCTATTACAACAGTCCATAATAACACTACCACTCAGGGCTATGATATCACACCACATAATATGGCAACACACGACCAAAAGCATTAAAAGTAAAGCATTGCATACCTGAGGGCAATAGTGTTTCATCTTGAACCTCTTCTGTGAATGGAGATAAATGCGTATACTTGGACTTCGTACCCTCTTTCGCTTCCCAATGCATCTCTTCAACTTTCGTACTCTTTCCTAATATCTTCATCAAGATCCCATCAGTTCTTCATTCACTACTTTAAAACCCTTTGAGAGGGCAACAAGAAATTCTAACAAAATTTTTGAATAATCTTCCCCAAATCTTTTCAAAATGAAATTTTTGCACTCTAATGATTTAATACCCTCTCATTCTTGCAAGATTTATGCGACCGCCGATATATATCAATTCAAAGCCATCTTACAGGTCTTTTCATCTTTCTTGAAGGCTTAACGTACGTGTTATTAACATACCTTGGGAAATTAGAAAATGAGCTCTATCCGCTTATTTGTTCCAAAATGGGGGTTTACTAGAATGGCCCATTTTACCCCAAATCTCTCGAAATGTACCAATCTTCAGACATTGGTAGGGAACCAAGCATTTTGACAAATTTTCATCGATAGCTTATATGATTCTTTGCAATTGCAACACCTATTTTAGCTCTAGATTCATCCTCATTCTTGATTAGCACCACGAAATTGTCTTACACAAGTTTACTCCTTGTTTCCTTCTTTATCCACCCTGTTCGCTTCCAGGTTCTCACCTAAATATATCTTACTGCATTTACTTTGTGATGCGGCCTTAATTTCTTCATGTTTGAGTACTCTAAGCTTGAAATTCTCGTATCACCCATACATTCCCTCTTCTACACGATCATACATATTTGTTCCTTTTCATTGTAGGTCGCTACCATCAAGTATTCACATGTTTCCAATTAGTTCATTTCCATTTCAATCCTCTCCCATTGTTAGCTCCGTATCTTTCTGTTAGCAAAGACATTACTAAATTTTGAATCAAGCACTCTGCCTTTAAGGCTTTCCCTGTACAATGCTATCTCCATCGGTATGAAATCTTAGAACCTTGCATCCATACAACTAGCTTGCAGTGGCTGTTTCACCTGACTCCTCATCTTAGCCGATTATTCACTTCTCTCCCTAATTCAAGTCTTACACTCATCACCTGTATCTTCTCACTATGAAATTATTCGTATGAGCCCTTATTGTATAGAAATACTGTTTTACGCTTATCTGTCTTACACTTGAACTGAAGCCGCAATAATCACGTGATGTATCTTCTTAAGTTTAATACTGCTCTTCCGTTATATGCTCATCCTTTAACTCTACCTCATAATCTATCTTATTGTTGCACGACTGCCATGTTGGGTTCTCCGCTCGTCTTCCCCTCTACGGTCCATATCTTGTATTATCTCGTTCTTATGCCTCCGGCGGCCACGTTGCCTCGGAAAATCGAAGACTACTTCTTTGATGGTCTCTTTTGGTTACCATTTTGTTGCCACGACTATCAAACCATGAGGGATCTGCCTTTAGCCCTATGCTCTTTTCCTCAATTCTATTGAGACCCATAGATTGTCTTGCATATTAATCATTTCATCGATATAGCTCATAACCGCTCCATACTCCCTATACCGTATCGTCTACAAACTCGCCCTCTCTTGGCTCACCTTTTCTTAATAATCACTCCCTGGGACCTTTATCGTGTAACTCACCGGGGATGCAATTCCATTTGTTGTTGTTTGGAAATACATATGAAGTCAGTCCATTAATTGTTCACAATCAACCTTGTTTCTTCTTCCGTCTTACCTCTCATACTTCCCTCAAATGATTTCATCCACAGGACAATCGTTCTAAGCATATTTCAGAGTACCATTGACTACCCCTCCTTTTTTTTCGAACTGCAACTTAAGGTTCAACGCCAATCCTTTCATACTCTTCTCTAATCAGTTCACACTGCCATAGGATTATTGTCCCCTGCCATCTCAACATTTTAATAACAGGATAACACTTTGCCCTTTTAAACTTCTTTAGAGAGATGTTGTATAAAGTCACCCCTTTTATGCATAAAATATCTTACTCCATAAATGGCCCCACATCCCTTGTCATCATTCAATCAGCCACACGGTTCTTACAGTAAGATTCAAAATTTCAATCACTCCATGACACCTATTACCATCCCTACTTAATGTTAGGATATCCACAGGGTCTGATCCTCTTCCACCTTCTATTTATCGGGTTTCTGCTCTATAGACCTTTCTTCTATTTTCCTCGCTTTTGCCATTCCTTCTCTATTTCCAACATGTTTCTCTTCCTTCTCCTTTTACTACACGCATCACACATACCGGGAATTCGTCATTTAGCATTCTTTTGTTTCGTTGATCCACCTTATTTTTGGTTTCGCTTCCCTTCATATTAGTAATAACAACTCTTTTTATATAACCGTTCAAGCAAATTCCTGGATGCATAACTTAAACTATAACACGGAACACAACTGCGATCATAAGGTCTACCAAATGCTAGGCAAGGAGCTTTTGTGAACACATCTCTTCTAATCGCTTTTCTCGAGGTATCGCCGAGGTCATTAAGGCTAGCTTATAGTGACATAAAAGTTTCTCCCACTATAATCTTGAGGTGAAACCTAGCTTAATAATCTAATTCGGTGTCACATGCATCGGCCTATACGTATACATCAAGCTCATTTTATGATTCGATACACCAAAGCATAAAAGGGCTAACCAAAATCTTCTAACGTACGACTTCTTATGGAATGCCTATCTCTTTAATTCTCCTTAGTACACAGAAATTCCTTCTATTTCAAGCACATCATTCTCCCTTCCCATGTTCTTTACTCCATCCTAACCTATTCGTCATTCCCTTAGTTTAATACATGCTTGCTACATTTATCCTGCATTTTAACTACTAGCTCCATCCTTAATCACTCGTTGCTAGTCCTCTCTTCTTCTCACGGCAATTCTGTCTACAGTTCTCACAATTTCCTTTAGATTTCTAAGAGAATTTCGGCAGATTTTCCCTTGAAAACATAACAATCCCAAACCTGCACATAGCCCAGAAAACACATCCCATGCCTTAATAGGACACATATCAAAACACATATAATATACAACTCAGAAGCACAAGACTATTTACCATAAGAGGATATAAGTAATAAAACTTGTCTCATAAGTTGTACCTGCACACTCTTTCTAGAATTCCATTATATATTTTTTTCTACACACAACCAACTCCCTTATGGGAGGTTTACTTACTCATAAATCATGATTCTGGCTATCACTGGGTCACTAACAAGCATAACCATCTCAAATTATATGATTGGCTCAGATTTTCACCTCGACACAGTCAACAACATTAGGAGTAACATATGACAGCGTAGAACCCGAATTAATCGATGCATACACATCATAAGAGGATAATGACAATATACCTGGGACAATATAAGGGGGAGACTCAAGATCCTGTCGCCCAGCTAATGCATAGGTATGATGCTGGGATCCACTTGGACTGGGCATTCCTCTTCGGTCTCTCTCACCGCCTAATAACATCTGAGGCCTTTGCCTCGGAGGGT
Organism: Lycium barbarum; assembly: GCF_019175385.1. Lineage (NCBI taxonomy): Eukaryota > Viridiplantae > Streptophyta > Magnoliopsida > Solanales > Solanaceae > Lycium > Lycium barbarum. The sequence goes on along the minus strand of NC_083344.1, from coordinate 57,257,079 downwards.
GTACCGATGATGAAGAGCCAGCTGCCACTCCCGTAGACCGAACCTTATCCTTACCACGTAACAATGGACAGTCGCGCCTGAAAGGGCCTGGCCGAGCTCAAGCATAACAAACATTCAAACCCAAGCGGCACGGTCCAGAATGTAAATTGCTACACCGAATACACTGTGGTACCGGTGACCTCATCTGGCTTCAATCACCCTTGTTTTGGGAACTAGGAACTCTAAAACTCTAGACTGGCCCCATGCAAGCAGATCTATTGGCTCTGTGTCTAGGAAACTCTGGTGGTGCACTAGCTGTTGAACGAGCTGAGTGCCTTGAGAATTGTTGCCTCCGGACTCACAATCAAACCCTGAAGACCTGGTCCTCTTCCTCCAACCCCTGCCATCAAGGTTCGCACCTTGCTGCTGAACTTGCGCTGCTACTAACTGGGTCAGCAAAAGGATGGCCTGCCTCATCTCCTGGCTTGAGGTATCTGGTTGAGGGATTGGGGGTGCTGGGGATAAGGTTGAGACCCTCCTTTGATGTGATTCTTCGAGTTAACAAAGAACCAATTGACCAGGATCTTGTTCTTGAAGCGACTGATGGGCAGAATTCAAGAAACGAACGTAAATCGGGCTATACTTCTCGGAATTATGTGGTTTCAAGATGAGGAGAAAGATAACGATTTGAAATATAAAAATGGCTCTTGAATCGTTTAAAATAAGTAAATATTGAGGGTACAAGGATGGAAAAAAAATTAGGGTTCTGGGTATGAAATAGAACGAAATTGTTTTCAAGAAACGTGTTCTTGAATGATCAAGAACCAAAAAGGTTCCTAAGTCACCACTTGAAATCAACTTACATGATAAAGAAACACCACACGCAACTGAAAACAAGGTAAAGACTATCATAACCTTGCTTGGAACCAAAAACAAGGATAAAGAACAAGAAATAGAGAGTAACTCTATTGCAAAATTTAGGTTTATGCTAAAAACGTGAATTCTATATTCATAAGTCATGAGAACCATTTATATAGGCCTAGGGTCTCTTCTTTTATGACTACAAATCCCTATTCTACTCTAGAAAGGAAATAGGTAAAAACAAGGAAAGTAAAATCCCTATTCTATAAGGAAAAGAATAAAGAAAAGAAGAATCCTACTAGAACTAGGATAAAGATCCTACTAATGATAGGAAATTAAATCCTACTATAATATAAATCAAGAAACAAGAAACCTATTTAGAAAAGGATTCAAGAAACAAGAATGGGAAATAATCTTCAAAATTGAGCTTCTTGGACTTTTCTTTTTCTTGAATTTCAGTCTTGTGTTTCTTGATTTTCTTGGATTTCGTGATCTTCTTCATCTTTCATCACGCTTTGACCCTCTAAAGCTGGTGAAGTATGGGAAAACCGAAATAAGGCCTTACCCTGGGTTCACTCTCCTCCATATCCATAGACGACTCCCGCTCAATCTCCTCTTCAACCACTATCTTGCCCTTCTGGGCTGCTGTAGCTTTTCCTTTAATCAACTTTGCTGAAAACATAACGCACGGTTAGGAAAAAAGGAATTCTTATATTATAGCTCTATCGCACGATCTATGAAGAAGAAAGACATTCATTATTCCTAAATGCCCCGCAGCCGCCTGTTTATAAGTGTGGCGCGCTTCACCCCCATAAACAAGACTATACTGGACATGGCTCGTAGACAAACCCTCGGACGGAACTGCTCTGATACCACTTTTGTCACGACCCTACTAATGGGTCATGACGGGTATTCGGAGCTGACTACCGAGCACCACTCATTATGCTAATCATCGTACCCAACTTGAACATACACAATCTCGAAGGCGCACATATATATATATATATATATATATATATATATATATATATATATATATATATATATATATATATATACACATAAACCATCATGGCTACAACATGATATACACTGATATATCCATAAGACAACAACTACCCATGCATCCGTATCTACGAGCCACTACTAGAATACTGAGACGTAAGGACGGGACAGGACCCCGTCGTACCCAAATGTATATATATACACAAAAGAATACTTCAATAATTGGCACCTCCGAAATAATGGAGTCCTTCTGTGTAGCTGCTGATAGACTCCTATGAATCTGGGTATATATATATACATAAACCCTCGTGGCTACAAAATGATATACACTGATATATCCATAGGACAACAATTACCCACGCATCCGTATCTACGAGCCACTACTAGAATACTGAGACGTGAGGACGGGACAGGACCCTGTCGTGCCCAAATGTACATATATACACAAAAGAATACATCAATAACTAGCACCTCCGAAATAATGGAGTGCTCCTGTGTAGCTGCTGATAGACTCCTATGAATCTGGGCCGCCTCCCTGTCTACCTGTGGGCATGAACACAGCGTCCAAAAGAAAAGGACATCAGTACGAAAAATGTACTGAGTATGTAAGGCATGAATAATACTAACACAGAAAAGAAATAATGAAACATGAGGCGAAGATATAACCTGCTTAGATTTTAAGAGAAAACACATGTTATGCGTATCAATTATACCATCGTCGTTAACTTGCGTCCGGGTACTATCACACGCCGCCCAGAAGTGGTGTCATGTCCGGCCAACTAGGCACGGTGTAATCATAAGCAGCCCGCCTTAGCGGTGTCATGTCCGGCCAACAAGTAACAGTGTAATCATACATATATACTCATCATAAAGCATGCATAAGAGCTCAAGTAAAAGCTACGACTCTATCGGGGTGACGTAAGGTCGAGAACCCCGGTTCCATTATGGAGTAGTCATGATTATCATGTCTCACCTTGAAAGAAATAGCATCATAAGGTCAGCTTAACAACAATGAATAACATCAAGGAATCATATAAAGATCATGAGCTTCATTAGAATAGCATATCATAAGCTTTAGATCCTTTAGACTTAGCTTGATCGTCATCATTATCGTTATCTCATGAGTAGCTGTTAATGATCATAGACTCATCGTTTCCGAAATATAAGAGGGTCATGGAAAGATAAAGGAAGTCATTTTATAGGAATCATGCCTTAGAAAAAGAAGGAACTAGCCTCACCTACCTTTATGTCTCCTTAACCCTAAATGCTCTTCTTCCAAGCTTCCGATTCTACATTCAAGAGAGTTTGTACCAAGATTAGAAAATTGAAAACATACTTAAGCTTAAGCTAATGTGACTAAGAGCTAATGAAAATTGGGCAGCACTTTCTTTGTTTTTTTTTTTTTTTACAACTCTCTCCATATAATATAAAAATTCCCAAACGTCAACAAAAACACCCACAATATCATAATCAATAAATTTCGTTAAGTTAGACATTATTCAATTCTCAAAATTCCCTCTCAAAGTCATCCATAACCATAGCTATAATATAACACCACATTCATCCTCATATAATACTTCTTTAACATCATTTACAACAAGATCTCACTCATATCATATCCAGAATCATAATTCATGCCAACTAACTATTCAAGAATACCATTGTTTCCACATTTGAGCTCCATATTCCACTTTCTTCCCCAACCTAAGTCATTGAACCACTCAATACTCCTAATAGCATGGAATGAACATAAAACTCACCTTTGATTACATAGGAATGGCCCTTGGATGGAAACACTTCACTTGGAGAAAACCCTCACTTTATTTCCAAGGAGATTTCTAGCTTCCAACAACCCTAGTTAACATTCTTGCACTTGATTCCACTACTTTTTGGTGTTTGATCTTTGATTTGCCTTGGATATGTGTTGGTATGGTGTGGAGAAAGTTCTAGAGGTTTTGAGAGTGTTGAGGAGAAGTGGGAAATGAAAGGAATGAATTTATGGCCTCCTTATATAAAATTAAAAAAATCTGCCCGTCGGGAGTTATACGGGCTCTTATACGGTCCGTATAATATTATACGGTCCGTATAAATAACCGTATAATCCCATCAGTGATGGACCTTCACTGTAACGGTTATACGGACCATTATTTGGACCGTGTAATATTATACGGACCGTATAAATGGTCTTATAATCCACCTTTCTTCCAATCTTGTTCTCGTAGCTTCGTTTGATCTCCAATCCTTATGGAACCTTCTTAGAACTTGTTTGACACTTCATTAATAATCTAAGGGGCGTTATAACTCTTTCTCAAGACATCATTAAGTCAACATTAGTTTGGTACTTTGCAAAACCCTTCCAAAACATGACTCATACTTTACATTCCTCAACGAACTTTCTTCTCTTGCCTCGAATGTCTTTGGAATCTTAATTAGAACCGTTAAGTAACCTTTCTTACTTGTAGGGACATCGCATACATCTCACCCTGCGTTAGTCTATCTACCACATAGTGACATGAAATTTTTCCGAGATGTAACAAATGGTCCGTGAGGTTCATAGATTGGCTAGCCTCGGAGTTCGATTGATAGATTCAGGTGATGCAAGAGTTACGGTTCAAGACACAGTGGCATCATCCTTGGTAGTAGAGATAAAGGAGTGCCAGTATGAGGATCCTATTTTAGTTCATTACCGAGATACATCACCTCAGAAAGAAAAGACACCCTTTGTGATTACTGTTGATGGAGTACTCAAGTATCAAGGCAGGTTATGTGTCCCTAATGTTGCAGGGCTCCGTCAGCAGGTTATGGGGGAGGCACATTACTCCCGCTATTCTATTCATCCAGGCTCAACAAAGATGTACCATGATCTCAAAGAAGTTTATTGGTGGGATGGTATGAAGAGAGATATAGCAGAATTTGTCGCTCAGTGTCCAAATTGTCAGCAGGTCAAAATAAAGCACCAGAGGCCTGAAGGTCTATTGCAGGCTATGGAGATTTCGACATGGAAGTGGGAGGTAATTAATATGGACTTCATTACAGGGTTTCCCGGTACTCAGCGGAAGTGTGATTCGAAATGGGTCATAGTTGATAGGCTTAGAAAGTCAGCTCACTTTCTGCCAGTCAGAACTACTTATGCAGCCGAGGATTATGCAAAGCTTTATATTAAGGAGATTGTACGACTTCATGGTGTTCCTACAGCTATTATTTCAGATAGGGGAGTACAGTTCACAGCCAAATTCTGGAAGTCTTTTTAGCAATGATTGGGGACTCAGCTGAGTCTTAGTACTACATTTCACCCCCAGACAGATGGACAGGCAGAGCGTACTATACAGACACTTGAGGATATACTTAGGGCTTGTGTACTTGACTTTCAAGGCAGTTGGGAAGATCATTTGCCTCTTAACGAGTTTGCATACAATAACAGTTACCATTCTAGTATTCAGATGGCTCCTTATAAGGCCTTATATGTGCGGAGATGCAAATCACGCATAGGATGGTTCGATGTCGGGGAGAATCATTTAGTAGGCCCAGACATAATTCAGCAAGCAGTTGATAAGGTGAAGTGATTAGAGAGGGGTTGCTAACAGCTCAGAGTCGACAGAAATCCTATGCGGATAATCGACGACGCAAGCTAGAGTTTGAGATGGGCGATTGGGTGTTCCTGAAAGTTTCGCCTATGAAGGGAGTGATGAGGTTTGGCAAGAAGGGTAAGTTGATCCCTCGATATATTGGGCCATATAAGATCACTTGTACAGTGGGCACAATGGCATATGAGCTAGAACTGCCTTTTGAGTTAAAGTCTGTACATCCAGTATTTCATATATCTATGCTTCATAAATGTATCGGAGATCCTTCAAGAGTTGTACCAGTAGATGATATCCAAGTGACCGAGTAGTTACCATACGAAGAGGTTCCAGTGGCTATATTGGACAGACAGGTCCGTCGGCTGCGGACCAAGGATGTAGCTTCGGTTAAAGTTTTATGGAGGAATAATAATGTTGAGGAAATGACTTGGGAAGCGGAAAAGGCAATGAAGACTGAGTACCCGCATTTTTCCCAACAATACAGGAGGTTCAGTCTGAGGCATCATCGCCCTCAGGTATTATCTCCTTTCGGCTATCATGATTGGTCGTGTAAGGCCATAGTATTGTGTGTTATAGTATGTGGCCCTGTGTGGCATTATTTTGGGTTGCTGTGTGCAGGATGGATTGGTATAAGTACAGGGAAAACTCTGCCGAAATTTTTATAACCCAGGATTATTCAAACATTCGAGGACGAATGTTCCTAAGGGGGGGAGGAATGTTACACCCCTCGCTTTCATTGTGGTTGAACCTATGGTTTCCCAGTCGGGTATGCCCTTAGAATAGAGACCCGAGCCCAAGTTTAGAGGTAGAAAGTGCCTTATCCTGTGTACAAGGGTACCAGCAGATATTCCTGGAAATTTATAGAGTTAGAAGTTGAACGAATCGAATCGACGCAATCTGAACTGAAACAGAAAGATCTGCAGAACACCAGTCATTGTCGACGGGTCGTCGACATGGTCGACGGACCATCGATGTGAGGCATCGACAGGGTCCCACATCCTTGCATCTGTAGCGCAGGTCGACGGAGCAAGTCGACGGACCGTCGACACTTCGACGGGCTGTCGACCCACTCGTCGAACCGGACCGCTGTAACCTTTTTGGCTTCCAACTATAAATAGGTGGTTCATAACTTGATTTCATATTTTCCTCCATTCCAAATCAGAAAAACCCTAATATATTCTCTCCCAATATTTTTCATCATATTAGTGAAGATTTGACAAGACCCGGACCCCGTAAACCCGAGCTTGTGAAGGAGAAGGTTTCTTCTAGGGTTTCTTTAAGGTTGTGAAGCTTAGGGAGTGGAAGTTGAAGTGATTCTTGGGATTTTTGACCCCTCAAAGTATGTAATTATTTCTACCCTTATATTTGAGTCTATTATCAAGAGTTTTAGTGAACTAAGTAAAGAGAAGGTATTTGTGGGAGTGGTAAGTTGATGAAGGACAAGATGGTGACTTGGGGTTATTTTAAGAGATAATTGAGAATGGATTTAAGTATATTTTTGATATATATATATATATATATATATATATATATATATATATATATGTGTGTGTGTGTGTGTGTGTGTGTGTGTGTGTGTGTGTGTGTGTGTGTTGTCATCATGTTGTGGGTATTGTGGTTGATGTTGGATCGGATGAGAAGTTGAAAAGTTGTTAAGCTTATAAGGAAAATGTTGCCCATAAATTTTCAAGCTCTATTCGTGTTTAAAATGATTAGTAAGTGAGGTAAATAGCCTAATTAAGCCCTATGTTATCTTAATTGTAGACTTGCAAGTTCGAGAGGTAGAAGTTAGACGATTAACTATACTTCAAGTTATGTTAAGGCCATTCTTTCCTTCTTTTGGCATGATCCTATGATATGATCCAACAAGCGAGTAAGCGAGCTTCCATATTACTCTACTCTTAGAAGCGTTAAAGTACTTCAGTCTTTGATGTTCGTGTACCCCGTTTATGAGTGATCTTTCTATTCATGGGTCCAGTCTTATGTAGCCAACTTTGTGCATACAGTTTATTCATGCATTACATTCATTATATATTTATGTACAGTGACCCGTGACCAGAAGGCGTTCTATACGCGAATATTAGATATATGTAAAGTATGAGAAGAGATATAGGCATTATACACGCATTACCACTATGATGATGACATTGATTATGGCCACAGAGGAGCTGATATGATATGATGAGATGCCATAGAGGCTTTATGTTACACCTCGGAAAAATCCTCCATTGTTGTCCAAGTGAATGGGCCAGTGAGGAGTACGAGTATCCGATGTTTTCATGAGTAAGAAATAACATTTCACGACCCTAAGTAAGATTCTGAAGGCAATTGCAACAAGAGAGAGGTTATGCTCCACAATGACTAATTAAAGGTTTTGGAAATGTGAAAGTTGAAGGTTTGCATTCTGGCCAGTTGGTCGTAAAATGAAATACGGACCGTAAAGTGGTATACGGTCCGTAAACTGCCATGTCGTATTTTGGCTTCCAAAACTTCAACTTTCTGCCACATGAGCAAATGGTTAAATACGACCCAAAATACGGAACGTAAAGTGGTTTACGGCCCGTAAACTGTGTCCGTAAATCACCACGTCTCAGCCTGAGTTTCTGGTTCTGATATGATTAAACACGACCGCGAATGACGGTCCGTAAACTGGAATACGGACCGTAAACCAAGTTTTCGACCACTGTGCTGTTCATTTAAGATCAGATTTTGGGTTATTAAATAAGGGATCCAAGTTTGTTATTTCACTTCCACCTTTCATCCCTTCTCTCTAAAACATCTCTCTACATTTATTCCACAAGATTTCAAGGATTATTAGTCATCAACAACACAAATCAAGTGAATCAAGTGTAAGGAAACCCATTAAGATCATTCAAATCAAGAAAATCTTATTGAAGGAAAACTAGGGTTTTTGCTCAAGTAGAGTATTTCGACCAAGGCTCGTTCCTACAACATCTAAGGTAATATTTATGGTATATATATGTTGTTTAAGGTATTTGAGAGTTAAAATTCTTGGACATTAGATGAGTATAGAAAAATGGGTCACGAATGACGAATAGTGACATTTTGAGAAATAATTTGAATTGAGTTATGAGTCTTGATGTATTGTGATGTAAATGTGTTATAAATGATTTTGAGAACATGAGATGAGCAATGTAAGTGAATGGACATAGTTGTGTGTTATAGCCATGGATATGAGTAATTGAAAGTAAGTCTAGAAATGTGGATGAATAATGATTATTGTTATGGCATTGTGAATGCATTATTGACGTTTGGGAGTTGATATACGCTATGGAGGAAGGTCGTATAAATAAAGGAGATGCTGTCCGATTTTCTCTAGCTTTAGCCATGTGTGCTAGTTGTCGATTCTAATGATAGTATGACTTTAATGAAGGTATAAACGCAACCGTTGAAAGAGAACGTGCAAGTGGTAAATAGTCGAACAAAAGGTTATGTAGGGCTAACCCTTCTTTCATAAGGCATGGTTCTTTGGACAAACATCTAAATCTTCTACGAGCTTATGATATTCTCTAAATGCTTCTATCTTCAAAGCTACTGAGCTTATGATTCTCCATATGCTACGATTGTACTAGTTCCTCGTATAAAGAGTAAGCCTATAAAGATAGATATGACGAATGATGATAATAGTGATAATGATATCGATGACGATAATGATGACGATGATGATAATGATGTTAATAGTAAAGAGGCTTATGAGCCATGATGTATATGTATCTATGTACGACTATTATGGAACCCCGTGCTTATGAGGCCAGGTAAGATATGTAAATAAGTATGTATATGATTACGTAACGCGCGCACACCTCTGCAGATGGTACGGATAACCCTGACGCCTTGGTATGGCCAGGTAGATGTAACCCTGACGCCTTGGTAGGGCCAGGTAGATGTAACCCTGAAGCCTTGGTAGGGCCAGGTATGAGCAACCTTGAGCCTTGGTTGGCCAAGTATGTATGAAACACTGATCCTACATGGTCGGGTATGCTATGTAAATGCTATGTATATGATATGATTATGTATATGACGCGAATATGAATATGATATGACTATGTATATGAATGTGAATAAGGGCATGTATGCGAATACGAGCACAAACATGGTACGGGTACTATTATGGAACACGGATAATAATGTAGGTACACAAATACGTATTAGAAATGGAAAGTTCTTATGAAAGGCAAGTAAGTGCTCATGACGATGATATGGCTATCTTCCATTCTATGCTACTTCTTATGTTTCTATTTATGCTTCTATATTGATATTTATCATGCTTTACATACTCAGCACATTCTTCGTACTGACGTCCTTTTGTTTGTGGACGCTGCGTCATGCCCGCAGGTGCACAGGGAGACAGGCTTGATCCATAGCTGCATTCTCAAAGACTACATAGCAAAGATCCATTTCGTTCGGAGCCATAGCTTTTGGGTACTTATTCTTTTGTGTACTTAATTATGGGCATAGCGGGGTCCTGTCCCGCTTATGTGATATGTTATACTCTTCTTAGAGGCTCGCAGACATGTGTATGTGGTTAGATGTGTTTGTCCTTGTCGGCCTATATTTTTGTATACCATTTTGTTGGCCTCGTCGGCCCATGTACATTGATGTGGTATAGACGCCTATGACGATATAAAGAGGTTGTTGTCCAAAGAGACTAGTATGATTGATGGATAGAAATGTATGTTTTACTATGTGGCTCACCTAGATGTTATGTGAAAGTATGTCAAGGGGTGCCCGGGTGGGATAGCACCGGGTGCTCGTCGCGGCCACAATATGTTATTAAAATGAATGTGAGGGTAAATAAATACAGATATGGAGTTATGTACACGGATACGCAATAGAAATGGAATGTCGTTGTGGAAAGCAAGTAAGTGCTATGACGACGATATTATTATCTCCCATGTTATGCTATCTCATATGTTGACTCTTAAGCTTTCATATTGATATTGATCATGCTTTACATACTCAGTACATTCTTCGTATTGACGTCCTTTTATTTGTGGACGCTGCGTCATGCCCGCAGGTGCACAGGGAGACAGGCTTGATCTATAGCTATATTTTCAGGGACTACATAGTGGAGGTCCATTTCATTCGAAGCTATAGTGTTTGGGTACTTATTCTTTTGTGTACATAATTATGGGCATAGCGGGGTCCTGTCCCGCTCATGTGATATGTTATAACCTTCTTAGAGGCTCGTAGACATGTGTATTTGATTAGATGTGTTTGGCCTTGTCGGCCTATATTTTTGTATGTTATTTTGTTGGCCTTGTCGGCCCATGTACATTGATGTGGCATAGATGCCTATGATGATATAAGAAATGTTGTCATCCAATTGGGACTAGTAGGATCGATGGCTAGAATGCATGATTTGTTTTATGGCTCACCTAGACGTTACGTGAAAGTATGTTAAAGGGGTGCCCGGGTGGGGTAGCGCCGGGTGCTCGTCGCGGCCCTAGTCGGGTCGTGACAAAAGTGGTATCAGAGCAGTTCAGTCCTAGGGTGTGTCTACGAGCCGTGTCTAGTAGTGTCTTGGTTATGGGTGTGTTGCGCGCCACACTTATAGACAAGAAGCTGCGGACATTTTAGGAATGATTGACCTTCTTTCTTCATAAGAATCGTGCGATAGAGCTAAGACATAAGAAATTCTTGTTCCTTAATCGTGTGTTGTGTATTTCAGAAATGCCTGTAAAGAGAAAGGCTACAGCAGCCCAAAAGGGCAAGACGGTGGCAGAAAAAGCGGGTTGAAAGAGCACCGCCACCGGTAGTAGAGGAAAGTGAGTCCCAGAGTGTGGCTCAATCGCAGTCCTCCCGTTCAATGCCTATATTAGAGGAGCGTGAGGGATCCTCAGCCCTAGCTCTAGCACCTCCAGCACCTCCACCGGATGCTTCGGGCCAAGACGTGAAAGAGGCCATTAATTTGGTGACTCAATTGGTTGCGGCCCAGACTCAGAGGCAAAGTTCAGGGCAAGGTGATAGGGCTGTTAGTGCAAGGGCCCGCGACTTCATTACTTTGAACCCTCCGGAATTCTTCGGGTCAAAGCCGGAGGAGGACCCTCAGGATTTTATTGATGTATGTTGAGGACGCTTCGATTGATACGTGCTTCGAACACCGAGTCGGTGGAGCTAGCGTCATATAGATTGAGAGATGTCTCGATCCAATGGTATACTGTTTGTTTGGCTTCACGGGGAGCCAATGCACCTCCCCCGGTATGGCAAGAGTTTGTTGATGCTTTTCTCCGTCATTATATGCCTCCAAAATTTCGGCGGGCTAGGGCCGATAAATTCTTGAATTTGAGGCAAGGTAGCATGAGTGCTCTAGAGTATAGTCTCCGCTTCAATTCTTTGGCTAGATATGCTTCGGCCATGGTAGCGGATATGGGTGACCGGGTGCACCGATTTGTTAAAGGTCTCGGGCCACATTTGATGGATAGATGTTTGACTGCGTCCCTTTAGGACAATATGGATATTGCACGTATTCATGCTCATGCTCAGAACTTAGAAGAAAGTTTACAACAGCAGAGAAGTGAACGCGAGCAGGATAGGGGCCATAGCAAGAGGGTCAGATCTTCAGGTCCGATGAATGAGTTCAGAGGTGGGCACAGACAGCAGATTTCCAGGCACTCCGGCTATTCTATGACTAGTGCACCTCTACGGTTTTCAGGCCAGAGATTCGATAGATCTACTCGTTCCGGGACGAGTCAAAATTATTCGGGGTCTCAGTTTAGAGATGATTCGGGTCAGGCAAGGCCACCCGTACTACGATGTTCCCAGTGTGGGAAGTTACATTGGGGTCGATGCTGGTTGGGTTCGGATGTTTGTGTTATATCCCGTGTTTTGTACATTCGGAAAATTTGAAATGAGTTTGACTTGAAAGAAATAAGGCTATGTTTATTTTATCTAACATATGTGTGTGATATTTATGAGAAATATTGTTGCGGAAATACGGAGGAAGGCCAAGGGCAAAATTTGGAATTTTGGAAATTGGTTTCGGGAATTACAAAATATGATCCATAGCTAATTGGGCTCAAACAAAAAAAGACAAGAGGCCCAAAAGAGGAGGTGGCCGGCCATGTACATGGAAAAAGGGCCCAAGCCCAAGTAAAATTTAGACTATGTATTAAAGGAGAAAAGAGGCCACCATTCTTTCATTTTCAAGAAACTTCAAGAACAAAAACAATTAGAGCAAAGGAGAGAGGGGTTTCGGCCCCCAAGAGAAAAAAAAAGAAAAACAATTTGAGCCATCTAACTTGATCCAAAAATTTGTCTCTTTTTGAATTCCTACTAAGTTCAAGATTCTCTACAAAGTGGTATAATTATTTTGGCAAGAAAGTGACTTTGGTGGCAAGGAGAACTTATTGGAAAAAGGTAAGGATTTCTTGTTTCTTTTATGTTATGGACGTAAGATTCTAAGTGTGGATTGTTGTTGTTGGTTATGAATTTGTAAGTAGAAAAATGTGTTGTGATGGTTTTGTCGCATTTGTAGGAGTTTCGGATGGAATATGGAATTGGCGGAAACACTTGAATTCATGAATATTGTTTGGAATGCTATGGAAATATGTTTGAATAATCTTGAATTAGTTAATGGATATGGAAAATGTTTATATTAGTTTGATAGTGTGAAGTTGGAATGGAAGTCGTTGAACTATGAAGAAAAGAGGACTATTTATGTTATAGTGCATTTTGTGGTAATTGTTGGTGTTGTTGGATTGTTGGGTTGTTGTTGTTGATATATTGAGCCGAGCTAAGTCTCGGGGATGCTATATGTATAGGGGATATGCTGCCAAAATTTCGGTAGACAATATGAATTTAAGTTTCAATTCATAAAAGCTTGGAACTTATATTTGGCAACTATGACCAATTGTAGATTTTGGACGAAACGGGGATTGAGTTTGGACGAGCGTAAGGCGCAAGCGAGGTATGTAAAGCTATCCCTTTTTCTTATCTTGGCATGTCCTAGATGTACTAGGTTTGAGTTTGAACCTCGGGGATCATTCTATTCATAGAAATCCGAGTTTACTTTTAGCGCTATTTTATTCAGTGAAATTGAATTAGAAACTTATGCTTTGTTGAAAAGAAACGTTCGAACATTCATAACTTTTGTAAACATGATCGAATCACCCCTAAGCTTTCATGGTTGATTCCATAAGGTCAAATGTCTGTAAAATTTGTATGCCGCCTCGACTTGGACCGAGGTGGGCCCTCTAGCCCCGAGTCTCCTTCGTTGCCCTAATTGACTTAACTTTGTTCGATATCGAAAAGAGACTTTTGCTTATGACTTTAGCTATCAAAGAATAATGTTTGATTACTCTATGATATTCTGATTTACATTTTGAACTATGAATACGATTTCAGAAGTACTTTTGTGAGATAAACTCCGTATTGATCAGTTGTCCGGACTAGTTTGCCTAACGGGTTGTCATATGATTATGTCCAGTTTCATAAATGTTTTGATATGTAAATTGCATTAGTTTCCGCACTACTCTGCTCATGCCCATTATTATGATATCGTTCGCCGGTTCCCGGGCCGGTTTTGTGATCGTGCGCACTATGATATATTCGGCAGTATGCTGTGTTACGGTTCCCGAGACCTCGCCATAGGGCCGGGTTCCGTTTATGGAGTTATGCTGTGATATGGCTTATGATATGTTGTGATGATGTGTGACGGGGATACGGAGATTTGAAACCTTCTGGTGTTATGCTGTGTTATGGTGCCATCGACGGGCGGGCGACCATATTCTCTGTGCCCTATGCATGACTTATATTTTGAGAGTAAACATTTTGATATTTTGGGTTTGCACTTATGTTCTGTACTTCTATTTCGTTTATGCCTCAGGTTTGTTTTCTGTATCTTCTGCTTTGCATACTCAGTACATATTTCGTACTGACCCCCTTTCTTCGGGGGGGGGGGGGGGGCTGCGTTTCATGCCCGCAGGTACAGACGCATAGTTTGGTGATCCACCAGTTTAGGACACCCTCTTTTGCTATTTGGAGTGCTCCTCTTATTCCGGAGCCTACATTTTGGTATATATCTTCGTTCGCTACATATGTATGTATTTGTTCAGGGGTACGGCGGGGCCCTGTCCCGCCATATGATTCGGTTGGTCTGTTTAGAGATCTGTAGACGTATATGTGGGTTGTGCCTACTTCTGTTCAGGTGTGTTTGTATGATCACACTCGCCATGGCAGCCTCGTCGGCGTGCATTTGTATATGTTCTGGGCCGTTGTGCCATTTGATAGCCTAGTCGGCTTCTGATATATATGTACATATATGGTTGTGTTTGAAAAGTGTTTTAGACAGTTTGATACGATTTGTGGCAGCGTGTGATATTGTGCCCGGCGATGTACATTCCGCCAATCTATCAGATTTTGATGCGGCCTAAATGGCCTGTATGTTTGTATATGTGTGTATATATTCGGCGATGTGTATTCCGCCGCCCCTTTTTGTTCTGATATGATATCTCTGTACACGTGACCGCTTCAGATGATAATGATTTTCAGATCTGTTTATAATGATGAATTTGAAAATTGACCTAAGCTATTATATGACGATTTGGTATGTTTGTCCGTTTAGGTGCCCAAGTAGGGCACCAGTCGCGGCCCACGGGGCTGGGTCGTGACAGTTTGCTATTCATGTGGTCGACCAGGCCATATCATGCGTGATTGCCCCTCAGTTCATGGTAGAGGTAGGACCCAGCCTTTAGGGTCGATAGTCGGATCTTCAGCATCTGTACGCCCTATGGGGCCAGGTTCACATGCGCCCGTCGGCCATGGTAGAGGTAGAGGGAGAGCTCCCAGTTCTAGCGGTCCTCAGCACCGTGTTTATGCTTTGGCTGGACGTCAAGACCTTGAGTCTTCCCCTAACGTGGTTACAGGTATAATATCGGTATTCTCTCATAATGTATATGCTTTGATTGATCCGGACTCCACCTTGCCATATGTTACTCCGTATATTGCAGGTCGATTTAGAGTCGAACCGGAGTCGATTAAACCTTTTGAGGTATCTACACCCGTGGGTGAATCGGTAATAGCTAGCCGGGTATATAAAAATTGTGTAATTGTGATTTGTGATCGTCGTACCATGATTGACTTGCATGAGTTAGAAATGGTGGATTTTGATGTTATTATGGGCATGGATTGGTTGGCTTCTTGTTATGCCAATGTGGATTGTAGGATGAAAATGGTTCATTTCCAATTTTCGGGAGAACCAGTTTTAGAATGGAAAGGGGATACGGAATCACCAAAAGGTAGGTTTATTTCCTATCTAAAGGCGAGGAAAATGATCACGAAAGGGTGCATTTATCATCTAGTGCGAGTTCAAGATATAGAAGCTGAATCGCCAACTCTTCAGTCAGTTCCCGTAGTAAATGAATTTCCAGATGTGTTCCCGGAAGAGCTTCCAGGCCTCCCTCCCGAGCGGGAGACTGATTTTGCCATTGATGTTTTGCCAGGCACCAAGCCCATATCTATTCCTCCTTATAGAATGGCTCCCGCAGAATTGAAAGAGTTGAAGGAGCAATTTAAAGACTTGCTTGAGAAAGGCTTTATTAGGCCTAGTTCATCCCCGTGGGGAGCACCCGTATTGTTTGTCCGAAAGAAAGATGGCTCCTTGAGAATGTGCATTGATTACCGGCAATTGAATAAGGTGACGATTAAGAACAAGTATCCTCTTCCGAGGATTGATGACTTATTTGATCAATTGCAAGGTGCCAAATGGTTTTCAAAGATTGATTTGAGGTCCGGGTATCACCAAGTGAGAGTTATGGAGAAAGATATCATTAAGACAGCCTTCAGAACAAGATATGGTCATTTTGAGTTCCGAGTAATGTTATTTGGGCTAACGAATGCGCCGACAGTATTTACGGATTTGATGAATAGTATGTTCAGGCCCTTCCTGGATTTATTTGTGATCGTATTTATCGACGATATCTTGGTGTATTCTAGATCCGAGGCAGAACATGCGGATCATTTGCGTACTGTCCTTGGAGTTCTTCGAACCCGAGAGTTGTTTGCAAAGTTTTCCAAATGCGATTTTTGGTTGAACTCAGTGGCATTTTTGGGGCATATTGTAGCAGCCAATGGTATTCGAGTGGATAGTCAAAAGATTGAGGCCGTGAAGACCTGGCCAAGGCCCACAACTCCGACGGAGGTTCATAGCTTTCTGGGCTTAGCAGGTTATTACAGGAGATTCGTTGAAGGTTTTTCTTCTATTTCTGCACCACTCACAAAGTTAACCCAGAAATCGGCAAAGTTTCAATGGACAGATGCTTATGAACGTAGTTTCCAAGAGTTAAAGGGTAGATTGACTTCTGCCCCAGTTTTGACACTTCCAGAGGGATTGGAAGGATATGTTGTCTATTGCGATGCTTCAGGTGTTGGGCTGGGCTGTGTATTGATGCAACATGGTAAAGTAATTGCATATGCTTCAAGGCAATTGCGGAAACACGAGCAGAATTATCCAACCCATGATCTAGAATTGGCCGCAGTGGTTCACGCATTAAAGATATGGAGACATTATTTATATGGTGTCCATGTGGATATTTACACACATCATAAGAGTCTTCAGTGCATCTTCAAGCAGAAAGAGTTGAATATGCGGCAACGACGATGGTTGGAATTGCTAAAGGATTATGATGTCGATATTTTGTATCACCCTGGAAAGGCAATTGTTGTAGCTGATGCTCTTAGCCGCAGATCTATGGGAAGTTTATGTGGTGTACGACCAAAGAGAAGAGAAATGGCTCGTGAGCTCCAACAGTTAGCTAGCCTAGGAGTCTGAGTAGTGGACTCAGGTAGCAAGGGAGCTACTATTCAGAATTCAGCAGTCTCGTCGCTAGTAGCAGAAGTGAAAGAGCGACAGTCTGAGTAGTGGACTCAGGTAGCAAGGGAGCTACTATTCAGAATTCAGCAGTCTCGTCGCTAGTAGCAGAAGTGAAAGAGCGACAGTCTGAGTAGTGGACTCAGGTAGCAAGGGAGCTACTCTTCAGAATTCAGCAGTCTCGTCGCTAGTAGCAGAAGTGAAAGAGCGACAATACGAAGATTCCATGCTAATGCAGTACAGAGATGCGCTCCCTCAGAAAGAGGAGTCACCATTTGATATTTCAGGAGACGGAGTTCTCCGATGTAGAGGCAGGTTATGTGTTCCCGATGTGGCAGATTTACGCCACCAAATATGAGAGAAGCTCATTGTTCCCGTTATTCTGTTCACCCCGAGCGATGAAAATGTATCATGACCTTAAGTCTATATATTGGTGGAATGGGATGAAGAAAGACATAGCGGGATTCGTAGCTCAATGTCCCAATTGTCAACAAGTAAAAATCGAGCACCAAAAGCCGGGTGGATTGTTGCAAGCTATAGAAATCCCAACTTGGAAGTGGGAAGAGATTAACATGGACTTCATTACAGGCTTACCCCGTTCTTGACGCAAGTATGACTCTATATGGGTAATTGTAGATAGGCTCACAAAGTCAGCTCATTTCTTACCAGTCAGAACGACCTATGTGGCAGAAGAATATGCGAGGCTCTATGTCAAAGAGATAGTGAGACTCCATGGTATTCCAGTATCTATTATCTCAGACAGAGGAACTCAGTTTACAGCCAATTTTTGGAAGTCTTTCCAAGAGGGTCTAGGAACCCAAGTGAGCCTTAGTACGGCATTTCACCGCAGACTGATGGACAAGCCAAGCGTACCGTTCAGACTCCTGAAGATATGTTGCGGGCATGTATGATAGATTTTGGAGGAAATTGGGTTGACCATTTGTCACTCATTGAATTTGCTTACAATAACAGTTATCATTCTAGCATCCAAGTGGCACCGTATGAAGTTTTATATGGGCGAAAGTGTAGGATCCCAATTGGGTGGTTTGAAACAGGAGAGACTAAATTGATAGGGCCAGACTTGGTCCAGCAAGCTATAGAGAAAGTCAAGCTCATCCAAGATCGGTTGTTAGCAGCCCAAAGTCGTCAAAAGTCCTATGCGGATAATCGTCGAAGAGACTTAGAGTTCCAAGTGAAAGATTGGGTATTCTTGAAAGTGTCACCAATGAAGGGTGTTATGAGGTTTGGAAAGAAGGGGAAGCTTAGCCCCCGGTACATTGGGCCTTATGAGATTGTACGAAGGATAGGTAAAGTGGCCTATGAGTTAGATTTACCTCCGGATTTGGAGTCAGTTCACCCAGTTTTCCATGTCTCGATGCTTCGAAAATGTGTTGGAGATCCTACTAGGATCGTGCCAATAAGCGATGTGCAAGTGACAGAAAAGTTGACTTATGAAGAAGTACCCATTGCCATACTAGATAGGAAAGTACGAAGGCTTAGAAACAAAGAATTTTTCACGACCCAGCTAGGGGCCGCGACGGGTACCCGGGGCTAACCACCGAGCACGCTCGTTCTGTCGCTCATTTTACTCATTTTATACCCTTTTTATCATCTTTATACTCATAGCGTAGGAAAAATCATATCTCGTATGGAAACATAAAATACTTTCATGTACATGTGCCCTTGGGCTAGCAAAATAATATATATAGGTATAGATATACAACAGCGATCTCGTGAGACCATCTAACCCGCACTACGTATCTACGAGCCTCTACTGGGG
Source organism: Lycium barbarum (assembly GCF_019175385.1). Classification (NCBI taxonomy): domain Eukaryota; kingdom Viridiplantae; phylum Streptophyta; class Magnoliopsida; order Solanales; family Solanaceae; genus Lycium; species Lycium barbarum. The sequence goes on along the minus strand of NC_083344.1, from coordinate 57,238,043 downwards.
AACTGAACATAGGGACGGGACAAGACCCCGTCGTGCCCAAAATACATATACAAGGCTATATATATACACAAAAGAATAGCCATAAGCACCTCCGGGACAATGGAGGGCTTCCAATCAGCTGACAGCTACTACGGATCTAGATCGAGCTCTCCTCCCTGTCTACCTGTGGGCATGAACACAGCATCCAAAGAAAACGGACATCAGTACGAATATTGTACTGAGTATGAGAGGCATACACAATGAAGTAAGACAATGATATAAAGAAGATACTCATATGGAACATCGGAATCTAACTGCCAAGTATAAGAAAACAAATCATGTTGTCTTACGCATGCTCATCATCATATCATATCATATATGCATCATGTACAAACTGCCCGTCCATATCGGATCGGTGTGATAATCATAACATGAGCCCGCGTCGAGGCCTCCCGTGTTCGGGGTAACATCTCATGCCGCCCACTAGTGGTGTCTGTCACGACCCAACCCCGTAAGCCGTGACTAGTGCCCGAACTGGACACCCATATGTACCTGTTAACTATAATCATCCACAACTAGCATAATACAGACTTATCAGTACCAAGGCAAGGTGTCGTCTCAAAACTGTCGCATTACTTAGACGTATCACAACAACCTGTCTCCTGGGGAGGTACAACTTTCAACAGACATTATAGTACATAAGCCGACAAGGCTTTCATAATATATAAGGGAACATCCCCGCCATAAACGAGCCGACAAGGCTATCATAACACATTACTTCTCAAAACACACACACACACACACACACACACACATATATATATATATATATATATCTACGCAAGCCGACAAGGCTGCCACTACGAATGGGAACGTCCCAAAACATAAGCCATATAGACACAACTGAACCACATCGATACATAACCCATACATATGTCTACAGACCTCTAAGAGTAACAACAGCATCATATGACGGGACAGGGCCCCGCCGTACCCCTGGATAAAATACACATACACCATAGAGATTCTGTACCAAAATCTAGGCTCCGGAACAAGGGAGCTCTCCAAGATAGCTGAATAGGACTCCTAAACTGGCGGGTTACCAACGTGAGCATCTGTACCTGCGGGCATGAACGCAGCCCCCCGAAGAAAGGGGGTCAGTACGGAATATGTACTGAGCATGTAAAGCATAAATACAATAAACAGGATCATACTGAAGTGAGGAGTACAGAAAACCAGTACAATAACCAGAAAACCACAAGGCTTACCTTTGAATCATAAATCATGGTGTCAATATCAGACTTAACTCGTTATGAAACTTAATGTCACCATTAGAGAATAATCCTGTTCATATGCATATGTATAACGTGTCCCGGCCCTCTAGTGAGGGACTCGGTAAATAAAATCATATCATCATCATGTATATATATAATGTGTCCCGGCCCTCTAGTGAGGGATTCGGTGGATAAGATCATCATGTGTCATCCTGGCCGCCATCCCCATATCATCATGTCATCATATCATCATATACATATATATAACGTGTCTCCGCCCTCTAGTGAGGGACTCGGTGAATAATGCAGTGGATCTGTGCACGAAAACATGTCCTGACCCGGGACTCAGTGAAGGATGTAACCGTAAGCACGAGCAGAGTAGTGAGTAACCATATACATACAAATCATCTTTGAGACTCAATACATAAGTAGACTAATCAGCTCTCAAGTATCAGAATAATAGCCATATTAAGTTCTTTCTAAATGTCATTACGAACTATATCAAGGAACGTCTCAGGGATCATATATATGTATCAAATTAATATGAGATAGCTTATGAAAGTCAAGGACACCACTCATTATGGAATTCTTTAAGAATAGGAACTTTTATACATCATATACTAGTCAATCATCTAAGAGACTCGAGGGCAATAGCTCAACTATCCTGAGAGTTCTAACATCAAGAAACGAATAAAAATCATAAGTCATGCTCGGAACTAGTGAGTAGAATTACCCCAAAGCTCATATCATATCTTACTTACATCTAGGACATGCCAAACGAAAGAAAGGAAGGATAGGCTTTACATACCTGTTGATGACTAATCGCAAAACCGTTCGCTTTGTCGCTCTTTTAGCCTAGTTAACATAAAGGTAACGTTATCGTCAGTACCTATACTTTTTAGTTCGCAAATCCGTAGCCCATCACTTATTGAACTTGTTCTTTAACCTATACACTCTCGTTTAGGGTTTTCCATTAGTTAAGGGTTTAACGAAAATCGGGCAGCATTTCCCCTATATATTCGCCTAACCCGAATTTCTAATTGTTCTCCTGTCAACACAGAAATACCAACAACAACAATATACACATAAAATTCTCACAATTCAGCTCATAACAATTCTAACAACCCGACAACTTTCCTTAATTCATTTCATCCCACAATTTCCTATAACATCGATTTCAGGCACTTTCTTAATTCCAATTTCGTCCAATCCAATTTTAATATTTCCATTACAACACCATTAACGTAATTACACTATAAAATACGAAAATCTTACCAAATTTTTCTCGGAGGAATTTCTACTCTTAATTGCTCCAATTTCAGAATTTCTTCTTCCCCGATTCAATATCCAACGTTGCTATCACCTCCTTGAACGCGTAGAACACTTTTAGAACTTAATATTTCTTTCCTCAAATTTTTGAGCTCATCCGTGAGCTGCCATGGCAGCCATAGCTGTCGCTTCTTTCCTTAAGAAACCAAATGATTAGCTAAAAGAGAATGGTTTAATTTAGGGGTGCTGGTACGTTTTCTTAAGGAGTAAAAATGGAAGTAGTGTAAAACTGGGAATTCTCCAAGTAGAAAGTAATGTGCAGCAATTGTAAATGCAAAAAGGCATTCACTTCCTTGGCCTTAAACGTGTCACCATATGTGCTTTGTGACTCACCACTAACACTTAATGCCATGTGGCAGCACCTAGGGCCATGTGGCAACCAACAAAAGGCCCTTATCCAATTAATTTTAATTAATACCATAATTAATTCCATACTCTCCCACTTTATTCCACTTTTAACCAATTACCCACATAACTAATTTCTTGATCCTAATTCACTTGAATAATAATCATTTTTAGCACACCTTATATACTCATTTTATACTCCTATGATATGTCACTAGCTCATGGCCTCTTTTTCCACACATAAAATATTATTTCCAATCATCGATGTCACTCTTTACCGTCTTAAATCATTTCGGGACTTCATCCTTTTATACACCGAGTTCTTAATTTGCATATTTGAATATGACCAAATCCTCTATGCTTGAGTAAATTTTCTCATGTTGGACGTTTCAATTTCCTAGTCCAAAAATATAGATATTATAGCTTGGATCGTATTTTATTCAAATAAATTTCAAACCTCGACGAAACTTATTTCCTTCGATTTTTTTAACTTCTAATCCTTATGATACATCTGTACTCACTCTAATCACTTATAAGCTTGGGGATAACCACGTTTCCGTTAGTAGTGTCATTTAACTCGCACGTTTTCCAACGCACGAAAATACGGGCTATAATAGTGTCTGCCCATGCCATCTGGGCATGGTGTATCGCATAGCTGCCCGCCTTGGCGGTGACTGCCCGGCCAAATAGGCGCGGTGTAATAGTAATATCATCATATGCTCATCACAATATTCTTAGCTTATCATAATACATACTCTATCGGGGTGACGTAAGGTCGTGATCCCCCGATTGCATTATGGAACAATCATGGACATTCTGCCTCACCTTGAAGGAATTAGCATATAAGGTGAGTGTAAGCGATAAATAACATCATTAGACTTTCTATACTTTAACTCATTACCTTGTGTAGCTAATTATAGACATAGGCTCATGGATAAGAAACAAGTTACGCTATAGGATTCATGCCATTAGAAAGAAGGGACTAGCCTCACATACCTTTGACGTTTAACTAAACTATCGCTCGCTTGTTCTCCTTCGATATCGCGTTTCTACCTTCAAAAGAGGATTCACATTTACGTTAGATAATCGACTATAAGAATGCACTACTATTCCTAGAGACAATTGGGCATCACTTCCTTTGTTTACACTACTTTTCCCATATTTCATGTCAACTTCCAACACCCACAACAACAATTACAATATAGCAATCAACAATCATCATTCATATACAATGACCACGATCCACCATTTCTCTTCATTTTTCCCACATTTATGGTTTTGGGTTCACTATCGTATTTTCTCATGTATCACACTTATCTCATGGTTTACATGTCATTTATAACGTATTCATACTCACAACACACTAACATTCATGATTCAATACAACTACCACACTCATGGCACTATTCACTCATTTATGACCCATTTGCTATGCTTTACTACAATTCGGGTGTCTTAACCTTCCAATACCTTAAACAACATGAAATGGTCATGAAACTTACCTTAGATGATGGTTGAACAAGCTTTGAATGGATTTACTCCTCCAGCACCAAAACCCTACTTCACTCTTTTTTTAAAACTTCTTGGTTTTGGATGAACTTCACTTGAGTTTCACACACTTTGTTTCATGGATTTAATGTTGTTGATCATTGATTTCCTTGTTATTCTTATGGTTGAAGTGTTTGGAGAATTTTCTAGAGAGTTCTTGAGTGGTGTAGATGAGAAAATGAAATGAAATGAATGAAAAGGATCCCTTATAGTAATCACAAAATCTGATTTTTTTATGAACAGTAGTCGGGATGCACAGTGGTCGTAAACCCCAATTTACGGGTCGTATTCTAGTTTACGGTCTGTCCTTTGCGACCGTATTTAAGCATATCAAAACCAGAAAGGCATGTTGGAGATCATGGCAGTTTACGACTCAGTTTAGAGGCCGTATTTCAATTTACGGTCCGTATTCCAAGTTGTTTTTAACCATTTGAAGCATTTGACAGAAAGTTGAAATTTTTGAAAGGTTGGAGGACGATAGCAGTTTACGGTCCGTAAATCACTTTACGGGTCTTATTCCACTTTACGACCAACTGGATCAAAGTGCCAACCTGCAACTTTTCATTGTACGTTCGCGGGGAAATTTCCGATGTGTAACAGAAGTGGCCTCAGTTAAGGTTCTATGGAGAAGCAGTAAACGAGAGAAAATGACATGGGAAGTGGAAGAAAGTATGCGATCCAGATACCTACATTTATTTCAGCCCTTGGAAGAAGTCCAAGATGAGACGTCAAGATTATAAGGTATGTATGTTTTCCTTTTATGCTTTTTGGGTCATGTGTGGCCGAATTTTTATGCTATCGTGTTGTGGCCCTGTGAGGCATCGATATTATGGGTTATTGTGACAAGACGGTAGTTCCGTATTATAGGGGAGACTCTGGCAAAATTTTTATAGAATCCCCGAAGACTTTAACATTCGAGGACGAATGTCCTTAAGGGGGGAAGAATGTTACACCTCGGAAAAATCCTCCATTGTTGTCCAAGTGAATGAGCCCGCGAGGAGTACGAGTATCTGATGTTTTCATGAGTAAGAAATAACATTTCACGACCCTAAGTAAGATTCCGAAGGCAATTGCAATAAGAGAGAGGTTATGCTCCACAATGACTAATTAAAGGTTTTGGAAATGTGAAAGTTGCAGGTTTGCATTCTGGACAGTTGGTCGTAAAATGAAACACGAACCGTAAAGTGGTATACGGTCCGTAAAATGCCATGTCGTATTTTGGCTTCCAAAACTTCAACTTTCTGCCAAATGAGCAAATGGTTAAATACGACCCAAAATACGGACCGTAAAGTGGTTTATGGCCCGTAAACTGTGTCCGTAAATCACCACGTCTCAGCCTGAGTTTCTGGTTCTGATATGATTAAACACCACCACGAAGGACGGTCCGTAAACTGGAATACGGACCGTAACCCAAGTTTACGACCACTGTGCCGTTCATTTAAGATCAGATTTTGGGTTATTAAATAAGGGATCCAAGTTTATTATTTCACTTCCACCTTTCATCCCTTCTCTCTAAAACATCTCTCTAAATTTATTCCATAAGATTTCAAGGATTATTAGTCATCAACAACACAAATCAAGTGAATCAAGTGTAAGGAAACCCATTAAGATCATTCAAGTCAAGAAAATCTTATTGAAGGAAAACTAGGGTTTTTGCTCAAGTGGAGTATTTCGACTAAGGCTCGTTCCTACAACATCTAAGGTAAGATTTATGGTATATATATGTTGTTTAAGGTATTTGAGAGTTAAAATGCTTGGACATTAGATGAGTATAGAAAAATGGGTCATGAATGATGAATAGTGACATTTTGAGAAATAGTTTGAATTGAGTTATGAGTCTTGATGTATTGTGATGTAAATGTGTTATAAATGATGTTGAGAACATGAGATGAGAAATGTACGTGAATGGACATAGTTGTGTGTTATAGCCATGGATATGAGTAATTGAAAGTAAGTCTAGAAATGTGGATGAATAATGATTATTGTTATGGTATTGTGAATGCATTATTGACGTTTGGGAGTTGATATACGCTATGGAGGAATTTCGTATAAATAAAGGAGATGCTGTCCGATTTTCTCTAGCTTTAGCCATATGTGCTAGTTGTCGATTCTAACGATAGTATGACTTTAATGAAGGTATAAACGCAACCGTTGAAAGAGAACGTGCAAGTGGTAAATAGTCGAACAAAAAGGTTTGTAGGGCTAACCCTTCTTTCATAAGGCATGGTTCTTTGGCCAAACATCTAAATCTTCTACGAGCTTATGATATTCTCCAAATGCTTCTATCTTCAAAGATAATGAGCTTATGATTCTCGATATGCTACGATTGTACTAGTTCCTCGTATAACGAGTAAGCCTATAAAGATAGATGTGACCAATGATGATAATAGTGATAACGATATCGCTGACGATAATGATGACGATGATGATAATGATGTTAATAGTAAAGAGGATTATGAGCCATGATGTATATGTATCTATGTACGACTATTATGGAACCCCGAGCTTATGAGGCCGGGTAAGATATGTAAATAAGTATGTATATGATTACGTAACGTGCGCACACCTCTGCAGATGGTACGGATAACCCTGACGCCTTGGTAGGGCCAGGTAGATGTAACCCTGACGCCTTGGTAGGGCCAGGTATGAGCAACCTTGAGCCTTAGTTGGCCAAGTATGTATGAAACACCGATCCTATGTGGTCGGGTATGCTATGTAAATGCTATGTATATGATATGATTATGTATATGACGCGAATATGAATATGATATGACTATGTATATGAATGTGAATAAGGGCATGTATGCGAATACGAGCACAAACATGGTACGGGTACTATTATGGAATACGGATAATGATGTAGGTACACAAATACGTATTAGAAATGGAAAGTTCCTATGAAAGGCAAGTAAGTTCCCATGACGATGATATGGCTATCTCCCATTCTATGCTACTTCTTATGTTGCTATTTATGCTTCTATATTGATATTGATCATGCTTTACATACTCAGTACATTCTTCGTACTGACGTCCTTTTGTTTGTGGACGCTGCGTCATGCCCGCAGGTGCACAGGGAGACAGGCTTGATCCATAGCTGCATTCTCAGAGACTACATAGCAAAGCTCCATTTCCTTCGGAGCCATAGCTTTTGGGTACTTATTCTTTTGTGTACATAATTATGGGCATAGCGGGGTCCTGTCCCGCTTATGTGATATGTTATACTCTTCTTAGAGGCTCGCAGACATGTGTATGTGGTTAGATGTGTTTGGCCTTGTCGGCCTATATTTTTGTATACCATTTTGTTGGCCTCGTCGGCCCATGTACATTGATGTGGTATAGACGCCTATGACGATATAAATAGGTTGTTGTCCAAAGAGACTAGTATGATTGATGGATAGAAATGTATGTTTTACTATGTGGCTCACCTAGATGTTATGTGAAAGTATGTCAAGGGGTGCCCGGGTGGGATAGCACCGGGTGCTCGTCGCGGCCCCCTAGTCGGGTCGTGACACTTTACAGGCATTATATACGCACATACATCAAGCGTTATATACGCACATATATCAGGTGTTATATACGCACACACATATAGATGCATGACCATCACTGATAGGCATGAGCATACATATTATGTGCCCACATAGGCATTGTCAGTTATACAGATTTATGCAGATTTAGGCAGATACTAGTTCATACAAGTACATGCAGTCAGTTATTTCAGTTTATGAGTTCAGATCTTATCCATGCTTCTTATGTATATATGTTGTTCTTATGCCTTACATACTCGGTACATTATCCGTACTGACTCCCCGTTGCTCGGGGGCTGCGTTCATGCCCGCAGGTACAGGGAGACAGACAGGTGGTCCAGCTCAATAGGATCTCTAGATCTAGCAGTGGTCAGTATGCTCCATTTGATCTGGAGCTACAGTCAGTTTTGGTATGCCACCCTTTGTGTATGCATATGGGTATGACGGGGCCCTGTCCCGTCATTTCTACAGTTTTCATTCCAGTAGAGGTCTGTAGACAGTTGTATGTAGTAGTCAGACGATGTAGCCTTGTCGGCTTCTATTCTTTTGTGTACAGTCTATGTAGCAGCCTAGCTGGCTTGCACTGTTCTTCCGCATGTTGTGTATATATATGCAGATTGTACAAAGTTCTAATGTTTCCCTCTTATGAGATCAGTTTATGCCATTTATGGGCCTTTGATGTTTAGTATGTTTTAGATATGTGTTTAGGGGTGTTTGGTCACTAGAGGTCAGACACTCGTCACAACTCATCGGTTTGGGTCGTGACAATTAGTTTGGGAATCGAAATTCAGCAGTAATGTTTGTTCAGAACTCTATTTTGAATATGTAATTTATTTTTAGTTGACCAAATAGCCAACACAAATATGATAAAATTAAACTAAAAGAGTATATTCGCCGACCACATATTTTCCTACAAACTTTGCATTTTATCGTTAACGTATGTATTTATGAAATTCATAATAATTTTTACTTCCGTGAACATAAATATTAAAAGAAGAACTTTAACTATTCTTGTTTAGATAATATTTTTTTATTTAACATATATATTCATGCTTTTAAAATATAAAATATTTAACAATTCATAATCAATTAACAAAATAATAATTCATTAACAATTAACAAACTATCAATTCATAATCAATATTTAACAACTAATTAATTAATAATTGCATATTTTACAAATAATAGTACATTACTATATTAAACAACTCATAAACAATTAACAATTCATAAAGAATTAACAAATTAACAACTCATAAACATATAACAAATTAACAATTCATAAACATTTAACAAATAATGAATTAGCCAAAAAAAATAAATGGAATAGTGGCAAAAGCCACTGCCCAGCCTGATCAAACGAAAAAAAAAAACGAAATTTGTTTTTTTTTTTTTGGAAATTAACGACGATTAAATGTTAAACATACTTAGAATATAATATATATAACAAAATAATAACAAAAGTTCATACTACAAAACCTTAATCGAAAATTTTTGTAGGGTTGTGTTAATCGAATTGTACGCCGCTTTTTTCCCAAAATTCGAACTTAGAATCTTGCTCCTTGACTTGAATATACCGAGAGTCTAAACTTTCCCGACGAAAATTAATAGAAAACGACAAATTTTGATGTGGGGACCACCTTGAAATAGCCTCAAATGGCGTTTTTGAATTTTTCTTTTGCCACTGGAGGGATCAGTGGTGGAACCTGATGGGGTTTTATGTTGGGTGATATAGCGCAGTAAAATAGTATTTTACTATGCTATAGGGGAGAGAGAAATATTGTTTAGCGCAGTAAAATCTTACGCTAAAGCACTTAACGGCTCCGTCACAGTTAAGTGCTTTAGCGCAGTATTTTACTGCAGGTACTTTTGTACCAAATATTTTTGGGATATTTTAATTTACTTAGATTTTTATTAAGTCATTTTTGTTGCGGACTCTCCTTTTAACAGGATGGTCTGGTTTTGAGATCAATAACAGCAATACCATAAAAACTACCCCACAACATCATCATCATCTTTGTGGGGAATAGCAAAAAAAGAGAGAAACAGGGAAGGGGTTTTTTTACAACAGTTTTCTTTTCCAAGCCCAGAGAGGTTTTTCAATTCTGTCTACAAACTTCACTTAACATAACACAATAACTAAAGAGAGAAGATAAAAATGTTTAACGAGTAAATATACATTCTAGGAATTCAAAATTATCTGTACAGAAGGAAGGCAAAAAGTAGATTTTCTTAATCTCAGGTAATTCGATCTGACTTATCTTTTTCCCATCTCTGGTCTGCATTTGAATTATGGTGATTTGGCAGTATTAACTATTTTTGATCTGGGTTTGGGATATTAGCAATCTCTTTGTTTTCTGGTGGAAAATTCAGGTTGATCACGCCTAGATCTGGATCAGTTTTGCTGAATTTTTCTTCTTAATTTAGTTGCGTGAAATTCAAAGCTGCTTAGATATTCCTGCGTAAAGGGCTAAATCAAATGAAATATGTTCTTTTTTATACATATGTTTAGAAAGCACTTACTTAAGTTTCCATTTTTGCAAGATAGGAGGATCGAATATACTGCCAGTGTTTTGACTTTGGATGATCGGGCGTCTCTTTTTAAAAGAAATGTCTTCAAGTTCTTATCCCCTTATGTCTCAAAGTCGCACAATTCTTATTAATTTTCTCATTATTGGCTGATCGCAAGTGGGAACACGAAAGATCCTATTTTTCAAGACTTTAGGGAAAGGAAAATAATAGTGCCTTTTCAGTTCTATGATCAGCATTTTAACATATACTTGTGCGGAAAGATGATATTGTTCTTAAACATGTTTCCACGTATTTGTCACTTAAACCAATTGTGTGTCAAAAATAGAGGATAAGTTCTTCTGCCCGTGAATGTTTTCATAAAATAAATAGCATCCGTCTCGGATTGCAATAATTTAGGATTTGATCTTTTATTTTTATTTTTCTGCGCATATGGTAATATAGATTTGATTTTTTTTTTCGCAATTGTCATCACTATTGAAAGTGGGGAGCAATAGAGTGCAACCCCAAAGTCAAACTTTTGTAACAATGATTTGTTGTGGTGCCCTAGTATAACCATTAAATTAAGGTCCTTGTATTTTTTTTCCATATCTGGAATTTTTGTACGTCTCGCTTTTGATTACCATTTATGGTATGGTAGATGACATACTTTCTTTAATAGTGCAGATCAAAGTGAAATTTGTGCATTTGATCATCCACTTATTGGCATGCTACCTAAGATATGGTGTCAAAGAAGAAACTGAATTTTGGTTTCAGTGGCTATCAAATTCCTGTTATACCTAAAGCTCCTAGATCAGCTAGAGTAAGGATGTTCAATTTATTACATTAGGCGTTTACTTATTTTTCTCTACCTTTTTTGCTAAATGGTGATTTCTTTCAGAAGAGATGCCCCTGTAAAAAATTGGACGATGATCAAATATGTGCATTTGAATTATTGGCGGCTGTAGCTGGCAAACTATTACTTGAGAGTGAAAGCTCTGCTTCTAGTAATGCAGACGCACCAGAGGGAAACGATGAGCTCACTGATTGCAGGGATATTATTAAACGTGAACAAATGGAAAATGATAAAACTCTCAACCAAGGGAGTTGTGTAGAAAGTACTTGCATACCCAAAGCTGCAGACCAAGAGAAAAATTTCAAGAATGTTTCCAGTAAACCTTATCATACTGAAAACAAATCCTTTTTAGAACATTCTTCTACAATTATAGGTTCTAATTCCTTAACAAAAGACTTGTCTGACGTGAAGATGGAAAGCAGCAAAGAGGTCAATGCGGATGCAAAGTTACAAATCAAAGTGGAAGGTGGATCTTCAGATCCGGATGATCCATGTGACATTAGAAAACAGTTAGATGATGACAGCAAACAGACTGAATTAACTATGGCGAATGCTTGCAGTGTAAAAGCTCCAATTGAAAAGAATGTGAATAATAGTGCCTTAATTAACTCAGACAGTAGTGTACAGTTGCCCTTGTACAGGGACCCCGTTCTTTGTGCTTCTTTTGTGAAGTCAAGGAACAATGTAAAGTTAGGTGTTAGAGATGATGACGAAAAATATTTTGGGTGCTATAGGCGTATCACTAAGATAAGGACCTTCAAGCCAACATCACATAGTGCATACAGAAGAATAAGGAAGATGCTTACATCTAGACACTGGAAAGTAGCTCCTAAGTTGAAGGACTGTGAGAGTTCTTACTCTAGTAAGTGGAGAATTTATATAGCATAAGATATACCCTTACTCAATTTTATCAGCTTTTCATGCCATATTCTAACTAGTTGATTTTGGTGTTTTAGGTGATGGAATGAAGTCCTTTAATCGCAAAAGGAAAAACATGTGTGGGAATGAAAGACATCTGCTTGATATTCCTTCCAAGAAAAGGAAATTTTGCGACCATAGCTTTGCTGTGGCATATGACCAGGAGGCCAGTAGTAAAAGCATTTCAAATAAACCTGCAAAGGGAATCAACAGAGATATTATTACCTCTCCAGTAATCCCGCCTAAAGGTCAATACCTTATTATCATCCTTACTTATTATCATCCTTTCTGTTGAAGGTGCATGGTTTATGCTGTTTTACTGAGTAATATACTATCCCTACAGGGACTGTTGTTTCAGCTTCAGTTAGAAATCATCAGAAGAAGGATCCTAATGGTAAGAGACTTCAGATTTTAGTTTAGACTGCATTTGCCGCCTAAACAATTCTTTCTTTTTTTGATTAGACAGACTTTTTTCTCGGAAAACCTTTTGACCTTAAATTTTCCTTTCCAGTTAAACTTAGCATTAAGTCCTTCAAGGTGCCAGAGCTTTATATTGAGGTTCCTGAAACAGAAACAATTGGTTCCCTGAAGGTACTTCGCAGGCACTCTTTTTTTTATCCATTAATCTCTGATGCGTTGTGAAATCTAGAAAATTTTCGATCTTTAATCAAGATTACTTGACCTTATGCATCTAGGAATTTTAGCATTTGCTGTAGGGATTTGATGTGTACAACTGTTTTTGTTAGCACTGGATCACTATTAAGATGATCTTATGTACAAACACAGAGTAAATATGCACTTCTTAGAAATTCACAAGTCCCTGTGGGTGCATCCTGCACTTGGTATTAACTACAGTATTCATTTAAGCTTCTTCCATTTTGCAGTACACTCTCCCTGAAGATGTTTAATTAAGTGTTTTTATGTGCGAAGTTCTTTATCTTTAATACAGAGGACAGTTCTGACAAGTGGAAATCAAATAAACAGTTGTTTATCTTTTATACAGAGAACAGTAATGGAAGCAGTAACAGCTATCCTGGGAAGTGGATTACGGGTGGGGGTGGTCCTCCAAGGAAAGAAGGTCAGAGATGACAATAGAACCCTACAGCAGGCTGGTATTTCCCAGAATGGCAATCTCGATACATTGGGTTTCACTTTGGAGCCTAGTTTCACCAAAGTTCGTCCGTTAGATGATCAAAAATTATCTAGGTATTATTGGGAAGACGATTACTTGTATGCTTTTGAATAATGGTGCTTTGCATCGCTATCAAAGAAAAAGTGAAAGAAATGTTACAATAGGCTTTGGCTACTCTATGGATAACTGACAGTGTCTAATCAGTCATTTTTATATTCAGGCGTCCACCTAGTCCTATCTTGGAATTGGGGCCTAGCTATGTTTCGTCAGAGACTAAGTTGGACAAGCATGATGGGAGTAACCATGAACTGGAGATGTCACCTACAAATCCTATTGATCAATCAGCTGTTCCAAATTCTAAAGCCTTGGCCGTAGTTCCTCCTATGAATGCAGAGGCACTTGCTGTGGTTCCAGTATATCATAAAAATAGACATTCTGAACTTTCACAGCGTAGGACAAGGAGGCCATTCTCAGTTGCTGAAGTAGAAGCGCTGGTCGAAGCTGTAGAGCAGCTTGGAACTGGAAGGTATGGAAACAATTGGATTCTTTTCACGAACAATAAGAACAGTTAGAAGTTTGTAATTCCCGCGGGATCTGCATTTAAATCTTGGGATGCAGGTGGCGAGATGTTAAAATGCGTGCTTTTGATAATGCCTATCACCGAACTTATGTTGACTTGAAGGTTAGACATCTAATTAGTACGCACTTCTTTTCATTTTAGAATTTTGGTAATCCATTCTACTCACATGCCTACTCTTCCATCTTTTTGTGAACAAGTGCTTACTTCAACTTTCCAAATAGTAATCCTTGGCTCTGAAAAAAGGTTCCTGTTCTGTTACTGTCTGTACTTTGGAAACCATGTATTTGATATTTATGCCAGCATGAAATAGGCCTGTTGTCATATGAGAAGATGCTTTGCAAATTTTCACGATCCAACAGGTTTATTATATTGTAGAATTGTTTATTATAATGGCTTACTGGATCTTATGACAGCTGTGAATGGTTGCATAAAAAGCTAAAGGGAGTTGTTCCGGATAAACTTAGAGAATTTTTAGTTAAGTATTATTAAAGCTAATGATTGTTGCCATTATCCATGTGATATTATAGGATAAATGGAAGACATTAGTCCATACAGCAAGCATTGCCCCACAGCAAAGAAGGGGAGAGCTGGTGCCCCAGGAACTTCTAGACAGAGTCTTAGCTGCCCATGCCTACTGGTCTCAGCATCAGGCCAAGCAACACGCCAAACAACTTGCTGATCCTCCCAAAATTTTGGATGCTCAGGTGCAGAATGATGTCTCCGCCACGTGAGAGGAGATGTCTATCGTGAAGATGTAAAAAGATCAATGCGATTCTGATAGGAGACACAACGAGGAAAATTTGTAAAGAAAGCTTCGTGTTGACTCACTCTCATTGATTTATTGCCATGTCTTCCATTGTGACTGGGTGGGACTGGCATTTGTAAATGAATCAAGGAATAAAGCAGTCTAACAGAGGCAACAAAATTCTTTTGCTGCTGTTGGTTCTATTCTTTCATGTACTGTTAGGATTGGATAGGAAAATGACGAAAAGAATCAAATGTATTATGAATGTACATTAGTTTTCATATTATTCAACCACTACTCTTTTTTTACTGATGAATTCCTAGACTCTAGCTTGATGTTGTACATTGAATCATCCTATTATTTTCTGAGTTTTGTTAAGTTAATGCATGATACTCCTTGTTGGCGAAAACTTCAAAAATCATTCGTTACATCTTCCCTTTAAATCGAAAAACACAATTTTTTGGAGAGAAGACACAAAAAGAGAAACCAGATACAGAACAAAGATAAAGCAAATCAGAGAAGGTAAATAAACTAAACAAATAATAAGGATATTAAAAAAAGGGGACTGAATAAACAATACGGTTCTTTAAGTGTTTCTTAATCTTTCAAGGAAAGCAGGGCAGCACGTCGAGCCATGTGAAGTTAGAGTAAATGTGGGTTTGCTTCAAGCGATGGGCAAACTCACAACCCATATAATATGTATTGAGCATGACGCCAGTAGATGACAGTGCCAACGTGGGTTAGTTCCTGAATCATCCTGCTCGTATCTGCTACAGTATCCCCTTTTCGCCTTCTTATTTGCTAATGATATGAAACTCCACGTGATATATATCCAGATTTGAATATTAATCTTGTAGATGTTCATAAATGTCCAACTATTCTTCTGTGCTTTGATTTCTCCCATGTATCTGGCTTGATTTATTTTCATTTATGTACTCAAACTCGTAGATATGGAATCTGTGATTTGTCACTATTTAGAATTCTTCTATGTTCCACCTCCATGTCTAGAAAATGCTGATAGTTGACTGCACCCGCATCCAAAGTGTCACGACCCGACTAGGGGCCGTGACGAGTGCCCGATACTTGTACCGAGCACCCCCTTATCTATCATATTACCTTTACCTCATGGCAAGCCGTGTAAACAGAGCCATATTTTCTCTTTTTTTTTTTTTTTTGAGTTCTAGAATTCATGAAAAATTATTTCTCAAATTCCAAATTTGCCCTTCGTCTCTCTCCACGTTTCCACGAGTCATATTGCGAATTTCCTTTTTATGCCCTTGACCTTCCTCATCATTTCCACTTCTAATTTTTTTTTTTATAAGCAACTCATATGCCAAACAAAATAAAATATAGCCTTGCTTGTCGTCCCCCCGCGATTGTCTTGAATTATCCGATTATACAAAATGCGGGATATAACATCCTCCCCCCCTTTAGAACATTCGTCCTCGAATGTTAAACTGGCCTCATAGCTTAGTATAATACTTCGGGGAGGTTTATTTCATAAATACCTTACAGGTTGCTTAGCATATCCATTTTAGGAGCTTAGGTTGCCTTTATGTCGTAGGTCATTTAAGTTAGTTCCGAACGCTGGCCCTGCGTTAATAAGTCTCCTTTATTGGATCTTGAATCATCATAGTCCACTTTAGGTCCAACATGCTCTCCCCCCCTTTATTAAGGGGCCTACGCACGCCTCTGCCCTTTAGATGATCGTCGCCTCTTGCGATCCTTACAGTTGTAATTCCTTCTCCGTATAGTCTGCCGCATCCATCCCCTCACTAGACATGTTCCCGTATATCGCCATATCGTGGATTCCTTGCATTAGCTAGCGTGGACTCAATATCGGTCTCACCCTGTGACATTTGTACTTTTCTCCTTCATCCTCAAAGCTTTCTGTTGTCATGCCTTCCCCTTTTCTGTTAGTTTAGTCCGTCTCGGCCTATATGACTCGTATGGGGTTTCTAACCACTTTCCACACCCCAATTTACTTTGGGCTGTCTACTCTTACACTCGTCTCTTATTTCCGCATTTATGAAATTTTCAGCATATTTCCCAGGGGGTCACCCATTCTGAGACTGCTCCCACCTGAGCACGCTTAACCTTGAAACTCTGGTGCATTTTAATACGCGATCGCTGGTGTAATTTTTACCGACTGCCCCGTACGGCCTTTGTCATATTATTTAAAGTAAGTCGGGGTCCTAACAGCTCCCAAAACGTCCTCACGGTGGGTCCCGCTCCTATCTTCACTTTCCTAACCATACAACTACCATATTGCCTCTGCTTAAATCTTCGCTATTTACTCCTATCCATTCATATAACTATCTTTTACCGGGGTTTCTAAATTCACACTGGTGACGGGGACATCTCAGTCGCCATTACTTATAACCGCTAAACCTTTGACCCCCTTTTGAATTTCTACCTGCCGTTATTAATTAGTGTTCCTGCAGAGGTTACGTATACATAGAAAGTTTTAAAGAAAATCTCATATACCTGTAGCCGATCAATCTCGAGCCTGGCCCGGGGAGCTACCATGTGAAGTATGTTCTTCATTCTCGTCTGTCTGCTCATCGTTCGCCCGACCCTCGTCATTTCTCGCGTCCGAATCCGAAGAGAATAGCGGTGATTCCTGGTTCTCTGATGGCCGGAACAAGGGACAGAAGAAATCCGTAGCACTCTCCGAGGTGGCCGGACTGACACGGTCCTCCATCACGGGGGTAACTGGCATGCCCCCGGAAGTCTCCTCATCCGTCGTCCCAGAAGAGTGCTCTGACGGGTCTGTGCCATGACTATCCTCCTCCCTGGAGGTAAGAAGCTCTGGGGGAGTCATCGTCGAATCCTCTGAGGGATCTGTATCATAGCCACTGTCTGTGGAGTCCCCTGCCCTAGGGGTCAGAATCTCTGGAGGAATCGTCGCTGGGTCCTCCGACGGATCCGTATCATAGCTGTCCTCCGCGGGGTCCTCCGCTCTGGGAGTCAGAAAATCTGGAGGAGTTGTGGCTGGGTCCTCTGACGGGTCTGACTCAATCGAATAGCCGAGGCTCCCCCTACTCGGCTCTGGAGATACTCTAGGGGCCTTACTGGTGCCCACATCATCTGAAGCTGATCTCTTCATCGACAGTACTGAAACCATAGCATAGGATTAGGAAAGGAATGTGGAAACCTGGTAGCATAGCTCTATCACACGATCTTAGAATACAAGGAAGGTCATATTTCCTAAATGCCCTGTAGCCTCCTGTTTATAAGTGTGGCACGCTACACACCCATAAACAAGACTCTACTGGACACGGCTCGTAGACAACCCCTAGGACCGAACGGCTCTGATACCACTTCTGTCACGACCCGACTAGGGGCCGTGACGAGTGCCCGATACTTGTACCGAGCACCCCCTTATCTATCATATTACCTTTACCTCATGGCAAGCCGTGTAAACAGAGCCATATTTTATTTTTATTTTTTTTCCTTTCTGAACATTAACATTAGCAGCGTCATTATGAACATAGACTAGTAAACTTCGCTATCACTTTATATAGCAGCATTAAGATGCCAAAATACCACATATCTAACTGTACATAACTGACTGTGCATATCTGTCTACGAGCCTCTAGACGTAGTACATTTATACATAGAAAGGGCCGAGTACTGTCGTGCCCGAGAATACATACACAAAATAGTACCACTGAAGTGAGGCTCCGGAACAACTGGAGCGCTGTAGAGTACCGCTGGTAGAGCTCCTAAGGATCAAGTCCACCTGTCTGCTGACCTGCGCGGCATGAAACGCAGCGTCCACAAGAAGGGACGTCAGTACGAATAGTGTACCGAGTATGTAAGGCATGGAAGATAACACAAGCAATAACATAGTGTATGATTAATAATGTCATGGAGTCATAGGACATAGAAAATAGAACTTATATCATGTCATGTATTATCATATCGTATCATATCTTATCTTGTCTTGTCGTAGCATATCGCGTCATAGTATATCGTGTCATAGTATGTCAGGCTATAATATATCATATCATAGCATAACATGTTATAGCGTGTCGTGTCATAGCATAGCGTGTCATAGCATGTCTTACCATAGCATAGCATGTCATAGCGTATCATATCATAGCTTAGCTTGTCACATCATGTCCTGTCGTGGCAGATCATAGCATATCATGTCATAGTATAGCTCACTATAGCATATCTTATCATAGCATGTCTGGTCATGACATGGTAGGTCATATCATAGCACCGAACATTATCGGCTCACCCACATAGCGCCGATATACACCGGCTCACCCATATATCCCGCGTCCGGGCACCCCGCGTCCGGGACGATAAGCCAGCTGATCAGGTGGCAGTGAAACATATTTCCCTTCCCATTCCCCCATGTATCCTTTCCCCCCAGCCCAGGTTCATATACATAGCTTGCATATATGTACTTTGTATGCATATACACATCTTATATACGTACACATATTTTTGCATTCATATACATAGCTTGTATACATATACATGTCTTATATACATTTACTTATCTTATATACATATACATATTTTATATACTTATACATATCTTATATACATATACATGTTTTATATACATATATATATTATATAAATATATATGTTATATATATATATATATATATATATATATATATATCATATAAGCACACAAGGGAGCCCAAGGAAATATCATGTAGCCATCGGAGTGACGTAAGGTCGGTGACCTCCGATTACATTATGGAATACTCGTGATCGCTTTTGTCTCACCTCGAAGGGACGAATATTTTAAGGTGAGATGGTCAACGAAGAATAGTATTAAAGTAAACGTAGAATGAAATCGTGGGCGTCATAGATGACAGTTCATAGGCTTGGGAGTCTTTAGAAAGTAAAGTCATAGCTAGGGGATATAAATAAGATTCAAGAATTAGTTTATCACTTTCGTATTCACATAGAATACTTAGCTCAGGAATCTTAGTCATAGAATCGTTCCGGTAGTACTTTTCATAGGCATATCCTCTTGTCTAACATCATTGTCATCATTATCATCATGGAAGTCTCCTCGTTAGAGTACTTATAGTACTTATCATTTGGTAACGAAATCGGGATCAAAGGATTCCCTTGGATTCAACTTCTAGTAAGTCCAACAAGGCTGTAAGGAAAATCCGAGAGTAACGGGCCCACCTCGGCCGGATGAGGTAGCGTATACTATTTGCATATGTTACATGTCATGGCGTTACTTGTGGGGGTTCTAGGGTAATCGGGTCCCATTTATGCAAGTTCTAGGAGTTTAAGGGGTATTTCCATCATTTTGCACACTTTCTAGTTCAATTCTATTGAACAAAAGGGAGAAAACTTTAGGTGCGGATTCCGGGGAACAGAGTTGTCCCCGAGGCTCGTACCCAACTTATTATATCTAAGACATGCCATAGAAAGAAGGGTGAAGCCTTACATACCTCTTTCTGCTCTTTTTGCTGTTCCAAATTCACGTTGCAATCTCGTCAAAATCTGCGAATTGGTCATGTTTACCAAAACTCTTATTAGGATACTTAGAGTTAGAATCTTAAGGAAACACTTGGCTACCGAAATTTCGGCAGCATTTCCTCTGTAAATATACCATCCTCAACATTCAACACAACCAAATTCTCATCAATCACAATCTGGGAATTCAAACCCGGCCAAACTATTAACATAATTCAACAACTACACTAGCGATTCACATATTTCATTCAAGATGTATGATCTCAATTTACCACTTTCTTCAAAGCCTCCCAACTTCAATGAACACAATAGCAACCTTATAATATATATTCCAACAACATCATACTAATACCATTACATGCTATCCATGCAAGAACATTGTCTTTCAATATACATAATCTTCCAATTATCAATACTTCACCAAACTTATCAAGCCTTTATTTGCAATATAAAATCTACAACACAACAACCAAAACATTAATTATAACTTGCTCATTATTCTTTCACAACTCACCAATATACATGACCATACATCATATACACACGGCCACATATACATGCCACAACTCACGGCCACAACATGCATGCACATCTACATTCTCTCCAAATTCATTCAACTTCCATTTTCCACATATAATTCACAATCATAACAACCAAACACTAGACAAAATAATTGAAATATGATTCCTACACATATATACACATGCTACACCTCACGGCTACAACACAACATCAATATTTCCATGAATTTCATCCACTTTCACATACTACAACATGCATAAATATTCATAACATCTAAAAAAAGAAGTGAATTCTTACCTTCTTCCTTAATTCTTCACTTGGCTAGAATTTGCAACCATATGAATATAGGTTTTCTTGCTCCACCAATCACCCCACTTTGCTTAGGATCCTTTAAGGGATTGTTTGGCTAGAAAAGAAAGATTTTTGGATGAAAAATTTCCAAGGTTCTTGTGGGCATAGGGGTGGCCGAATGGCCCTTCAAATTTTTCTCCTTGTTCTCTTGTTCTTGCTTGTCTTGAAATTTCTAGAAAATTGTGGAATAAGATGACTTAGTCATCCTTTAAATGGATGAAATTAAAATACCATGTGGGATTAAGCCCACCAAGAGGTGCACGACCAACATGGCCCAACCCTAGCCCACTTTTTTTTTTCTTTTTTTTTTTTGAGTTCTAGAATTCATGAAAAATTATTTCCCAAATTCCAAATTTGCCCTTCGTCTCTCTCCACGTTTCCACGAGTCATATTGCGAATTTCCTTTTTATGCCCTTGACCTTCCTCATCATTTCCACTTCTAAATTTTTTTTTATAAGCAACTCATATGCCAAACAAAATAAAATATGGTCTTGCTTGTCGTCCCCCCGCGATTGTCTTGAATTATCCGATTATACAAAATGCGGGATATAACACAAAGCTTGGTTAGCTAAAGAATCAACTAATTTATTCCCCTTTCTCAAAATGTGTGTAAACCATTTGTTTTTCTTGGCTTAGCTCCTTAATATCCTCAATCCATGCTGCAATACTCCAAGGTGTTTTCCACCCATCTGTTATAATCCTTTGTACTATTTTAGAATCAGTTTGAAAAAATGATCCTATCCTTTTAAGTCTGACTTCACCATCTGCTTGCCTCCAATAATGTCATTGCTTCAGCCTCTGTGTTAGTTGCCCATCCTATTTCCTCAGCTTTAGCAAAAACTAGGTTGCCTTGCTCATCCTTGACACAAAAGTCATATGCTCCTCTTCCAAGATTACCTCTTGATGCACCATCTGTGTTGTACAAGATCTTGCCCTTCTGGGCTGCTGTAGCTTTTCCTTTTATCAACTTTGCTGAAAACAACGCACGATTAGGAAAAGAAAATTCTTATATTATAGCTCTTTCGCACAATCTATGAAGAAGAAGGACGGTCATCATTCCTAAATGCCCCTCAGCCTCCTTTTTATAAGTGTGGCGTGCTTCACACCCATAAACAAGACTCTACTGGACACGGCTCGTAGACACACCCTAGGACGGAACTGCTCTGATACCACTTTTGTCACGACCTAACTAGGGGCCATGACGGGTACCCGGAGCTACCCTACGGAGCACCACCCATCATACTTGTTGTCAAACTCTTCCTGAATATACATTTCTCTCAGCACGGAACTTGTCATAATACAATCGTTATCATTTCCGGAATACATCTACCTTTGTTCACATAATCCTACAAGGCTATCAAAAATGATATACAAATATACACTATAGTAATCATGAGACATCTACTACCCACACATAAGTATCTATGAGCCTTTACAAGAATACTGAGACATAAGGACGGGACAGGACCCCGCCATGTCCCAAACATGTACACAAAAGAATATACCAATAGGTTGCACCTCCGGAGTAGTGGGGTGCTCCTGTACAACCGCTGAGTAAGCTCCTAAGCGTCTGCACCGTCTCTCTGTCTACCTGTGGGCATGAACACAGCGTCCATAAAGAAAAGGACGTCAGTACGAATAATGTACTGAGTATGTAAGGCATATATGGTAACATAATAAGGAAATATAGAAAGCATAAGAAGAAAAGATAACTGTAACTGCTTGCCTCTTGAGGCGGAATCATGCATGCCCACTTTTACCTTTAAAACCAGATTATAACACATATATACATATATGAGTAAGCTGTCTGAGTCATATGTCATCACTAGCCCGTGTCCGAGTATCCCGCGTCCGGGATAGTCATCTCACGCTGCCCACTAGTGGTGCTGCCCGTGCCATATAGACACAGTGTAATCATCCATAAGCTGCCCGCCATAGTGGTGCTGCCCGGCCGTATAGGCGCGGTGTAACCTTACATATACATAAGCCAATGCATGTATGAGAGCTCAAATAAAAGTTATCAATCTATCAGAGTGACGTAAGGTCGGGAACCTCCGATTATGTTATGGAATAATCATGATCATCATGTCTCACCTTGAAGGAACTAAAAACATGAGGTGGGACTAACAACAAGAAGCAACATTCATGAAATCATAAAAATAAGAATATTGAACTCATCATAGCATTATCATTACCATAGAACATATCTCATCTTTATTTTATAAGAAGCTCTTAAAAATCATTAACTTTCCTCTTTTAGAGTGTAAGAAGATTATGGAAATATAGAGAAGAAATCACAATATAAGAGAGAGCCTTTAAAAGAAGGGAACTAGCCTCACATACCTTTATTTCTTCTTAATGACTAAGAGTTCTCCTTCCAAGCTCGTGATTCTACATTCGAGAGGATCCGTACAAAATTAGCTCATTGAGAACATGCTTAAACCTGGACTAAAGCGACTAAAAGGCTAACAAAAATTGGGCAGCATTTCCTTTGTTCCTACAACTTTCTCCATGTAATCAACAACTCCCAAATATCATTAATAACACCCAAGACATCATAATCAATAAACTCTTCAAGTTAAATATTATTCGATTCTTAAAATGCCCTTCTAATGTCATTCATAATCACAACTATGGCGTACCACCATATTCGTTCACATATACTGCTTCTTCGACATTTTTAATATCATTCATCACAAGATCATACTCATGTCACATCAAGAACTATGATTCATGTCAAGTCACTATCCAAGAATACTATTAATTCCACCTTTGAGGTTCATATTCTACTTCTTTCCTTTATTCAAGCTATTTTAAATCCAAATACTCTTATTAACATGGATTAAATGTGAAACTCACCTTTGATCACATAGGAATGGTCCTTGGATGAAAATACTCCATGTGAGAAAACCCCAACTTCAATTCCAAAGGGCTTCTTGGCCTCTAGCAACCCTAGAGAGCATCCTTGCACTTGATTTCCTTGGCTTGATCTTTGATTTGCCTTGGATTTATGTTAGTAGGGTGTATAGAATATTCTAGATCTCTAAAGAAGTGTGGAGGAAATGAGAGAAATGAAAATTAAGAACTTGGGTCTAATATATATACTTGCAAAAATCTGACCCGACATGGTTTTATACGGACACTTATACGGTCCGTATAATTTTATGCGGTCCGTATAAGTGACCGTATAAGTCAATCAGAGACTGGTCCATTCTAAAACTGTTATACGGACCATTATACGGACCGTATAAAGTTATACAGACCGTATAAATGGTCGTATAACCAACTTTTCTCCCGAACTTGTTCTCGTCGATTCGTTTGATCTCCAATCCTTATGGAACCTTCTTAGCACTTGTTCAACACTTCATTAAAAATATAAACATCCTTATAACTCATTCACAAGACCTTACTAAATAATCTTTAACTCAATACTTATGAAACCTTTTCCCCAAACGTGACTCATACCTCACTTTCCTTCAATGAACTTTCTTTCTCTGATTCATATAACTTCAAAATCTTATCGCATACACTTTAAAACTACCCAATACCCTCCTTAATGTCATAAGAACTCCATGTTCACCTTAGGCTGACGTTAGTCTACGTACGACACAACGATATGAAATTCTGAGGTGTAACAATTTGTCTCTGTCTGTGGAGCTATTTCTAGTGGAGTCTTTCTTATGCATCCTGATCACCTGCATGATCAAAAGACTACCAGGACATTTATAAGTTTTTCTCATTCTTCTTCTTCTTTCTAGATTGCGCTATAAAGCTTGAACTTTTGTTAGGATCGTTTCGTTAATTTGTGCTTCGCAGAAATGGCTTTAACTCATGCGGGAGCTGCTAACCAAGGGAGTAATGGTGCTTCTGATTCATTATCTGGCGGACGAGCTGCTAGGCTCACTAATCGCACCACTGTTGAGACTAGTGCTAGGGTCGAGAGCGGTAATAAAGACCAAGCACCACCGCCAGCACCACCTGGTCCTGCTGCGGGCTTGGCTGATATTGGATCAATACAGAATGCTATCCAGATGCTTACCACCCTTATTGCATCCCAATAACAGCATGGAGGTGCAGATTTAGCACTGGGTGGGGGAAGACTTAAGCACTTTTTGGGGTTGAATCTGCCCGAATTCTTTGGTTCGCGAAAGGAGGATGATCCCCAATACTTTATGGATGAGACTTTCAAAGCTCTAAGGGCTATGGGTGCACATGGTTTTGAACCTATAGAATTCGCATCATATCAATTGAAAGATGTTGCTCGTTCTTGGTTTGAATTATGGGAGATTGAGCGGAGTAATAATGTTCTAGCTCCTACTTGGGCTGAATTTGAGGGGGCATTCATGTAAAGGTTTCTATTTGATGAGGAGCGATTTGATACGACTACTAATTTGGAGAAGATTAAGCAGGGCACTATGTCTATTCGTGAGTATAGCTTGAAGTTCACCCATCTGGCGAGGTATGCGTCGTATATGATTTCGACTGAAAAGCACAAGTTGACCCAATTTGTGCGTGGTTTAGTGCCACATATTAAGTCTGCGTGTGTTGCTACTGCTATTTCTTCTACTTGTCCATTTTTATCCTTTGTTGGGTTCGCTGAGAAACAAGAGAATTGGAAGGATGAAGAGAGACTAGAAAGAGAACAAAGTAAGAAGGCCTGATCTACGGGTGGTTTCAGTGATTCACAAAATATAGGGCAAACTGTTACACCTTGTAGTTTTATGATATGATCCTAAAGGGAATAAATGGCACAAATGGCTCAGGAATGCTAAGAAGGATGTTGGAGCCTCTTTTGGACCCACATAAGAGAGCATATGGCGTTTGGAAGATAGCTTGGCAAGTGGCTAGGAGCGCAAAGTGACTAGAAGTGCAAATTATGACTAAAGGGTGAAAATCTTGGCTAAGAATCCAATTCAAGGCTAAGATTGCAAATGGAGGTCGTAATTGCAAGAATTGGGACGTTGAATGCAATTGAAGGCCCATGTGGGGTTATTTTCGCAAAGAGCCACTTTAGGGTCTTTGTTGTAAGAGCACTAGTATAAATAAGACACTTAGTCTTTCATTTGCTTTTAGCTTGAATATTGTGTGAACTCAAATATTGACAGATTTTAGTTATTAGATAGTTTGTTTGGTTATTGTTCAAGTGTGATTTCCAAATTGTGAAGTGAATTGCTTATCCATTGAATTCATTTAGATTGCTCATTTGTGGCTTCAAATTGAGTCATCCTTTATTGAATTCAAATTGCTTTGGTTCTTTGGTTGAATTCAAAATAGGAGAGTCTAGGTTTCATATACCTAGATTTGCCTATAAGATTCATTACCAATTGGGTCAAGTATCTATCCTTCTATCTTCTCATCCCCCAATTTCCCATACCCCTTTTATTTTCTTTTGTTTTTGTTTAATTCTTAGAGTTTCCCTAGGTTGATTATCATTTGGTATCAGAGCATAGTCTAAGAGATTGTTCCTACAATTTCTAATCCTAGGCTCAAAATTTGAAAACCCCAAAAAAATAAAAAAATTGAAAATTCAAAAATCCCAAAAAAAATTGTTATTGTGGTTTGATGTGAGTGTTTTTTAGGCTAGATTTTAGTTCATTGAGGTGGAAAACATCTAAATCCAAAGTTTGAAGTTGTTTGGTTGAGATTTGAAGATTCCATCATTGAAGGTTCATCCAAGCTCGAAGAACTCAAAAGTGGGTTTAGTGATTGAGAAGCAATTGAGGCAAATTGGATATTGGGCTTTGTTCTCCAAGTGACAAGGAGCTTAGATCTGAAAATTGGGGCAAAAATGAGTTGAATTGGCCTTAGATTGCATTTGGGTGTTTCTTAAGAACATTCATATCTTTATACTGGAGAAGATGACCAAAAAAGAAGGTTGAATCCAAAAAAATTCCAAGTACAAAAGAAAAGTTGTTTGTTGAGCTCAAAAGGGTAAGTACTAGGTTGTGTGGGGCCAGAAACATCACCAGATCCAAGAAAATTCGGCCCAAATTTCAAGAAGAACGAATTCAACAAGAAATCACTGAAGCCATTTTACGGTCCCACATACGGACCATATAAATTTCACGGTCCGTAAAATTGAAGGCCACGAAGTTGCATTCTGTTCATGATTTACGGTGGGAAAATACGGACCGTAAAAAGTATATGGCCCGTAAATTTTGGTCCGTAAATTTGGATAGGCAATTCCGAGTTTCTGTTCCTGTTTTACGGTTGCATTTTACGGTCCGTTAATTATTTACGGGCTGTATAATTCCACAAGCCCAAACCATAAATTTGAGGTACATTTTCAAATCCAAATTTTCATTTCATCTCAATTCATTTCTCAAAAATTTCTTGAGCCTTAGTTGTTGGTTTTGTGTCCCTAATCCTTTGGTAGGGAAGAAAAAAAAAGGATAAAAATTTAATTTTTTTTAGTTGTTTCAAATTGATACCTAAAATCAATTGGGGCGTCACGGCCGTGTTTTCAAGTTATCATCTACCCGAGCCTGAAATTTCATTTATTTTTCGATTTTAGCATTCCATTTTCTTGTGTCTCTCAACTAGTAACAATTTGGTAGTTGTTCCTACTTGTGTTTACTAGTTCTTGCGTCCGCATTTCTTTCAAGCTTTTCTTTGTTTTATTTCATTGAAACTTTATTGGCTCTCATCCGTTTTGCTTTGAGCCGTCCGTCATTCATCTAAACAAGAGTCCATTCTACCACAAAGGATAAGCAACGTGTGTATTTGATTAGACGAGAGATTCATCAACAACTTCGAAAGAGCACGGAGTGTGGTATGATTGAGAGTTCAATACGAGTGACGTAAAGCTTTTATTACTAACGTTGTTTGCTAGTTTTGCAGGTCATAATGTCTAATCAAGGAGATCGTACTCATTAGGGGGAAGAACCATCACACTTGGTGAGTTCGATGAACATGATCATTAGTCAATTGTCGACATTAACGACGAATGTAGGTGGATTGACGGCGAGGATAGATAGTTTGGAGGCAAAGGTGGTGCAAGTTGAATCCTCAAGTAGAGTGGACACTCCCCATTCTCAAGTTGAAGGGGATTTGGGCAAAAATGCGGAAACTACCCCAACCATCACACATGGGAAAATACAAGCATTGTGCTTCCCACCTACCACTTCCTCACCTAACCCAAAACCGCCACAAAAACAACCACCTAATACCCAAAACACCAATTGACAAACCTATCCCTAACTATACCGAACATCCCAAAGTGAACCCACACCCCAAAGAACCCCACACAATGTTCCACATGTTCCCCAACAACCACCCTAAGACCAATTCCAAAACCCTTTTTATGATGAAGAAGCAGAGGAAGATGCCCAAGAGAGGTGATGGCATGAACCAAGGCAAGGAGGAAGGCGTGGAGAGATGAACAACCGGGGTAGAGGAAGGCAAGGAGGTTTTGAAAGGTTCCAAGGCC
Organism: Lycium barbarum; assembly: GCF_019175385.1. Taxonomy (NCBI): domain Eukaryota; kingdom Viridiplantae; phylum Streptophyta; class Magnoliopsida; order Solanales; family Solanaceae; genus Lycium; species Lycium barbarum. The sequence goes on along the minus strand of NC_083344.1, from coordinate 57,209,534 downwards.
ATGAAGCGAGGTTCCAAGGTCATGAAGACCGCGGGAGATGGCAAGGGAATGAAGCACGTGAGGACTGTTACACCCCGTAAGAGTCTGTGCTATTTTAATTAAGACAAGAAATAATGAGTTAAGAAAGTTCAAGGAAAGTTAATCAAGTTAGTAAGAATATCGTTATATATATGGTTGCCTTAAGTATCCCGAGGTGACATCGTAACCTAAAGGATTTGAAATCGCGTTATGAGCGTATATGAGGTAATGTGAGTGCCCTTTTAAAGTATTTGAGATTATTAGTAATGATATAGAAGATGGATAAAAGATATGAATATATTTTTGCGATTGGAGTTTCGTCGAAGCTTCGTAAGTTCTCCAGTTACGTTTAAGGTTATGGTGATTCTCCGGACCCTTCGAGACGTGTATGGATTGTTATGTATGTATATGGGTATGTATATGTATGTATAAGAGGTTACATGAGAGTTGGAAGAGGATTAGAAGATAAACGAATCTAAACAAAATGAATCGGAACAACTTCAGTAAAATCTCGGACCAGATTTTTAGCCCATATTGTTGGGGGCATATCTCCTAGTATATGAGGAGTTTTAAGGTGTTTCAAAAGCTTTAAAATAATTTCATCGAGTCTAGTTTCCAACGCAACAAACCGCTCGTCAAAATGATATTTGGATAAGGAAATATGGACGATGCAATTTGGGCTGGCAGGGCAGCAAGTTTGGACCCGACCCAAACACTAATGTTTCGGCCCATGAGGCCCATTAACGTTAATATATATGGCAAATTCACTTGAGGGCTGATCATTTTCAGTTAATATCCTCCAAAAACATTAGAGAGAGAGAGAGAGAGATCCTAGGCTAAGGAAGCCATTTTGATCAAAATTCGAGCTCTGAATCCCGAAGCTCATGAAGAGAAAAACGTTGTACGTTGCGTTGCCTACAATTTGAGATAAATATTGGTCTTGGGGGATGCAATTTTCGTGGTGGAGCTTCTGATAAGGTATTTATAAAATTCCTTTTATGTTATTAAAGTGTTTATTTAGAGTTTTAACGAATTAGAACGGAGAAAACAACATTATAAACTCGTTTGTTGTTTTGTTGAAATTTATGGGTGAGGGGTTGTTTTAATTGAAATTGATGGACTGATTTGAATTAATATTTTGGTTGTTGTAATCATGGATATGTGAGGAGAGTGAAGGAATTTAATGGTTAGAGTTGGAGTTAAATTGTTGTGGGTTGTTGTAAGGATTATAGAGATAATAATGTGGTTTTATTGCACATGAGTAGATGATGTGGTGTCGAGTGGCTGCTGTTGTATTTCCCTGAAATTTTCTGAAAATATTGCATGAAATAAGGTATAAGAAGTGCATATGGGCTGCTTGGTGTATTGCAAGTGTTCGTTAGAATTTCGGGCATCGTTATGTTACAGTTGGGGGCTGTTTTGATATGTTGTTGTTCTTGTTGAAATAAAAGAATTGAAGATATGGTTGTGTCCATATGTTATTGTTGGTATTTCTGTGTCAACAGGAGAGCAATTGGAAATTCGGATAGACGAGTTTATAGAGGAAATGCTGCCCAAATTTTTGTAGACAAGTGATGAGTTAAAGATTGAATACCAAAAGCCTTATAGTTAACAATTGGTAAAAATGACCATTTGTAGGTTTTGGGCGAAACGGAGATTGAGTTTGGACAAGCGTGAGTAGCGCGAAAGGTATGTAAAGCTTATCCTTTCCTTCTTTGGCATGCCCTAGGTCTACTAGGTTGAGATTTCGGCCTCGGGGACCATCCTGCTCATCGTAACCCGAGATTAGTTTTCGTTACTATTCATTCAATAGAATTGAATTATAAAAGGTGCATTTTACTAGAAAAGTGGTTGGACTTCCAAAACGTTTACAAATGTAACCCGATCGTTCTAAAACTTTCCTGGATGACTCCGTAGAGTCTAATGGGCGTGATTCTCGTCCGCCGCCTCGACTTGGCCCGAGGTGGGCCCGCTATCCCCGATGCCTCTCTTATTGTTCTGTTTGTCTTATTCCCGTACGGTAAGTCAAGGGAACTCATGGTTATTGTTCCGACTACTAAACGGGACATATTTTATCTATCCCGAGACGAATTTTAATGATTATTGACCCAATTGTGGGGACCGAAACCCTGACATGTGATGTACGACTTTAGCCAATGTACTCTTGTCCGGAGTTCGCAGGTAACTCCTGGTTATTATGCTGTTCACTATATGATAGGTGTTATGACCACCTTCATGAGCATTATAAAATGTTTTTGACATCTAAAGCGTTTTTAAAAATCTTACCCTGAGATTCTGGACAAACTACTTATTTTCTTTATTTTCCGATATACGATTTTGGTATACCTGAGTCCTGTGTGATGCATGATCCTGGCATGTGTGATTATGTTTGGAAAGTGATAATTTGGCATTTTGTCTGGTTATCTTCTGTGTTACCGAGTCCCGGGCCGGTTATGTGAATATGCGCATATGTGATATTGGCCGCTGGACCCTCGACCGCGGCGTGCCCGACATTGACTGCTGGACCCTTGACCGCGTCATGCCGGACGTGTGGCATTGACTGCTGGACCCTTGACCGCGTCTGCCGCACTTGTGATTATGCCGACATAGATCGCTGGACCCTTGACCGCGGTATGTCGAACTTGTGATAGAAAACCGCTGGATACTTGACCGCGGTATGTGTGATTGTGACCGCTGGACTTATGGCCGCGGAAATTGTGCGTTGATTCTTCTATGTGTGTGAAACAAAGATGTTTTCCAAAAGAAAGCAAACATTTTGTCATCCCGATTGCCGTGTTGATTTCTCCGGAACTTCTTTTGCCTGTTGTACGCCGGATACGACTCCTTAGTATGCTGGCTATTGTGCTCGCTTTCTATATATCATATTTCAGTTGTGACTTTGCTTTCTGTGTTGTATGCTTTACATACTCAGTACATATTTCGTACTGACCCCCTCTTTTCGGGGGGGCTGCGTTTCATGCCGCGCAGGTACTCCCAGGTGAGTTGAAGACAGTATAGAAGATGTTCCAGTGCAGATGGCAAGCTCCATTTGTTCCCGGAGTGCTGCCGAGTCAGAGTTGGTATGTTATGCTTTCTGGATTACGTTAGAGACTTTGCAGACAGCGTCGTGGGTATTGGTTGTCAGTCTGTAACCGGCTCCGTCAGCCAAAATGTCGGTCTGTGTTATGTACTGAATTTTGTATGATTATTGATTCGTTATGCTTGGAAGCTACGTGAAAGAATATTTCTGGAAAAAAAAATTTACGATGTATTTCATCTCATTTGATTTGAAAAGTTTGACATGATTTTATGTGCAGCAAGAGTCTGAGGGTTCGCTCGGCCCTAGGTAAGGGTCGGGTGCCCATCACACCCTAGCGGAATTAGGGTCTGACAAGGACAATGATCGAAACTTGAATACCATCAAGGTAACACTTCCTAGATTCAAAGGAAGTAGTGACCCGGAAGAGTTCCTTGAGTGGAAGTTGCAAAGTAAGGATATTCCTCAGCAACAATGTGTCGGAAGCTTTAAAGGCATGGTATACCCTCACCCAATTTGGGGGATATGCATCAACTTGGTGGGAATCCAAGAAGCGGGATAGAGCTCAACGTCAAATTTTCAACATTCCTACTTGGGATAAATTGATTGAGCTTATGGAAGCAAGGTATCTACCTCCTACTTACCATCAAGAAGTGCTCAAGAAGGTATACATGTTGAAGCAAGGCTCTAAGAGCATTGAGGAGTACTTCGATGAGTTTTGCAAACTTGAGAATGAAGTCCAAGATTGAGGAGCACTTGAATTACACTCTCATAAGATTTTTAGCCAACTTAAATAGGGAGATTTCCAAACCTATGAGGCTACAAACTTATAATAGCTTAGAGGAAGCTTTTCATTATGTTTCCAAGGTTGAAGCGGATTTGAAAGATGAAAGGGCTTACCAAGGCAAGAGCACTCCATCTTCAACTTGGAACCAAGGGAAAGAGAAGTGGAAGACGTCCACTTAGGAGAAGTCTAAGATCACTACTCCCACTCCTCAAGCTAAGTTTGACTACAAAGCTAGAGAAGACGACCAACCCAAAGGAGGTAACAATGCTAAACCCAACTTCCCTCGTCTACCTACCATTCAATGTTTCAAATGCCAAGGTAGAGGACATATTGCAAGTGAATGTCCCAATAGGAGAGCAATTACGGTCTTGCGGGATGGGTACCAAACCGATGAGGAAGATGAGGGTGAGGATGGTGTTGATAATGAGGTAGAAAAAAGTGAGAATGAGGGAGGCACCGAAAGTGATGATGGGGAAAAGATGGAGGAAAGATTGAATTTTGCTATTATAGTTAGGAGAGCCATGGGGGCACTAGCTGGAGAAAAGATTAACCAAAGGGAGAATTTATTTCATTCTAGGTGCAAGATAGTGGACAAGGTGTGTTCATTGATCATTGATGGTGGGAGTTGTCAAACCAAACTTTTATTTGAAGGGCATGATCGGTGGAGAGGTGATATGTAGTGATGTGAGGGGGTTATTACCAACTTATGCCAACCCTTCTAACCATTCTACTTCTTCTACTTGTCTTGTTTCCTGTGTAGGTACTCGTGAAGATGATCACCCTAAGGAAACAATGCCCGAAAATCACCAAGCCCTTTTAGAAAGTGAAGTACTTCAAACCTCCTCCGAAGAGGAAAGTCAATGCAAGAAACTTGACCAAGGTAACAAAGGACATGTGCTTGAACTCCAAGGTAACTAAGTTATTCCTTATACTCTAACAAATGTAGAGGAACATTTGGTGCTTGATCGAAAATTGAGTGAGGATAGAGTTTTGTATTGTTAGAAGCACCTTGACTCTTTGCTAATTAATGATGATGTCTTTGTTGAGAGTGCCTTCACACTAGTTGATCCATATGATCACCCCATTGATTCTTCTTGCAAGATCAATTTGCGTCCACCTAGTATGAGCACTTATGTTGCTATTGATCCTTTTGAGAGTGAATTTGCTAGCTCTCATTGCCAACCTTTAGTTACACATTCTCTCTTTAAGGATAATGTTTGGGATTGTAATGCATTTTTGGGAATAGGTTGTCACAAAGGGAAGAGTAACACTTGTCTACAACTTGTCACCTATGTTTTGTGTGATGCCTTTCCTTACCCTTGCCTTGGAGTGAAGAATGCATTGAGAATTTGGAGTAAGAACACATATGGCAATATTTTTCAGCAAATTGCATCACTGGAAGAGGTAATCAAAGTCCATGAGGAACAGTTTGAATCATCTCCAACAGTACAGAATAGAGAGAGACTACATAGGGTGCAGGCAGACCTGAGTAGATTCTTACATTTGGAAGAACTGTTTTGGAAATAGAAGTCAGGACTAACATGGTTTCAAGATGGAGATAGAAACTCAAAGTTCTTCCATTCTTATGTAAAAGGGAGGAGAAAGTGTTACACCTCGAAAAATCTTCCGTTGGTACGCAAGTGACTAAACTAGTGAAATACGAGTATCGGGTTAATGATGACTTAAGGGCATTTTGGGAAAGAGTTATAACGTCCCTTAGATTGCTAATGAAGTATTAAACAAGTGTTAAGAAGGTTCCATAAGTATTGGAGATCAACGAAGTGACGAGAACAAGTTCAGTGGACTGGTGAGTTTTACGGCACATTATACGGACCGTAAAACCATCACAGCGAAGGTTGCTCACTGGTGCAATTTTACGGTCAATTATACGGACCGTATAAATTTTTACGGCCCGTATAATGAACTGTCATATGGTCACAGTGAAGGGTGAAGGAAAGGAACGTTTTACAGTCAATTATACGGATCGTATAACGATTATACGGACCGTATAATGGACCATATAATGGACCCCGACAGATCAATGATGGGTTATTTAATAAGGGACCAAGTTCATGAAATCATTTCCACATTTCATCCTTCTCTCTAAACATCTCTCTACATTTATTACACAAGTTTTCAAGGATTATAAGCCATCAATAACATAAACCAAGTGAATCAAGAGTAAGGAAACCCATTAAAGGCCATTCAAGTCAAGAAATCCAAATGGAGGAAAACTAGGGTTTTTGCTCAAATGGAGTATTATCAACTAAGGCTTGTTCCTACAACTTCTAAGGTAAGATTCATGATATTTATATGTTTTTTGAGGTATTTGAGAGTTAAAATGCTTGGAAATTAGAAGAGTATAGCAAAATGGGTCATGAATGATGAATAGTGACGTTTTGAGAAATAGTTTGAATTGAATCATGATTGTTGTTGTGTTATGACATGAATGTGTTATAAATGACGTTAGGACCATGAAATAGACATTGTATATGAATGGACGAAGTTGGGTGTTGTGACCATGAACATGGACAAATGAAAGTAAATTGAGAAACCTTAATAATGTGGATAATGTGGATGATTAATGGCCATTGATATGATATTATGAATGTATTGTTGACGTTTGGGAGTTGAATTACGATATGAACAAATGTTGTATAAATAAAGGAGATGCTGTCCGATTTTCTCTAGCTTTGGCCATGTGTGTTAGTTATCGATTCTAATGATAGTATGACCTTAATGAAGGTAGAAACGTGAGCATCCAAGGAGGACGTGCAAGTGTAGAATAGTTCAACGAAAAGGTATGTAAGGCTAACCCTTCTTTCATAAGGCATGGTTCTTTGGCCAATTTCTAAATCCTCTATACGAGTATGTTGTCTTCAAATGATTGATCTTCCGAGCTCGTAAATTCATAATCCTTGATATGTACTACGATTGTACTACCCTCCTCATGTGACGAGTAAGCCTATAAGATAGACGTAACGATAAT